>NC_053131.1:0-300000 GCF_010015445.1 Perca fluviatilis
TAAAGAGCCCCTCACAATCTACAGTAATGGAGTTTGTGTTACCACTCAAGATTCACTTTAGATACTGTTGGCTTTACTCCGGGGTGCCCTGGCAGCACCAGGTGAGGAAATAGAACGGAGCAGTTAACTCGAGCGGGAATGGCGCCACCTAAACCCGAGCGCTGATGGCACCGCAACGCCGAGCTGTGCAGCCAGGTGTGTTCCGTCCAGATAGCCGACCAGCAAGACATGAAAGCTTTCTGGTTGACCGCGGACGGGCGACTGGTCTATGTGGATCGACTCGCTGAAGACATCGAGTTCCGCCGCCTCAGGCCGCAGAACCTACAAGTGGCGCTGTCCTTGTGGACTAGCAACCCAGATCTGTGCGGACCAGCGATGAAGGCTTCAGCCTTGGCTCACGCTAACCTGACTAGCATATGCGGCGAAGCTATGAGTTTGAGCCAGGGTAGGTTCTACAACGTGTATGCCAAGTATCCTCTCCCCATCAACACAAACGGCGTCCTGGATGTCTCCTTCGAGGTGCAAGGTGTGCAAGAGATGGACATTGGCGCCAAGGAGATACGCGAGAACGGTCAGGCGTTACTCATTGAGCTTCATCCTCTTTACACGGAATATCTCAGCTTCATCACGGACTCCTCTACGGTACCCAAACTCCAAGGAGAGGTGTGGCTTCTGGGTGCTCAGTGGTTGGTAGAACAGGACCTTTCAGAGTTGCAGTTTTCACTGAACCAGAAAAGAAACTGGCTTGCAAGAATGTTCACTAGACTGGCCTTATTTCTGACTATGTCATGACAAAGACGTGATGGGCACAAAAAGAACACAACTCACGCACAATGAAAACAGAAGCGTGGTTCCCGGGGACAGCTTATCAGTTTATATGACTATGTACAGCATATGCCTGTGTTTGATGTCATTTGTACGGTATGATAGCCTGCCGTTCACAGAGGTCCAGTATGAATGACAAGATTGCTGTTGCTGTTGTGCAGTTCATTGTGCCTTTCAAGTACCTTGTAAAAATAAATCCACATAAGAAAGTCTGTATTTGTCACTGTTTATTTCATTGTAACACACAGATACACACATAAACAGACAGACATGTCTCTCAGTAGAGGAAACATTACTATGCAAACACAAGCACGTCTTCTCTAGACATGCCGAGAAGGTCGAACACATGCATGTTACACGAAGCCACAACCAAGGAGATGAATCTCCGACTGCCTCCGGGGATGCACAGGTATTCCAGGTGCTTAATCGTACCATTGCGATCACGACGGTTAATCCACAACTCCTCGTATTCTTCGGGAAGCAGTTGCCCATACTCCATGAGTACATCTATTGCGGTCCAGATGTCGGTGATGTTCTTGGTGTAACGAGGTAGCATCATCATGTTCCCTAGATCCTCGACCCTTTCACCCAGTTCGGAATGGACCTTGTTGGTGATTTCCACTGCCGGAGGCACTTCCCTGACTGTAACAAACACACAAAGGGAAATAGAGATCACGATCTGTCCCGGGTTCCAAGTCAAGCGTGCAATGCATTCGTGTGTGTTTCCTTTTACTCACCGTACTTGCCCTGCGGTCCGCACGTTGTCAGGTTGGTGTACAAATTGGGATTTGTCTCTTGCAAAACCTCGAGGAACTTCTGTGCTCGCTTCTCGCTCTGGAGGCAGTGGTCGATGACCTTGTGAAGCATGTGTACAGGATTGACCTTACTGTGACAGGACATGAGTAGTTCCTGACCATCAGGGTCATCATCGTCGTACAAGACTCCATCTACTATACGCCTGAAAAGTTCATGCTTCTCGGCTATATCGTGCTTGTACATCTCCAGCTGCTGAACATACATCTTCGACACAGCCGATGAGAAATAGTGAAACCCTGTGAATGGATGCGTATGTCAGATTCCGTTAACTATTGCTCAGACACAAAGCAGCCAAGTTCCTACATATAGCCCCGAGCCACGGTCGGACACAGCCACGGTCGGACACAGTCAAGGTCGGACACAGTCAAGGTCGGACACAGCCACGGTCGGACACAAGTCAGCAGTCGGACACAGCCCGCGGTCGGACAAAGCACGGTCGGACACAGCCACAGTCGCACACAGCCACGGTATTGTGTCCAAACTTTGACACAACTCCTTTTGAATGAGACATTTTGTTACAATAAAACAAAGCCAGATTTTGGCTTGTTTACAATGCTGCTCAGTGGCATATCCCATACAGCAATCTTCCAATTGTCAATGTGCGCAAACGGACAAACAGCCGTGCTCGGATAATTGGCCACAGTAGGACATGTTTTTCTCCTCACCGTCCCGCCTCCTGTACACAGCGAGGAACATAAAATGCACGGTTCATGTCCGCTGTGGCTCGGTATATCACAGAGCACACAGGGTGATTGGTCAAGAAGCCTTCCATAAACTTTAGGTGCAGACCGTAAGATATCATGAATAAGTACCTGACAGGCGCAGTAATCGGCGAAGGCACCTATGGAACCGTATACAAAGCCACGTGTCAAAAAACTGGAAAAGAGTTTGCCTTGAAATGTCACAAGCGCGGCGTAGAGGATGCAACCGTGAGAGAGCTATCCTGTCTCACGGTACTACAGGGCCACCCTTATGTGATCCAGATCCATGAATGTGTCATCCACAATGGAATGATGGCCATGCTCATGTCCTACGCACCCTACACATTGTCGAACGTGATTCACAGTGGACACCTGTGTCACGAGCAAGTCCGAGCGCTAGAGATTATTCCGTTGAGTTTCGTGGCTCGTTTTTCAGTTCAAGTGGCTGAAGCACTGTTGTACATGCACAGACTGAACCTGGTGCACCGGGACCTGACGCCATTCAACGTGCTGCTGACAGAAGATCTAACCGTACAAGTCGCTGACATGGGCCTCTCTAGACATTCCTGTAAGTGGATGGCGTACAGGGCCCCTGAATTGTTTGTTGAAGGTGGCACCTCAGAGTACACTTGTGCCATAGACATGTGGAGCCTCGGGGTAATGATTGTCGACGCCATGGAAGGGAGAGTGGCATTCGCGAGGACTTGGGAGTCCACTACCCCATATTATTGTGAGGACATTGTGCCCCAGAGACCACCCCGATGCATCACTCATGCCTTGGGACCCTAAGACCCTGATGCCCAAGGTGATGGAGTGTGCACTGGTCAAAAGGATTGTCTTCCAATTGTTGGCTTTTCACGCGAACGAGAGACTTTTAGCTCACGCGCTGCTGAAGGACACCGAATGGACTGAGGCTGCTCATATGACCAAAGAAGACAGAGACCTGGTCAGAGACCGGATCTATCGACAGCGGGTGTAAGGAAGAAGAAACAAGCAATAGCATGAACATGATTATTTTATTCACTAAATGTGTACATGATTCACAATGTGTCAGTGTATGTATTGCAAATAAACATGAAAGCAACCTTGATCACAATTCTTGTCTTTGTTGTCTGTGTATAAAGTTGACAGTTAGGATCAGCACATGGTTCACAATGACATTGCCACAGGATAGTAGGCCTATATACATCAGAATATAGCTTGTTCTGTGAGCGTGGACCTCAATTTGAATAATGGGCCAACAACACACTTAGTTTGTTTAACAGAAACTCCCTTTCTTGGGTGGGACCTAGCTGAGTTGGGATAGCGGATACCGATTGCAGTGTGTCTCAGAGTTTGGCTGTCCCCGACCAAACGCTATCATTAGTAAATAACACCCAAGTGAATGTGAAACCCTTATAGGTATATAAGCATATTGACACACTGTCCAGTTTTACATACTTTACACACTACTGTACATTAACTGTGGTGATATTCACCCTAGCTCGGTCACTGGCAGACTGATAAGATCTTAGGTCTGGGTGGCTAGAGTGGGCGGAGCTACCTTAAGGCATCCAAGCTGTGGCTTTGTATCCAAGCTGTGGCTTTCTATCCAAGCTGTGGCTTTGTATCCAAGCTGTGGCTTTCTATCCAAGCTGTGGCTTTCTATCCAAGCTGTGGCTTTGTATCCAATTTTTTTTTTTTTTTTTTTTTTTTGCCTTTTTTTTTTTTCTTTTTTTTAATAAAAAAAACAAAAAACCTCCCCTTTCTCTCTTTTTTTTTTTTTTTTTTTTTTTTTTTTTTTTTTTTTTTTTTTTTTTTTTTTTTTTTTTTTTTTTTTTTTTTTTTTTTTGCGCACACAAGGAGGTTTGCATCAACCCGAAGACCAAGTGGCTGCAGCAGTACTTAAATAACGACATTGACAAGGTGCAGACATCTAGCAGAAACAAGAACAAGAAAAACAACAAGAAAATCTAAACAAAAAGGGGAGACATGTATGTTAACAAAACCATTTAAGCATGCAATAGAAACCATTTTGGCATCACTCTACAATACCATATATGCGATACCTTTTAGTCTTTCTGAAATCAACAAAGCTCAACACACATTTTGATCACACATCCAAACCTAAACACCAACTGCAGCTGGGCTCCGAGGGGACAAATGGAATGCTGCTTAGATCGGATGTCAGCACAGATAAGAGCCTGATGAAGTCCGAGGGGACCCGTTAGGGTCAGACTAACAGCAGTGTCTATGAGTATTAGACATCCGAGCAAAGAACTAATTCATCCGAGCAAGGAGCTAATTCATCCCACCACAGAGCATGTTTGTGCATCCGACTGGAGGTTTCTACTTGACTCAGCTATGGACGTCGTAACCAAAGGGTCTGGAGTTAGATAAAGGGGAGTTGAACCCTGACTGGAATTACAACTGACTACAACATTGACTGTAGCCCATCTCTGATTGAAGCCCGGACTCTTAACGACTGTGACGCCAAACTAAGAGTCAACTCAAAGGTGTCACCCGCTCGCACTAGATTTCACAAAGTGCAGCCAAATGGATCCGGCTCAGTCAAGTCGCTCTTACACCACAGTTTTAACCACGGGGATGGCGGTATAACAGCATCTTCGATATGTGCGAAGGAGGTTCAATTGTAGTGGCACCCGGTGGAACGATGTCTTCCATACGTGCCAAGGAGGTTCAATTGTAGTGGCACATGGTGGAACGATGTCTTCCATACGTGCGAAGGAGGTTCAATTGTCGCCACGCGGTGGAACGAGGTCTTCGATATCTGTCAAGGGCGGCTCAATTGTCGCGGCGACGGTACAAGAAGGTTCAGTTGTCGGTGGTACGACGAACCGATAGCCCGACATGTGCCCAAGGAGATACAATTGCCCAAGGAGGCACACTTTCCGCAGTACTTGGTAAAATAACATCGTTGTTCTGGACAGACCTCAGTGACATGAAGGACAAGAGGGTTGTTGCAATGAAGAGCGCAGACACCAGGGACAAGGGACCCTTGGCGAGAACTCGTCTGTCGATCGAGAGACACGGACACGGGTTACGAAGAACCCCGTGACGAGGACCATGTGTCTTCTTCCAATGGAGACGCGGACAGGGAAGCGTCTTCTTCTGACAGAGACACGGTCGAGTCTCCATCAAGTTTCCCTGACACCAGAAATGCGACCACTGGGAACACTACAACTTCATGTGCCAAAGGAGGTACACTCAGTAAAATTATGTCGTGGTTTCGGTCAGACTCAGATTCTGATCCCGCTCTTCGTTATTACACCAAAGAAGAAATTGCATTTTACCGGAAACACGGCCTACAATTCCTTGAGCAATGGGGACCTGAAGGCACTTGGTATACAGCGGGTGACATCGACTTCAGCATAAATTGCCAAGCGGCAAACGACCGCAAATGAGTGGTGTTTGAAGAGTGCCGCTGTGCCATGATTGAATTTGTCAACCTGTTTCTGCTTCTTCTTGTGTATGTATTGCGTATGTGACTCAATGTGTTTTTGGCTTTGTCAACCCTCTGCTTTACACATGACCCATGTTATGGCTTATGAAACCCGAATGTGTACTAGCTACGTGATGTGTGTACTGTACACGTTACTCAATAAAAACAGAGACTCTCTATGGTGTACTTTCTTTATTGTCCTCAGATCAAGTCACAAGAACCCCACACACACACACACACACACACACATCTGATAGACCTTTTCTCAACTATGTATCTCGTCCCTCGTGTGACACGGAAGCAAGAATGTAGAGAACATTATTCTCTCAATATCACAAGTAGAACTTTCCCTCGCTGTGCACGGGGCTTGTCAGCGAGCCTAGCCTCAGGCAACACTATCACGTAACGTGTCTCCAATACACTCGCCGTGATATCCGAGCAAAGAGCAACTTGATCCGCGCACAGATCTCACACATTCATCCGAGCGGAGGTTTCTACTTTTCTCAGCAGTGGATGTCTTCACCGAAGGCTCTGGATTTGGATAAAGGGGAGTCGAGCCCTGACCGGAATTAGAACCGACTACAACATTGACTGTAGCCCATCTCTGATTGCAGCCCGGACTCTGGTCGCCAAACTACGAGCCAGCTCCTAATCGCACAGACTCACCCTTCAGCCGAGCGTGTGTGGTGAGAGTCAATACCAGAGGCTCGCACTAGATTCTGCAAGGTGCAGCTAGATGGACCCGACTCGGTCAAGTTGCCCGTACACCAGAACTGCAACCACTGGGAACACTACAACTTGTACGTATTCGTGTGCCAAAGGAGGCACAACTTCCGTGGTACTCAGTAAAATGGCATCATTGTTCCTGACAGACCTCAGCGTTATAGAGGAGAGCGACGAGTTGTACAACAAAGACGTAGACACCAGGGACGAGGGACCCTTTGCCGAGGACTCTGCTCTCGATCAAGACATGGATACCGGGTACGAAGGACCTGGTGACCAGGACCCTGTGTCTTCTTCCAACGGAGACACAGAAGAGGACGTGTCTTCTTCCAACGGAGACACAGAAGAGGACTCGTCCTCTTCCGATGGAGAAACGGACACGGACGAGTCTTGTTGTTCAGACCCTGATTCTGATCCCGCTCTTCGTTATTGTCACAAAGACGAAGTTGCATATCGGCGGCAGCAATGGCCTGGAATTTCACGCAAGAATCCGGTGCAGGCTTTTGGTATAGACCGGTGTAGTGTAGCGGCTTCTTCGACTGCTATCAACTGCCCAAAGGTGCGTGTTTGAAGACCGATTGACGATTGAATTTGTCAACCTCTGTGCTTTCTAGTGTATTGTGTATGTGACACAATGTGGTTTTGGCACTGACAGAGCCTGTGCTTATGCTACTTGACCCATGTTCTATTATTGCTTATGAAACCCTGAATGTGTATTAGCTACGTGATGTGTGTCTGTAACACAGTTACTCAATAAAAAACAACAACCGAGACTCTCTATGGTGTACTTTCTTTATTATCAGATCAAGTCGCAGGAACAATGACACACATAGTACATACATGCATGCATGCTAGTTGCAATAAACCTCGCCGCCGAGTCTGATAGACCTGTCTTGGCCGTGTATCTCGTCTCTCGTGTGACATAGAAGCAAGAAGGCCGAGAGCATGTCGTCTCTGGTGTACTCTCCGTTTACAGATTTCTTGCCCCCTGTGGTCACCGTGCCACCTTTAGCGGACTCGGTGATAGTGACCGTAGACAGTTCTTCTCTCAATTTCCCGAGTAGAACTTTCCCTTGCTGTGCATGGGTCTTGTCAGCGAGCCTAGCCTCAGGCAACGCTATGACGTCGCATGTCTCCAATACACTCGCTGTGATATCTGTGGCCAAATTGACTCCCCTTTGCGAGCGCCTGTACATGGACACTTCCTTAGTGGAGCCCATCTTACTACTTGAGCCCGAACCCCGTGCGGTGCCCATGCTCGATTCAAGTATGTTTGTTTTCTTTATGGCCTCGGATAACACTGCCCAGCCCAGGGACATGACGGTGTCACAGTAATACAGCGTTTCTCTATTGATCGCCGACACCGTACTGAGAACCATAGCGAGTTTGGTGCTTGCGCCCACGTGCTTCCCCAGCATGTACTTGTTGTTGATATGTGACCACTTGTTGTAGAACAGCACCTTGAACCCGGAGCGTGCTAGCGAGTGATTGATTAGATTTTTCACATCGACCAGGGCATTGACGTAGGTGTTTTGTTCAAACACTATGACCACAGGGACTTCTTTCCACATGACTCTGGGCATGACAAGCTTCAGTAGTCTGACATGAGCGCTTAGCAGAGCAGCGTAGACTTGAGTAACATGATCCAAATCGCGTATCTCCAGTTCCTCCAGGGCCATAACCTGTGGTGTGGGGACAGGGGTAGGGACAGACAACGAGAGAAAGGTATAACACAGACTGTTTGGGCCAGGAGGATTTCACTACAAACACAAAGTAATCATCATCATCATCATCATGTTCTGTCCCACATGTCGGGCGGCTCAAGAGGAAGTTGAAATGTTGATGAGAATACCATGGGAGTACCTGACATCGCAGTATGAGTTCATGATCGTGTTCACTATGTTCCATCGCAACGTACTCTTCTACTCTAACATGGATCACGGTCAGCTCAGAAACCTTTACAGCCAGCTCGTGTCCTTCTCGCCCGCTAGAATACTCGCGATCGACACCTTAGTGTCCGTTTACAACAAACGAGGACCTGGTAAAAACGCGTGTGATTCACTCCACGAGTTGTCCAGGGCTATAACACTCGCGATCGGAAACCATGTCCCAGAGCAGTTCGTGCACAGGTGTATCTCGAGCTGCAACTGGAAGGGGTACTGTGATATGGTGCTGGCAGCATTTGCGTCGGCCGAGACCATTCGCAGCGGAGCCCTAAAGTACATGGCCATCATCAAGGAGAGCGTGCGGACAAGAGGATCTATTCACACCATTATTTCGCTAGCGGTAACAGGGTGGATGGTGAAATTATCGAACTCCAAGTGCACATGTGGCGTGTGGACCCAGGCCCTGGACCTGATCTCGTGCTTCGTGCCCGACACGGAGACCACATTGACGATACAGGACGAGGCTCGTATAAGCGCATACATCTGCACCCTGTTAGACCTAAGGCCGGTGGCTAACAACGGACCGCAGCAGCGTAGCGAAAATTACAGACCTTTAAATTATGGACACATGTTTAGCGATCTTCTGGTTTGGGCGCGTTAGAGCCCGGGGAGAACGTGACAACTCACCACTAGATTGCCACCCGCCAGCTCCACGGCACAGCACACTCCGGCACAGGATCTAGAGCCTCCTCGAACGTCGGGTCGAGACACAGGTAGGCTCTGACCAGAGGCGCCCGTCTCATATGGTCAAGGGTTGGCCGCTGTTGTTTGACAGGAACTTGTTTATGACCGAGGACTTCGAAGGGAGTGGTGTTGTCGGTCTTGGTGTCGGTGGATGACGTACTGCTGCTTCCCGTGACTTCGCTCCGAATCCCTTTGGCGTGACCATGTTCATCAACTCCTTCAGATGGTTGTCTACGGATATGTGTTGAGGACAGTACACCTCCGAGGCGAAGCGCCGCGTCAGTCCGGCTCCCTCGTGGCGCCTACACTTGAAGCTCTGTGAGACTACATGGTAAGCCGGCTCCCCGTTTTCTCCACGGATGTCAGCAACTTTGTGCCGCCACGGGGTGTTGTTGACATGACTCGTGATGTGCACTTGCTTTCCGCCCTCTGTCGCAGCGATGTTCGGGTGCCCAGTAGCACCTTGGAACTGACAAAGCCCACCGTCTACGAGAATGAGGTCAGCGCTCTGTCCTCTGCTAGCCTGTGAAGACACAAGATGTGGACACAGGATAGGTGGGTTAGGATCACACTCGTAATGACACTGGTTATTTCAACGGTACACATGTGAGAGGAGCGGAGTTGGCTCCCAGAAGAAGGTGGGTACAGACGTGACAGAGAAGAGAAAAGGAAAAAAAAGACAATAGAGAAAGGACAGTAACCGGGGCCGAGTCTCAGCGGACGGACCCAGCATGTATCATTCCCATACAGCGTTAATAGAGGACCCGCAATGGGTGAGCTACTGCGTCGAGAACGAATGTTCTTTCAGAGACCACATTCGGGGCTACGTGTGCCCAACACACAGCAGCGAAGACGTGTGTTCGGCTTCCAGTTGCTCTTTGATACGATCCATGGCCATGCGAACCCAATATCAGGCGCACTCATCAGAGTCACCGTGCCCGTTGCAGCCCTGCTCGTATTTCAGAAGCCTCAGTTGGAGTTCAGAGGAATTCAGTCATTCGGTCGCAGAGCTTTTCATTTTGACAGGGTCCTTAGCCGGCACATAGCGTACTATGTGCCGCTAAAGGGAACCTGTCGAAATGGGCTATGCTCATGGAACACGAATACAGCTATCGCGGAATGGAAGCGTCAACCATCTCATACTGAAAGCCAGCTTGCCTGTCATGATCGCACTGTTCTCAACAGCACTGACCGACAAATTCGCTCGCCAATACGGGCGATGCGCCAAGAGTCAGGTGTTGAACAACATTCGTGGAAAGACCCACGCTTTCTCCTGGCCGACCAAGATATTTGAGCTAGCGCGGCGATACAATTCGCTGGCAAGCCCACGCTGCATTGCTCCAGAGAGATGTCCTCGGTTGTGAAGGAGGCAGTGTTGAAGAGCGCCGTGGCCCTATCGACTCTGTTCAACTCGCGTGATGACAAGATCACCCGGTTCATGAGGAAAGTGACGTGCAAGTATAACGACAAACACAGCAAGAGAGCTGACTTCAACACCATGGTGGTCATGCTGACGCTGTGTCTTTTCCCCTATTTAAAACATCGCGTACTTTGTGACCTATTTAACAACAGGACTTTAGTGATTATGTGCTTTGACAAGACTCGCACCAGACACAACAACGACTGGCTATTGTATCTGACACACAAGTGGCTCTCGGAGAAAGAAAACATGAACCAGTGCATAGAGTTATTTGGACCCTTTGCCTGCGACGCCATGCTCGCCCCGATTCTCCGTGAAACACTTCGTTCGGACTGGATCGATGAACGCAAGGAACTCAGTGGCACAAACAACGAGCTGAAACTTGGCTGGGCACAGGAGTTTTATGATTGGAAGTCTATCGCCAAGAACAGAACCTGTTCCATGGTGTTTGCTCACCACGGTACGTGTCAAAGCCAAGCTAAACACACTGTACACGGCTGCACACTCGTAACGGCGATACTGGACAAGATGAAATGGTGCGGCTGCAGCCCTTGGTCCGCCGTGCGGTCAGTGCGCTGCGCCGAGGCTCGCATTGTAAAACTTCCATGTTCAGACTGTAAGCGTAGACTCCTGACATCCTGCGTGTTTCTCATGGAGTGTGCTGCAGTCGAGGCTTCTCGACAGCGCGATTGACTAGTGCGAAACGAAGCTGTGATTCAACTATGCTGGCTCCTGTATCAAATCCACAAGCCTCCGGGGTCTGATGTCCAAGAGTTGATAGAAGCTTGGACCCAGTCAATCGTGGCACACTCGATGAAGTTCAAGGAGTGCCAGGCCACCGGAGCCTCATTTGACTTGGAGGCTCTCGTTGTCATGTTTGCCAGTGATCACATTCCATTCTCATCATCTAAACCCACACGTGCCTCAAAGTTCGAGCATGAAGCGGGTCTCAATGCCGAACCCGAGTTGGTAAATATAATTACTCAAAACCAAGGATTCTCCCCTAAGCGTGGGGCTGCCGCTGCTGCTGCTGCTGCTGCCCAGCCGACTGCAAGCGAGTGGAATGGCTGGGACATATCGACAGCGGTGGATGTCCTGACCAATGCCCCGAGGCGATGGAGGCCAGGGCTCAAGAGGTGCACGTGATTACACAAGCTCGTCCCGTGCTTCCCCAAGGTTGCTGCTTCTGCTGTGGACGATCTCACGCGTGAAGGCTCCTAACCACGCGAGTTTTCGGGTAGAATATGGCCCGTGTTTGTCAACTCCACCAGGACATGTTACCAGTTGTTCAAAGCCCTGGCTCTCCCCGTTTCGCCCAGTTCCCAGTACACACTTGAGCTGCTGGCGAGAGCGTAGAGAGATGCGTGTGACGCCAAGTCTTGGAACGTTTACACACAATGGGCACCGGAGGGCTTGTCAGAGTCAGCAACGGCGCATTACACAAAAGCACCTCCTGGGTCCCTTGAACACGATTGGCCCAAGTCACTCTCATAAGCGAATCTGAAAGGTGTATGATGATCAAAGTCTTGCACAAAGGAGTTCTACCGTGCCCGGCGGGACAGGGTGACAGTGTTCCTGATCGACTTGTGAGCTCCACGATAGCTTTGACATTCGCAGCTTGTGGCCTACGCGTGGTTGGGCACGAGGACAGCGAGGGTTATGATCGGCACAGCGCACGGCACACGGTCACCTCAGCAGGCCTGTTGTACTTTGCAGCGTGGTATGTACTGGTGTATGTGGGAATGTTGCACATTCAGCCCGTGTTGAAGAAACGATTGTCCCAAACAGGTTCAGATGCTGATAAACACCTGTGCGCAGCTCTGAACCTTAATCGTGCACCCGGGGGATCTGATAGTCACGTAGTACTTGACCACAGCGAGATTGTACACGCTCTACGGATAGTCTTTGGCAACTTGATTGACACAGGGACCGTGCTACGCATCGCGGAGCTATACGTGCCCGAGCTTCTGGCTCAGCTGCCTTACACAGAGAAACTGAACCAGACCCCAGCCAGCGTGAAGAGTGCGATAGAGACCCGAGACATTTGGTTTGACACCGAACCGCGCTTCACCTACCTTGGCAATCTCCGAACCGCGCTTCACCTACCTTGGCAATCTCGCGCACGGGCTACATAGCAGCATCCAGGGCACGTTGACGAGGTCTCTTGCCAGACCGATTGCACAGGCCCTGTGTGGACCCGGCAACGAGTTTGATCCGTGGTGCGACACGCTTCGGATTAGCGAGGACGAGAACGGTTACCAAATCGATAGCATGTTACACATGGCATGCAGAGATGAATCGGTTGAGACCTTTGAATGTGTAGATGGACAGAGCGAGTCTGAGGAGCAGGACGTTTGGCGCTATCCTTCTCCAATCTGCGAATCTGCAAAACACGAATGCCACAATGAGACTATCGAACCACAGCAGGATGCTAGTGCCGATGGTGAACGTGTCAGACCCCAGGGGCCTCGGCGCATATGCAAAGGGCTAGTGGTCGACGTAGACAAGTTTGGATTTCGCGAAAGTTGCATATTCCTGACTAACAGAAATGTGCAACTGGTATCAGAAACGAACCGGGACACATCACCGAGCATCAAAAACCCTTGCATGGTCAGCATCGCGTCTACCGTGTACGGAAAGAGCCCGGGTACGGCAGCTGTGACAGCATGTGCATGCTCTCACGGTACACTCATAGAGGCACTCTGGGTCCTCTTCATGCATTCAACGACGAACCCCATAACTACATCAGCATCAACCGAGACAGCTGCTGCTGCTGCCGGTGCGGAACCCTTGACACCCGAAGCTCTGGCCGTTATGGCACATCTAGCAGTCAAGAGTTTCAACTGTGATGACTCGATACTTGCTGTCTGCAATGACATACGTGTTCTGTTCGAAGAACCGTGCGATAATGAAGACAAGTTTATACCTGTAACAGCGATTATAGCAGGTTTATTTGGAGTCAACATAGAGCTCAATTTTAGTGGATACAATTATTATATCGTCAACAGTCACTACACGTCGTGGGCTCCTGGTTCCCTCTGTTACAATATGGGTCTCTGGCACGTAATGGTCCATGGTCTCAACCTACGTACCGTACATGCACCCCAGGAGATGACAGACACACACTGCTATCACAAGGCTCACAATTACGTGAGACTGAATAATCTCAATGTTGTGAAAGTGCCGTCCGACAACCACTGCGGATTCCACACAGTAGCCGCACTAGTGGGTCTAGACTATCGCCGGGTGGATCGCAAAACCTTGATCGACACTACTGTCAAATACATTGAGTCTAATAGCTACGACGAGGGCATCAAGTCGTACCTAAGTGTTGAAAAGGTTGACACTGAAGGTCTGACTGATCATCTTATGTAATACCAGCGGTGGTTGTCCGTAGACGAAGTGTCCTTGATGCTCAAGGCTCACTGAAAGTTCTCAGTGATGATCACAGAACACTCATTTCCCATTTACAACCCAGATCATAGTCATTTTCTTTTCACAAAGTGCCAGTGATGAGTATAAGCCTGTGACATTGTGAGAACGTGCACATGTGATTGGTGTGCAAATAAAAACAAACTGAGTTACACACTTCAAGGGTCTTTAATGTCCACAGAACGTACAACACAGGCAATCAAAACTAAATACTACAAAAGACACTGCGTTTCCAAACATGAAACAACATATACACAACAAGGGACATTCACAAAAGCAAAAGTCCTTTGGCACGGTATGTGACACTAGAGAAAGCAAAAAGGGATTCACAGAGGCAATAAAAGGTTATAGTTGAAATACACAGTCTTCACATCCCCACAAGTGCCAAAAAGGATTTGATTGGTGTGCAAATAAAAACAAACTGAGATACACGCTTCAAGGGTCGTTACTGTCCACAGAACGTACAACACAGGCAATCAAAACTAAATACTACAAAAGACACTGCGTTTTCAAACATGAAAGAGCATATACACAAGAAGGGACATTCACAAAAGCAAAAGTCCATAGGCACGGAATGTGACACTAGAGAAAGCAAAAAGGGATTCACAGAGGCAATAAAAGGTTATAGTAGAAATACACAGTCTTCCTATCCCCACAAGCGCCACAACGGACACTGATAGAGAGAGTTGGACCAGCTGTGTGTCAACATGATTTGGGTAGTGTGAATGTGAAGGTCTCAATCGACAGCTACTGCACTCACACTCTACTCAAGACTCACAGTAGCCCTTGCAGGTGTCTTGGGCACAGATCCAGAGGCTCGTTTTTGAGAACCGAAGCTGCCAGAGTTTGGCAGTCTCTTGTCTCTCTGCGCTTTGGGTAAGATGGCGCCGCTGTGTGTGTCTCGCCGCTTACCTGTGCTGGAATTTTTATTGATTTGCCTGCTTTTACTAATTGTCACCGCTGCTGGTATATGACCGCCTGACTCTTTTAAGTATCCGCAATTCCGTGGAAAAAGTGCCGATCTACGGCTCAGATGGACAGTCAACCATGCCGCCGCCTTTCCTGGCGTCCATTCCGGCCTATCTATGGCGTCAGCCCGGCCTTCGGCTCCGCAACAATCGCCGCAGGAGACGCGGAAAAAGAGGCGGAGTTCGTGTAAGGCTCAGAGCTTACCTGGCATCACCCTACACACGCGATCCGGGCCATCCGTGTCTCGGGTTCTCCGCGGAGTTCATAGCCTGCAATCGGCGGCGTTCTCTGGTACACAGTTACCGATGGCTCCAGTTGACGGTCCCGGATTCCGAATACAAATGTCCCCGCCGGTGGAGCAGGATGCGCTCCAGGCGAGGCTGCGTTCATGGGAATCTCCGCCCGCTCGATCGTGCTTCCCAACAGACTGAGCGGCGCTCAATTCGCATGGCGCTAATCAACACCAGATCACTCACAAACAAGACTTTTATCCTCAATTACTTTTTTAAGACCAATGCTCTGGACCTTCTTCTGTTGACGGAAACCTGGCTGAAACCAGGTGATGACAGTGCCTTCTCGGAGCTCCTCCCCCCCAGCTGTTCTTTCCTCAACTCTCCGCGAGCGTCAGGTCGAGGTGGGGGGCTGGCCACGCTCTTCAAGGATGAGTACAGATGCAGATTGTTACCTGCACTCTGTTATAATAGTTTCGAACTTCAGCTGTTTGTGGCTGACTTGGATTCTCCTGTGTTGTGTGCAGTTATTTATCGCCCACCAAAACACAACAAGGATTTTATGTGTGAGTTTTCGGAGTTTTTAGCTGATGTTGTTACAAAGTACGACAAGCTCCTGGTTTGTGGGGACTTCAATATTCATGTGTGTTGCCCCTCTAACCCACTTGCTAATGATTTTAAATCACTTTTAATCTCTTTTGGTCTTAATCAGTGTGTGAAAGGGCCGACACATCATCTTGGACACACCCTGGACCTCATTATTACTTATGGGCTTTCAGTTTCACTAAGTGAAATAAAAGAAACTGGCATCTCAGATCATTTCCCCATAAGGTTTGAGATCAGTGTACCACCACCTGCTAGTAAGCCTGTCTCCTCAGCTTCTAGGCGCCGCTGCATCACCTCCTCTTCAGCTGGAGAGTTTGCTTTGGCATTCGGGGGCTCACAGTTCTGTGTTATGAATGGTGTGGTATCTCCCTCTTATCCAGATAACATTCTCTCTGTGTTCCACTCCACGTGCACTGAAATTTTAGACTCTATTGCCCCTGTCCGGACTAAATCTATTAAACCTAAGGCTGACCCTTGGCTAAATGACTCCACAAGGGCCCTTAGGCAACACTGCAGGCAAGCTGAACGAAGATGGAAGAAGGACAATTTGCAAGTATCACTGGGTTTATTAAGAGACAGTCTAGCCACATACCAGAAGGCTGTGGAGGTGGCAAAGATGCAACATCTCTCTTCCGTAATAGCTAGCAGTTGCCATGAACCCAGAGTGTTATTTAATACTATTAACTCTGTTGTAAATCCATGCACCTCTGATCCGACAGAGGTTTCAACTAGTACCTGTGAGAAGTTTCTCTTTTATTTTATTGACAAAGTTGCATCGGTCAGGCAAAATGCCAGTGTTAGTTTTAATGTGTTTGTACCTGCTGCTCCTGTGCATTCTGCTGTGTTTGAGGAATTTCAGCCAGTTTCTCTGACATTGCTTTCTGAGATCGTGCAACACATGAAACCTATCCACTGTCCGTTAGACATTGTTCCCGCCAGGATAGTGAAGGAGGTTTTTAATGACACCATTGGGCCGAGTCTACTCACTTTTTTTAATTCTTGTCTTAGTTTAGGTTCTGTCCCGGCTGCCTTTAAACATGCTGTGGTCAGGCCCCTACTTAAGAAGCCTAATCTTGACCCTACAGTGTTGTCCAATTTTAGACCAGTCTCCCATCTGCCCTTTCTGTCAAAGGTTTTGGAAAAAGTTGTTTTTATACAGTTACAAGCCTTTTTGCAACTGAACTGTGTGTTTGAAAAATTTCAATCTGGTTTTAGATCACGTCACAGCACTGAGTCTGCACTTCTTAGAGTGCACAATGATATTGCCCTGTGTGTAGATGCCGGGAATCCGACTGTTTTAGTGCTATTGGACCTCACAGCGGCGTTTGATACGGTAGACCATGCAGTCCTCCTCTCTCGCCTTGATCAGTACGTAGGCATCCGAGGCTCGGCACTTCAGTGGTTTAGCTCCTATTTGGCGAATAGGAGCTTTTCTGTTATGATTGGTGACTGTTCCTCGTCAACCACTCCTCTCTCTTGTGGGGTACCCCAGGGTTCAATTCTTGGCCCAATCCTGTTTTCTTTATATATATTGCCGTTAGGGGCTATAATAGGAAAGCACAACTTATCTTTTCACTGTTATGCAGATGATTTGCAAATTTATTTGCCTATCAAACTAAATGACCGTGTCGCATTAGACTCCCTGCTTAGTTGTATCAATGACATTAAGTTGTGGCTGTCACAAAACTTTCTAAACTTGAACGAAGATAAAATGGAGTGTATCATCTTCAGTACTTCAAGCACGACAAACGGTCCATCCTTGAGTTTTGGAGCACTGGCTTCATATTTTAAGCCAGCTGTCAGAAATTTGGGGGTTACTTTTGAATGCAACATGAAGTTTGACAAACAAATCAGCAATGTTGTTAGAATGAGCTTTTTCCAGCTCCGTCTCCTGGCTAAAGTTAAGCCATTCCCTAACAGGCATGATCTAGAAAAAGCCATCCATGCTTTTATTAGTTCAAGGTTGGATTACTGTAATTCTCTCTATGTTGGTTTGAATCAGACCTCCATCTCACGTCTTCAACTTGTGCAAAATGCTGCTGCTCGCTTTTTAACAAATACATCTAGACGTGCACACATCACTCCCGTTCTTTTCACCCTACATTGGCTCCCTGTGCGTTTTAGAATAGATTTTAAGATTTTATTTTTTGTTTTTAAGGCCCTTAATGGCCTAGCCCCGGAGTACCTATCTGAGATTTTAACCCTGCGTGAGCACAGCCGGTCTTTGCGGTCTTCTAACCAACTGGTTTTAGAAGTCCCAAGGTCAAGGTACAAACAATGGGGTGATCAGGCTTTTGCGGTTGCTGCCCCGAGACACTGGAACAAGTTACCCCCTGATA
Source organism: Perca fluviatilis (assembly GCF_010015445.1). Classification (NCBI taxonomy): domain Eukaryota; kingdom Metazoa; phylum Chordata; class Actinopteri; order Perciformes; family Percidae; genus Perca; species Perca fluviatilis. Next base: position 18,134 of record NC_053131.1, read on the forward strand.
TTCGCACAATTACAGATGTTGCTCTTTTTAGGTCTAAACTCAAAACCTACCTGTTTAGAATGGCTTTTAATACGCAGTAGTGGGGTGACAATTTCCTCTTTCTGTTTCTATGTAACCTTTTTATGATTTTACTGTTTTCTACATTTCATTCTTCTTATTGCAAGATATGTTGTCTATTCTTAGCTCCAGATGTGAAGCACTTTGGATACCTGCTGGTTGTTTTAAAGCGCTATACAAATAAATTTTGATTGATTGATTGATTGATTTAGGTTGGGTGGCTATCACCTGAGCCAGGACTGGATGCTTTGTGCCAAGAACGGGCTCCACTACAATGGCTCTGTTCCACGAGAAGAACTGGTTGTGAAACTGTATGTTGAAGGGCCCGTAGGGCTCGAGGATGAAGCTCTTGGTCTCCAGCGTGATGTGTTTGTACCGGTCAGAGCCTAGTATGGTCTCCAGGTCACTGTGCACCAAAGTCTCTCGCTCTGTGAATTGGCACAGGTTGTACACACTGTGGAGTGCTTCTTCTTCGGTGTCAGTTGCCCGAGCCACGATTAAAGGGTCCATCACATGGCGTGGCAAACAACTAAGTAAACCCAGCTGGTCCAGTGTCCGGACTATGGCACCTGACCCGCTCTGCATGGAATCAACACTGTCCCACATATGTATTGTGTCAACCAGGCACCCGATGAAGTCAACTCTGAATCCAGTATTCCATCTCCAAATCCGCGCCGGTTGTAGCAACTTCATAGCAAACCCCAGAACCCTGAGCGCTACGATCTGTGCTCGTAGGAGGCACTGTAAGATGTGGTAGGCTAGCGTGGCTTTCTCCTGATCTGGGAATGTCCTTTCTTGCAAGCAGCTCAAGTTCCAGTCTCCTACAGCCTCGCCTACAAAGGTAGCTGCACCACACCTTTCGAACGGGTTCTCCGAAAGGTGCAGAGCGAATGTTCTGGGTATGAATGGATGTTTTTGGAGAGACGTGTGCATGTCCAAGACATCTTCTATAATCTTGACATCCTTATAGACAACCCTCTGCACCAACAACCCAGGCACATTTTGCATGGTGTAGACCAAGCCCAGGTACTTTGGCTTGTGACTTCTGACCAAAAGGAGCTTGATTGTGTCACTCCTTTTCAAAACCGGTACCTTGTCGGTTATCAAGTTGACGTGTTTGAAGCCGTCACAGGGAGGCTCGGCCAGATTCACCGTTTGATATATTTCTCTAGAGGACTGGTAGCTCAGTGTACTGTAGGCTACCTTTTGGTCGTGGTCAAACTTCTCAGGGTATTCCAGCTCGGCTTCTCCGTCCTCGATTTTGATCCCGAGAGGCCATGTACACTTACTGCGGTCTAACGTTGGCAGCATATTGGCACATATTTCGTACACAATAGCGCTGTAAGGTTGATAGCCACTTTCCTTCAGTTCTGTGCTAGTTAGACCTCTCGATTTCCAATTGCGTTTCCGTCTCAGTTTGGTCTCAGGCGTCTCCAAGGGTCCAACAGTCCCCTCCCCATTTCTGTGCACAGGTCCTAATGTTGCCACAGGTGCCGTCACAGGTCCTGCTACTGCTACACCCTGTCCCCCACCGAGGCTTGATAGCTGATGGCCAGACAGGTGTGATTGTAGCATGTCTGGGTCAGTTACTTCAACAACATGGTTGACTGGCTGAGGAACCAGAGGCGGCCCCCGCAGTGGCCGCTGTCCACTGTGATTTTTCACAACGTTTTCTGATTCCGCTATACATCTTTGGAGATACGCAGGATCATTGAAGCTGTTCTCATACAGGTCAAACAGCATATTGGTAGTACACTCTAATGCACGGCTACCGGTACCGGTGCGTGATTCAGGGTGACACTCTGAGACCAATTCAGGGTTGCTCTCCAAGAATGTGGAGATACCTGATGATGATCCCCCAAGGACGTCATTGACTTGTCCCCATCGCTTGTGCTTTCCGACGGCAATGTCAGTCGTAACGTGGTGCTTCTTAACTGCTACGTCAGGAACTGGTCTATCTTTGGAGCGTTTGTCATTGTGTACACCTCTACCACCCGGCAAGCTTGTGTTGCTTTCTGTGGCTGTTGAAGCTGTGCGGTGTGTGGTGGCTGTCAGAGTGCTCATCAGTCTCTGGTGGATCTCAGGGTTAGCCATAGTGAATCCTTCACTGTTACGAAACACGGACGCTTCACATTCCTTCAGCAACTCTATGACGCTGACACTTAGGGGTTGCTTCAATCCCAGATCCAGAAGCTTATCCTTAAGAGCTTCGTATGGTCTTGAATCCTCACCCAACCACACGTGAGGCACGTCGATCTCGCTTATGTCCCTATGTCCGGCTGTGTCTGGTCTCAGTGTGGCCCATTCCGTATCGCTAACCAGCCCGGTCCTGCAAAATGTCCAAGTGTCCAGCAAGAGCCTGTCTCGTGGGTTTTGACTCTCCGCTGAGCCAGCTCGCGGGTTTTGACTCTCCGCTGAGCCAGCCTTCGGGTTTTGACTCTCCGCTGAGCCAGCTCCCGGGTAAGGTTTGTCACATTTCCACCAGGCCTCGAGCTTCTCATGTCTGTCGGGGACATTGCCATGCACCTCGTTTGATTGGTACAATATACACATCGCCAGGGTAGCGCAAGCTTTGCGGAAACATGTTTCGTCCTGCTTATCATTGGAAGACCTGTACATCCTGGAAGATGAGATGAATGGTAATAGAGATAGCACGTCTCCAGTCTCACGGTGTACAAAGAACGCTGTGGCGAGGTTGTGCTTCGCATACAAGCGTCTGTGAGGTCTCTTGTTTGCCAGGCACGTGTCTCTGAGAGAGCCCATTACTCCTAGGAGGACCTTGTTGATGTGAGAAGCAAGCTGGTCCTGGTTCAGTGACTTGACTCGCATGCTTGCCATCCAAGAGTCCAAGGTCTGCCATTGACGATGCAGAGTCGTCACCACATGCATCATTGCAACTTTCTCCTTATTCACATCGTTCGCAGCCTCAAACACCAGACAATCGAGCCTGGGTGCCAGAATTTTGCAGCAGGCCATGTGTTCCAAATCCATCCTCTGGGCTGCGAGACTCCAGGTCCCACGAGAGGCTTGTCTGTCTTTGTAAGCCTTTACAGCTGAATGTAGAACATCTTCGATGTGTCTCTTGGGGAGCATCACCCTCAACGAGAACGTACACACGTCTCGCCTGGGCAGTGTTGTTATCTTCGTTGTCACATCTACATCGGCAGAGCGTGTGGCAGTGTGACCTATTTCGTGACATAGGCACTGTGTCTTCAGGAATGTGTTCAGGTTTTCTGCCAACAAATGCGTCACGCCTTATGTTCCATTTGTTATTAGCATCATCGGTTTGCAACTCAAGATACCAAGGGATGGACACGGTCAGTGTCCTGGCACTTCGTTTGTCTTGTAATCTCCACCATAGCTTTAGGAACCTTTCTGCAGTGTCTCCTTGGTCAAATCCGATGCTGTTTGTTTGGAGTTTTCCAAACATGTAGCTGGCAATACGGCTTCTGGCCTCTGCAGTGTTGTGAAAAACGTACCGTTTGCTCTGCACGAGTTCCACAAACAGCATCACAAAGTAAGGTGTGTGCATAACAGCCAAGTGTTCCAAGCACTCCCAGACACTGTTCACAATTGTCCTCCGGGCAGTGGTCTCAGCCCTAAAACTACCACCAGTTGCTGTCATCGATATATTCCAGCACAGTATGCAAGACCTACTGTGGCCATCGAAGAACATATTGAGACTCACGGGACCATGCATTAGCTCCTCGGAGTGGTAGTAGAAGTCTGTGGCCGAGCCTGGCGTCCCTTGTTTATCCTGGTATGTGTACAAGTATTGTATGATATCATCTATGCAGGCAAATGTTCTATCACGACGATGACCTTCGAGGGCTCCATAGTAGACAGCTGTTGCGACAGTCCTCCACATGACCACTTCATCCCGGGGCTCCATTGCACAACGCTCTATAAAAAAGAAAAGATGTGAAATGGCGATTAGTGTGCAGCATGGTGGTGGCCCAATGCATAGCACTGTGATCTCAAAGCAAGAATGTTCTAGGTTTGAATCCAGGTCGTTCTGGGCCTTTCTGTGTGGAGTTTGTATGTTCTCAAGGCACTGGCTCAGATATAGAGTTGGTCCCCGGGCGCTGTAAATGGCTGCCCACTGCTCCCTTGAGGGATGGGTTAAACGCAGAGAATGAATTTTGCTACATGTATGTGTATGTGACAATAAAAAGTACCTTTAGTGATCAAAACAATTATTGTTGCAACCATAAGTCTGATGAGTCCCCAGTTATACATATGCCTGGACCATAGACCTGTAAACATCATGTGAAGTGCCAAGGGTGCCGAGTCATTGCCGTACCGTCAAAGTCTGAATATTTGCAGTGATGTGTCAGTGTCCCTGACCGTATGACATACCATCATCTGGTATTTCATGTCCCTGGCATGATAGTACAGAGTATGTTGCACGGCAATTGCCATGCAACTACTTCCATCCTGCTTGAGTGTCCATTCTACCAGGGACGCCTTGAGCCCATCGGTGATAGCTGAGGCGCGCTCGTGCTTGATCCCGCAGCTAAACGGTGTAGGTTGGAAGCATCTCAAACCAGGTAAGGAATACCAGAAACTAAACGCGTGATACTCACACGCAATCTCGGGTGGCGTCGAGCAGCGTGTGATGAGATCCAAGGCTCTTGCCTCTCCGTACATTCTGTTCCCGTACTCCCGTGGGGACACGGCGAGATTCCGGTTGATCACGTACAGGGCGCTTAAATTCTCATGGCCGGGGAACATATCTATGGTAATGTCGCCGGGTAGCTCTTCCCCTCTGCTGCTAAACCGCTTCTGGTGACCATCAAAGTTGAACTGTTCCACGACCGTCAAAGGTCGCTCCACAATGCAGCCAAAGTGACGCGGGTGTGTTCTGTAGACGTACAAACCCGGAGGCAGACTTGGTGACTTTTTGAGCTGATAAACAAGCACGGCCCCACAGCACTTGGGGTATTTGAGGCTTCGATTCCGCATCAGCCAACTGTGTGCCATAACCACAGTGTCCAGTTCATACGCCCAAAGCATCCCGCTAGATCCGGACCCTGCATTCGTCCCTCGCCTCGCCCCACCCCGCAACATGCAGGCGTTCCCTGTGGCATCAGGTACAAAAGGGGCGACGTGCTGTTCCTCCAAGCAGTCCTTCCGCGGCTTCGAACAAGACACAGACTCACACGAGCACCGAGTTTCCTTAAACGCGTGCTGACGCAGTGTCCTCACTGCGTGTCCAAAGCTGTATCTGTGAGCTGGGCAAGCTGTATTCACTAGCTCTTCCTTAAGATCCCTCAACTTGAAACCCTCCGCTGCGGGAATGTACACCATGTCCCCGATCACAGGGACAGGGTCCAGAGTTAGCGCCTTGAACAGCGAGCAGCACAAAACGACAGGATCCATCGACGACAACCCTGCGTTCACTGGCCTAGTTCCTGAGGGCCTGCTGAGAGACTGCGACAGGAAACGTACAGAAACAATGGTGGGAGCGGTGCGGAAAGCGACAAATCTTTACCGGAGAGTGGCCACAGTCACTTACAGAAACATCGGGGCCGCGACCAAGAACAAACGTCTCAACTCGTCCAGTGCAAAGTGTTTCGTGTGCCTGGTGACCTTGGTTAAAAGCAGCAAAGACAAGAACAGGGCGGGGATTAAACTCCGTTGTCAATGTAACGTCAGAGTGTGTTCTACATGCTTCAAAACAATCGGACTGGCACTTGAGCGAGCCTCACTTCACAAACTGCCCAACGCTGTCGGGGTTCATCTGCACCGTGTGTGCATGCTTCGAAAGCACCAAGGAGAAAGTATGCTGTGACTGGATGTGTACTCGTTGTTCCTCTGAACGGCTACAAAACCAGGGCTCTCGATGTTTGAAATGCTCAAGGGCCTTGAATCAAAGGTCTAGACGTGAGACCCTTACCGTGTATAGGTTGGACAAGCACAAAGAGCCGTGTGGGGACACGGTGACCAATACCTCCCTCATGTATGCAGCGGAAACGACTGCCACTTATAGGGATGTCATGAGAGCATGGGTCTTCAACAAGGTGTCACAGAGTAGACACCTGTCTCCATCAGACATCAGAGCCCTTTTCCCTGAGTGCTTCGCGCCGCAAGTGTGCACGTGTATGTCCAGTTGCGCCAGGAACCCTATGTGTGCCAGCTGCACCCCCGTGCTGACCGTGTTGCAAATACTGGCCAAGAACCCGCGTCCTCTGCTAGCTACGTTTGCAGAACGCTCAATATCGGGCAGGGCTCTGGCTCGCAACGTGTACAATAGATCACTGCTGTGTATCATGCTTAACGATCAAGATCTACCCTCATGCGCCAACAGGGAGGGTTGCAAGGGCATGCTTTTGAACCCTCTGGACAATCCCAAGCCGCTCACAGTGCTGATTTCACCGCAGTCTTACGAGTGCTTCGTGTCGAGCAGAACCAAAACCGGAGAGATTCAGCAGCTAGAGCCATGTCGATGTATCCTCTGTCTCCTCTTCAACCAGTCGGCTGTAAGGCTTGTGGGTTTTTGTAACACTTATTGCAAAACTTAATAAAATAATGAATTACACAATCATTTCAGTTTGTCAATGAATCACTGCACACACACACACACACACATACACACACACACACACACACATACACACACACATACACATACACACACACACACACACAACACACACACACACACACACACACACACACACAATGATGAGAGCCGGGATATAGAACTCAGGTTTGTGGCCCATACACAATATGTATATAGAGTATTTGAGTAGGTCGTTGACTTGCAAACGCGCTCGCAAGTGACAGTCACAGCTGTTCTCTTCAGCCTGTCCCAGGGCTCGATCGCGCGCCCGCAACACACGCTGTGGTTCGACGCGAATGTTAGTTTTTTGGGTGATTTTCAGCCGCGAAGGTCGTTGACTTGCAATCGCTCGCAGGTGTCAGTCACAGCTGTCCTCTCTACCTGTCCCAGGGCGCTTCAAAAAAAGACCCCCAATACACGCTTTCGTGGTTCGGACGCTAATGTTAGTTTTTTGGGTGCTTTTCAGCCGCGAAGGTCGTTGACTTGCAAACGCGCTCGCAGGTGTCAGTCACAGCTGTCAGTCACAGCTGTCCTCTTCAGCCTGTCCCAGGGCGCTCGCACGCCCGCAACACACGCTGTGGTTCGACGCTAATGTTAGTTTTTTGGGTGCTTTCTGCCGCGAAGGTCGTTGACTTGCAAACGCGCTCGCAGGTGTCAGTCACAGCTGTCATCTTCAGCCTGTCCCAGGGCTCGCTCGCGCGCCCGCAACACACGCTGTGGTTCGACGCTAATGTTAGTTTTTTGGGTGATTTTCAGCCGCGAAGGTCGTTGACTTGCAAACGCGCTCGCAGGTGTCAGTCACAGCTGTCCTCTTCAGTCTGTCCCAGGGCTCGCTCGCGCGCCCGCAACACACGCTGTGGTTCGACGCTAATGTTAGTTTTTGGGTGCTTTCTGCCGCGAAGGTCGTTGACTTGCAAACGCGCTCGCAGGTGTCAGTCACAGCTGTCCTCTTCAGCCTGTCCCAGGGCTCGCTCGCGCGCCCGCAACACACGCTGTGGTTCGACGCTAATGTTAGTTTTTGGGGTGCTTTCTGCCGCGAAGGTCGTTGACTTGCAAACGCGCTCGCAGGTGTCAGTCACAGCTGTCCTCTTCAGCCTGTCCCAGGGCTTCCTCGCTTCGCGGCGCTCGCTAACACACGCTTGTGGTTCGACGCTAATGTTATTTTGGGTTGTTCTGGTACCGCGCGTATCAAGTTGACTTACAACGCGAAGCGGCTCGCAGGTGTCAGTCACAGCTGTCCTCTTCAGCCTGTCCCAGGGCTCGCTCGCGCGCCCGCAACACACGCTGTGGTTCGACGCTAATGTTAGTTTTTGGTGGTGCTTTCTGCCGCGAAGGTCGTTGACTTGCAAACGCGCTCGCAGGTGTCAGTCACAGCTGTCCTCTTCAGCCTGTCCCAGGCCTCGCTCGCTCGCGCCTCTAATTCAATTACTCTACTGGTCACAAGGCTTGAAACTAAGTTTGCATATCCAACCAAAATGACAAGCTTAACTATCAACATGAAGGAAAACTTAAAGTGATTTCACAGCTTTAACTGAAGTTAGTTTGCTGCATATATGACCCTTTCCTTCTGCTAATGTTAGACTACATTTTAACATGTACCATTATTTTATCATTTTTACTAGATGCCACAGTTGGTTAAGTATTCAGTTAAGTATTACATTCACACAGGAGTATACAAAATAGGCTTTACCTATCAAGATAGGAAATTACCTATCGGGATAGAAAATGTTGGGCCTATGGGGAAGGTTACAGTTAGTATTGTACATGACATATTAGGGCTGCATATTGTTTGTGATTTATCTTCTCAAATGCATCAGTATTTATTGTTGAACACAAGCATGAAAAGAAGTGTCCCTACATGTAAATAAAATATTGTCTTAAATAAGCAAATTGTTGATTTAAGACAAGAATAGTCTGATCAAAAATACTAGAATATCAAGTTTTCAAAGCCAGCTTTTGGTACAAGAAAGTTACATATGAGCTACCAAACCCAATATGTGCACTATTATAGAGGCTTTATAATGTTATAATAAAGCCTCTGTACTGGAACTGAAATTCAGCCCGTGACTTTAAGATGGAGAGGCCTTTTACGCGAGTGCCCTTGGTGCACGAGCAGAAGGATTTTTTGCAGTTATTTTAATTCTAATAGTGTTTTTATGGTATAAAGAGAATCAGATTAAAATGGAGATTTGTGTGTGTGTGTGTGTGTGTGTGTGTGTGTGTGTCCTTACCTTCTCAGCTTGGCTCCCTCGCTCAGCTTCCCCTGTGATGGACCCTGCCTCTGCTTACTGATTGTGCAGCTACATATGCATGAGAAGAACATCAGTTATAAATATGACTAAAAATAAAACATTTTCTAATTCAATTACTCTACTGGTCACGAGGCTTGAAACTAAGTTTGCATATCCAACCAAAATGACAAGCTTAACTATCAACATGAAGGAAAACTTAAAGTGATTTCACAGCTTTAACTGAAGTTAGTTTGCTGCATATATGACCCTTTCCTTCTGCTAATGTTAGACTACATTTTAACATGTACCATTATTTTATCATTTTTACTAGATGCCACAGTTGGTTAAGTATTCAGTTAAGTATTACATTCACACAGGAGTATACAAAATAGGCTTTACCTATCAAGATATGAAATTACCTATCGGGATAGAAAATGTTGGGCCACTAATGACAGTGTGGTGTTTATATATATATATATATATATATATATATATATATATATATATATATATATATATATATATATATATATATATATATATGAATATCTGCTTTGAAAACCTTGTAATCAAAAATATTTTCTCGTTTGAAAAAAAAAACTACTTCCAAGCTGGAATCAATCACGCAACTATCTGGTATAGAGAGCAAAGCACTAACCACTTGACTATTGACTCATTGATGTCTATGGTGTCTCTGTTAACCTATTCAATTCACTTAAACCATCAATCACAAGGCGTGTGTCCGTGCGGTAAAGCATATCACGTTCCCGATTTAAACCAAAGACGGAAAAAAACTATGAGGTCAGTTTCCCGTGACAATATATGTGTACAATAATATAATAGTGTAAATAATATAATATAATCGTGAGCGTGAAAAGCGGAACTGACAGTCTGTCGCGAGCGTTCCACACAGGCAGATTAGAGCGGTGCACTCCCATGGTAGCTACCATTGGGAGAGAGGAGCAGCTGTGTCCTGTTGCTACACACGAAAGGTAAGCCAGGGTTTCCCACCCATAGACTAGCTAATGTGATTTGGTGCGCCACACAGCCTACACCGTTTGTTTGTTAATTTCTGTAACGCTATTTAAAACATGCGTTCAAACAGCGTTTCATTCACTCATCCGTCTCTCTGTCACACAGGCACGAAGCTGTCGTGTGTTAACAGCAAGACACATTTGAAACGCGGTCGACAAGTTTCCTCAGACAAGACTTCAGAGGCAAATCAGAGAGGTGAACATCGTCATTATAAAATAATTGGCTAAAAGTATTTAATTACTGTCTGCCCCGGGACCCAGTGAAAGGTGGGCTTGTAAACATAATCAGAGCCGGCCCGATGCATAAGCGAACTAAGCGTCTACTTGGAGCCTCCAGGCCACCAGGGGGCCCCAATCGAGTGTTGTTTTTTCTCCTTAACATTCGCCGACGGTCCCATCTGGGCTCCCGTAGTTCAGAATGGACCCAGCCCTCCCCAGCGCGTATGCCATGGAGATACACAAACAAGATGGCAGCGACAGCGGCTAATATGAGTTATTTTCTTAACTAGTCGTTTCATTACTTACTTAACCGTAATCTCCGCCGAAATGACCGGCAACACATGGTGCTCTTTACCCGGCTCAAAGTCACCCATTCTCGAATAACTGAACCACGAACTACTGCTGACCTGACGGAGCGAGTATTGGACGGAGCACCATGGAGCACCGTCAGCTGTTGAGGAACTCGGTTGCAGCTCAACACATCTACTAGAACGCGCCATTAACCTGTAGCGGCTTATACAACTAGTAATTTCCGCTTTATAGCACGGAGCTCCTCTTCAATGTTTTTTTTACCGCTAGTTACCACGATGGAGCTTGCTACAGGTATGCTACACTCATGAGACCATGTCATGTTAATGTACGTTACTCAGCAACAGGTGAAACAGGAGCAAGTCAAACTACTAAACAACTAAAGTCAAAATGAATTGAACTTTTACTGAGGAACGAGAGGTGAATTACCTGTATGTGTGAAAACAGCTTTATCTCACGCATCCGTTTAGTTGTTGATAGCATAATTATATAATTTGTTGAATACATAGCATATGATTTTGTCATTCTTTTACAGAGGGCGCCCCTTCCCAATACATTGGTAGGGAAACACTCAAATGAATTTGCATAAAATTGGCATGAATAATCATAATGGTATACATGTCCCGTGTGTGTATGTGTGTGTGTGATCTTGTCAGTTATTTGTCATCTGCAGATTGATTTTATAGGGGGGGGGGTTAAATCATGAATCAGATTTTTTGTGAAACAAATCAGGGATTTTTTTGAGGGCATATCGCCTAGCCCTACTTCCTACTAACACAGTGTATGTCCGGCAAACTCACAGCTGACAACCACGCAGCTAAACTAGACTTGGACTTAGTCGGCTGATTGTTAACGGTTAATAAGCGGTTAACATCGGTCAGGACAAAAAATTTAAATATGCATCCCTATCAGGATAAATACAGAACATGAAGTCCTGTGGGATTGAATATCGCGTCTCAATTTGTGCTTTATCCTTCTCTTTCCCTGTATGTACTCCAGACCACAGAAACTCCGCTGGCCGAGCTTCCAGAACTCCCATCGGCCCAGCTCCAGATTAGCTGCCAGTCTGTGCTACAGATGAATCTACTCCAGAAGCTCTCCCTGCTGCAGCTCACTGCTCTGCTGGAGAGACACACCCCTACAAACAAACATGGCTTTAGCTGGTGAGGGGACTAGAGGAAATGAAATCCATAATTGCCGGGAAGGGGCGTACATTGTCTTTTTCTGTGGTTCTGAGAAGCGCTCAGATTCTTGTGAACAGCTGCTCTTACAAAGACGAGCTTGTCCTGAGTCACACATAGCGTCTCCCTGCTAAACACACTCGCACCCATGCAGATAGATACACACAGCCATATATCTGTGGGTGTATTCTTGTAAAACAGTCAGAGTTGCATGCTTCAACTCTGGGGTTCGTGGTTATAGACTTTGGCGTCATCTTGCACCCAAGTGCACACACACACACACACACACACACACACACACACACACACACACACACACACACACACACACACACAGTAACAAAGTGGGACAGACAATTTTTGCGGATGTATAAAGCAGTAGGATCCTCCCCTTTTAACACCCGTCCGTACATCCTACTCCCCCTCCTCTATTCTCCCCTCACCCCTCTCATAAACCTAGAGACAGGCATCTACAGCTGCCTGGTTTCCTGCTTGCACACACATAACACACACACATTTTAGTAGCCAGGCTAATTCATTAGTAGTGATGTGATTTGGACTCGCAGGGTTTTACATTCAATCTGAACTAAACTACAGCCATTTGAAATATGTCTGAGATTGTGATGAATCCAAATTTGTAATGTCTGTTGGTGTTCTTCTTCCGCAGAGCTGTTTCACCCTTATTATTGTAAGACGTGTTGTTGATAACAAAGTAGGTTCTTCAAATAAGACCTAGTAAGAATGAAGACATGTCACAACTTTTTTGACCTTTTTAAAGAAATCCTTTTACAACTAAATTGTTTAAATTCTATAAAGGCAATGTGTAGCATATATTGATGAGATGGGTTTTCTTTTATTGTGTGTGTGTGTATGTTGCAGGGCTGTGCCAAGGTTTATGAAGCGGATCAAGGTGCGTGAATATGTTCGGTGTGCCACTACAAGTCATCGTCCAGCGGACAGGCCAGCCCCTCCCTCAGGGCATTCAGCAGGCCATGCGCTATTTACGCAGCCAGTGTCTCGACCAGGTAACATAAAGTACACAAATAAACACACACATATGGACAGATTTGTATATAAACTTGTAATTGCAGTGTACACATACCGTCAAAGTCCCTGCCAGTCATGTCATTTAGCTTTAGGTACGGTTTTCAGTTTCCACAACTAAGAGAAAAAGCTTTTTCTTTAAGCTACTGGAGTCACATATTTCAAGTTTAGGACATCTACAATCAGGCATATAATCATCCCTGATTTTTGTTTAACTGGGTGTTACACAAGATGGAGCAGTGAATTGGAAAAAAAACCCTGATACCCACTTAGTCAGTATGTGTATACAGTTTCTTTCTCTCCTCTCTTTGCCACATAGGAGGTCTGGGGAGTGTCAAAATGTGCAGCTGTTAAGTCACCTGTGTCTGTCTGTCTAATCCAGAGACTGTGTGTGTGTGTGTGTGTGTGTGTGTGTGTGTGTGTGACAGAAAGCGGGAGTAAGGAGAATAGTTATAACTTAGGGCAAAACAGAGTGATGGTGTTCTTTTGAAAGCAAGAAAAGGCGCCTCTGTTTAAAAGTGGTGAAGGCTAATGGAAAATTTTCAGGCTAGACAAACCTCTTTTCCTCCCCAACATTGCCATTTCATACAGCCTTAAAAGGCCACTGATGAGGTCCCACACAACATTCAGTGCAAGAATGCCAGCTGGGTGTCATGGGAGCTTCTTGTAAATACAGTCAACAGGATCTACTGTGATGTAACCGTGTTGACTGTAAGCCCTGGATTTGGGGATAAGTCAAGAATATTATTTTTCAATGATAACATCCTGCAGCTTAAAAATATATATTTTTTAATGTGCTTTGGGCACATGAATCAGTTTTGATACGCCTTTGCTGACAGAACGACTGAACCACTGGTTCACTGTACCGCATCATTGCCAAACACCTTGTCTCCCTGTGTTTGTCCTGTAAACAAACACAGTCCAAGTTACATAACTCGTTGATGCAATTCATGCTGTCATTTGCTCAAGCAATGTTATGATTACAAAAAGTAAATGTGCCAACCGTTTTTAAAGTCCCCATTGTGCAGAACTGGACTTAACTTCACGTCTCTGTCCATTTAATCCAAACTCAAGAATTGGTGAAAGAAGTTAAAATACAGCATAGTCCCACAAAAGCTGCAAACCCATGAATCTACCCCGTCTAGTGTGGTTCTGTGTGTCCACTAGGAGAGCATTTGAATGGATGAACAGGAAATAATCAGCAAACTACAGTACACTGTTACTTATCCAATTTTAATCCCATTCCGCCTCAAGTGTTGCTCAGCCCAGTGCAGTCTTCTTTGACATGCGACAGTAAATCCTAAGAGGCTGCATACTGTGGATCATTAGTGTATATTTGATTAGATCACTTCCTGGCTTCCTGTCATGGCCACATCACACAACAAGTTAACTCGATTACCGCCCAAATTATTTTCTTTAATTAGATTTGTATTTGTTCGCGGAAGTTCATAGGAAGGAGGATGTCCTATGAAATAACTAACAGTAATTTGCCTTAATTTCAACAAGCCTTTTCTTATCTAATGAAATCCTTTTCTTAGACTGAAATATTGTGAGTGTTCAATTAAACCTGAAAGATGACATACAATCAGACCGAGAGAAAGAAAGAATGAGAAAACAAGAAGATGAAATTAGGATGTGGTGTGTTTCCATCCTTATTCAAGCTACGCTTAATACAGTTTTCCATTAATTAAGGGGGCATTAATGTAATCAGGGTGGGGATGCCTGACAAACACAAAACATTAAGTAGAGACTTAGTGCTGATCACTCTTATCATAGGACATCAAAGGACCCAAAAGGCTTACAAATAAATCAAATCATTCTCCCTTCTTAAACAAGATCCAAATAAAAATGTTCAAATCAAACATATTTAACCATCATGCACCCTGGCGGCTCCAGCAACACAATGGAAAGGTGAGGCCTGACCCTCATCGTCCTCCTTTCCCACAGATCCCAGGGGAGATGAATCGCTGCAGGAACTCTTATGTGGAGCAGGCGCTGCTGTCGCGATGGCTGGAGGACCTCTCCGGGGACAGAGAACAAAACTTGTCCCTCTGTTTGACTGAGTCCAAAAGCTGATAAGGAAGGTAGTGCTAAAAAACACACACACACACACACTTGCTTCATGCAATGATGAAATGCTTTGCACTGATACACTGTTTTTTGTTTTTGCTATTTAGGGACAATTGGATAGGTTAGAAAGTTCTGAAAAAGAATCTGATCAGTCAAACCATTATAGTATGTTATCTTCTGAAACCTACAAGAAAATGCCTACTACTGAGGGTATAGTTAAAGGGGTTCCACTCACATAACTTGATTATTAGAGCTAAAGATTTGACACTGAAGTGCAGTGGTCATTCTGTTTGGTCAATGGGAATTGGGAATATAGGTTAAACAGTAAAAAGAACAATTCTCTGTTCCTTTCTCATATACATGGAAAACTTTTTTTGGTGTCTGATTTATATCCACTTATTTTGCTCAGGTAGTGATTTAATGTGCACTTTTAACATTGGCTTAACCTCAACACCTGATGGATTGAGAATTTCTCGTAATGATGCATCTAACAAAACCACGTTTGTTAATCACAGTGTGGCTGATATGACCTCACTGATGCGGCGTCTGTAATCAGCCCTGCCTCTGACTGCATGAAACCTGACAACCTGCACTACACAGCTCATGTTACTACAGGGCTTGATGAAGAATGCTCAAAACGGTTCTTTAGAGACATAATGACAGTTTGACAACCTCACATCTGATTTGGACTGATATGGACTGTGTTGTAGCTGCATGCTTGACTGACAACCAATATAGTTTTTTTTTGGTGCCCAGCTTGTGTTTTTTCTACATCTCTCAAGGCTGCATCTGCTTTTCTTTCCTCGAGAGAGTTTTTTGGTACAGTGCTGTTTTCATGTAAAATGAACAGAAGAGCAGCTTTTTCAGTTTAGTGTTAATGATTAGGATTTTTTTTTTACTTGAGCCTGTCACATAAAAATGTCTGTACACGTTCCTGAGGTCACTGTAAGACTTTTTGCTGCCGAAACTAATGAAGCGTTCGTGAATATGAAACTGGCTTCCCCGACGCTGGGACTGCCAGATCCCTAAAAACAGTTTATGCAGACCGTTGATGAGCACAAGAGCTGCGTGGCTCTGTGTTGCTGCAACACCACGGCGACAAAACTCTGTCCAGTTGCAAATTTCTCTGCTAAACTTGATTCTGCCACTTGAAGCATTAAATACGCCCTGTTCCACATTCTGTATCACACATTTTGTGGGAACAGAATGAAAAACTCTATTTATCTGTGGCCAGGTACCTTAGATATTACTACTCTGTTAGATTGCAAAATTATTAGTATGTGTATGTGTAGTATGTGATTAGTATGATGGAAATACAATTGAGGGAAACAGTTGTTTCACAATGGTGAAGCAACATTGGTTCACAAATGGTTTCTTTCTGGATAAAGATTACTGTCAGCCGGTGTAGGAGCCAAAGCCCTACTCACTGAAATAATTCCAAAATGGAGAATTCCTACCAAAATCTCAAGTATAGTGGTTTGCATTCAAAATGCAACATGCATACATTTGACAAAAGCTCTGCTTATTGTACTGAGGTATAGAATGTGCACGCGCAAGCGACTTAACCTGTCACCCTTTTTTGAGATTTTGTTTACAGCACCTCCACACATTGGACTTGGGTAAGGAGGACACCCACCAGACACACCACTGTGTGAGCACCAAATGGTAAGCCTTTTGTGAAATCATGTTGATCCTATTTGCAAATATATCTTTTTTAATAAAATACAAAAACCCAACTTGGTTCTAGTCTCAGACTGTCTTATTTGTTTCAATTTACTAAACTCTGAAAACATTAAGCATTTGTGAGAGAATTAAAGTAGAATTTAAACATAAAATATAAGGAATTGTGCTTAAATGTAATTTTCCCATTATATTCCACCCTTGTGATTACAACCTAATCACAATACACAAATTACTTTAATGATTACATATATTTCTTTGCAAATAGCGTCTTCCATGTCCATGTCTTCTATTGTCAGAGGTTAATAGCACTTGACAAATCGTTGGAAACTGTGTGTGTGTGTGTGTGTGTGTGTGTGTGTGTGTGTGTGTGTGTGGTCCCCATCTTGGCTGTATTGATCCTCTGTAAGAAGGAGCATTTAAACACACTGCGTTTCAAGGTTTGATCTATGTCATCATTCAAACACACACACACACAGCAGATACTTTGAGGCGTGGTTGAACTGGCTACCTCCGCTGGTGAATCCTGAGCATTATACTGCATAAGAACTGTAAGATGAGTGTATTTACATGAGATGATTTTATTTAAATAGTGGTGTATATATACAGTAAAGGCCAAAAGTTTGGACACACCTTCTCAGTCAATGTGTTTCTGAGAGAGAGACTGAGAGACTCAAATCAAACTAAATCCCACACATAAATATACTCATGTTTCCCCTTTGTCTTTGCAACTTATTCAAACAAGCCATTAGGCTGTATTTCTAAACACTCAACTGTAGGTTTTTTTTATATAGTGTGTGTATAAGCGATAAGTCTTATTCAGGCTGCCCTAGACACCAAACCTCCAGACTCAGATGTCTGTCTCACAGATGTGAAACAGACAGACTCCGCTTTCGGATGGATGGTGTGTTGCATATTTACATTATCACACGTTTACATGTGCAGACGAACCTGATGGTCTCCATCAATTACCCGATCCATTGTATGCAGTTTTAAAGCCTTTGATGTGTGTGTGTGTGTGTGTGTGTGTGTGTGGGTGTGGGTGTGTGGGTGGGTGGGTGGGTGTGGGTGGGGTATAAGTAGGCCTACACCGCTATTGTAAACCGTCCAGTTCAGACCCACAACATTTTGAGGTGAGTCAGATTATACGTTATAACAGCTGGGCTGTAAACCGGAATGTGGTCACTGCAAGGGATTTAATTGCATTTGGTTGGTAGCATGTTGATGTTGTACAAGTTGTGTTTAAAATGCCGAAGCATTAACGACGTGCTGTTATTATTGTAAGATTGTCAGGCTTAAATCATTACACTCGTTTAAACGTTTTGTTGGCGGTGCCTCGCTGTGCTTCGCTGTAGATTGCGTTGTCTCGGCAAATTGTGATTCTTTTTTCTTAACGTTTATGGTGTTCATATGGCCGTAAGCCTACCAAGATTGGATTTCGTGACGGCGAATTGTTAAATTGTTAATTAAATTGAAATTAACAACCTCAGTTTTTGTCAGTGTAATTTAAGATTTTAAAAATAATTTTTTTTTGGGGGAACATATACTGTAATATTTCACCGGTAATACGACCGAAGTAATATTATTAAAATACAGATTGGGCTAAAAATACCAATAGGCTAATAACTGGGTTCCTTTTTGTTGATTTATATTTTTTAAACTATAATGCCTCATATATCAACATTTATTTTTTGTTATCATGATATTCATTTCTTTATTACACTAATATTATTTCGGTCTTATTACCGGTGAAATGTTACAGTGTATGCTGTAATACAGACCATAGGCTTTATTGTCCGGGCGGCACGCATTCACAGCAGATAATCCTCCATTCATTTCAAATAATCGGCCACAGCGAACAGCGGGGTCTTTCTTTACGACAGGTTCGCCTGAATATACATATATAGCCTATATATACAGTCAGTAGTTGAGTCACAACAGTATGCTCCTTTTTATGCGCACATATTCTGTATATATGTATGCTGACGTGGAAATTCCACACCTTCTGTGAAAGAATGTTCCACGTTTTACGTGAGGATTTCTGTAAATCCTCACGTAAAACGTTATTGTATATATTGTAACACCGGTTTATGAAATTTAAGTCATTTTAGCCTAAAAGCCTAGACTACACTGCCTTAGATTTGTGTCACAGGGCGCTGGGTTCCTTTTTGTTGATTTATATTTTTTAAACTATAATGCCTCATATATCAACATTTATTTTTTGTTATCATGATATTCATGTCTTTATTCCACTAATATTATTTCGGTCTTATTACACATGAAATATTACACCGCTGTAGATTGCGTTTGTCTCGGCAAATTGTGATTTTTTTTTCTTAACGTTTATGGTGTTCATATGGCCGTAAGCCTACCAAGATTGGATTTCGTGACGGCGAATTGTTACATTGTTAATTAAATTGAAATTAACAACCTCAGTTTTTGTCAGTTTAATTTAAGATTTTAAAAATAATTTTTTTTGGGGGGAACGTATACTGTAATATTTCACCGGTAATACGACAGAAGTAATATTATTAAAATACAGATTGGGCTAAAAATACCAATAGGCTAATAACTGGGTTCCTTTTTGTTGATTTATATTTTTTAAACTATAATGCCTCATGTATCAACATTTATTTTTTGTTATCATGATATTCATGTCTTTATTCCACTAATATTATTTCGGTCTTATTACACATGAAATATTACACCGCTGTAGATTCCGTTTGTCTCGGCAAATTGTGATTTTTGTGCTCATTGACTGAATATTATAAGAATTAATAAGAGTGTGGTCGTGAGCTGGGGGGGGGTGTCACTCACTGTTCCTCAAAGTGTGGCAGGTAAAGACATATTCTGCTGCTAGACTGCATTTTGCTTTGTGCTTTTGTTTGTGTGTTCCAGTTGGTGATGTAGTTTAGTTTCTGTTGTGTTATAATTTGGTTAATTCTGATTGAACCGGACCAGTCTGTCTCTGTCTCTGTCTCTCTGTGCGTCTCTCTCTCTGTCTCTCTGTGTGTCTCTCTCTCTGTCAGGACAAACACGCATGCATCATGCTGTCATTTAGAAACAAGTAGTACTGCCTTTTCATCTGCTATATTATTCTAAACAAACCACTTTTACACCCCCTCTCTCCGTGTCTCTCTTTCTCTCGCTCTCTCTCTCTCTCTGTCTTTGTCTCTCTCTGTCCCTCTGTCTCTCTCTCTCTCTCTCTCTCTCTCTCTCTCTCTCTATCTGTCTCTCTATCTCTCTCTTTTTTCTGTCTCTTTCTCTTTCTCTCTGTCTCTCTCTCTCTCCCTCTCTCTCTCTGTCTTTGTCAATTCAAATTCAAAGAGGCTTTATTAGCATGACCATATTGACATACAGTATTGCTAAAGCACATAAACAGTGAAACATGTTACACATTTACATCCAGTAGTCCAATAGGATGCAGACAGTAAACATTAAGTTAACATTCATCATGTCAACACAATGTAACAATATGAACAACACTGATGATATCAGCAACAACATGAAAACAACAATATTACAGGTGTGTGTGTGTGTGTGTGTCTGTGTCTTTGTGGGTGTGTCTGTGTGTGTCTGTGTGTGTGTGTATATGTGTGTATGGGGGTGTCACTCACTGTTCCTCAAAGTGTGGCAGGTAAAGACATATTCTGCTGCTAGACTGCAGCTAGGTAGCACTGCATTTTGCTTTGTGCTTTTGTTTGTGTGTTCCAGTTGGTGATGTAGTTTAGTTTCTGTTGTGTTATAATCTGGTTAACTCTGGTTGGTTGGTTCCCAGACTGGTCCTGAGGCAGAACCGGGTCAGGAGGTGACCTGAGCATCAGGACCAGCTGAGTGAGGGGACTCTTCTCTTTGCTCAGCTCTTGGTGTTGCAGGGCTTTCTGCTGGTAGGAGTGGGGGTCACTGTTTTTTAGATGTAGCCAATATTTGATTGCACGTTTTTGAATTTTGATGAATAAAGGGAATTGGCCTAATTCAGCTCTGCAGGCGTTGTTGGTGGTTTTTCTGTGCATCTGTAGGATGCTTTTACAGAACTCTAGATGCAGGGTTTCAACTGGGTTTTTGTCCAAATGGGCCTGATTCTGGTAGGAAATAGGACCCCACACCTCACTTGCCGTAGAGGAGAATTGGTTCTATTACAGATTCAAATAGTTTGAGCCAGATTCTAACTGGGATTTTAATGTTGATTTGACTTTTTATTGCATAAAATGCCCTGCGTGCTTTCTCTCTCAGCTCCATTATCGCTGGGTTGAAACTTCCAGTGGAACTTATTTTGAGTCCTAAATAATTGTAATGTGTACAGCGGTCTAATTTATGTGTTCCTAATGTGAAGCTGCATGTGTTTCCTTGAGATCTGGATCTTTTCTGAAAGGTCATTATCTTTGTCTTTTGAGTGTTTACTGCCAGGGCCCAGGTCTGGCAGTACTGCTCCAGCAGGTCCAGGTTCTGCTGTAAGCCCTGTTCTGTAGGGGACAACAGGACCAGTCAGTCTCTCTCTCTCTCTCTCTCTCTCTCTCTCTCTCTCTCTCTCTCTCTCTCTGTCTCTGTCTCTGTCTCTCTCTCTCTCTCTCTCTCTCTCTCTCTCTCTCTCTCTCTCTCTCTGTCTGTCTGTCTGTCTGTCTCTCTCTCTCTCTCTCTCTCTCTCTCTGTGTGAGCGGATGCGTGAGTGTGTGTGCAGAGTCTCAGGAGCGTGTGAGTTTCTATCTTTGTTTTTCTCTTTATTTTGGGTTTTGTATGTGTTTATTTGGTTGTGTGGTGGTTAGTTATTAGTTGGTGGAGGGTTTAGTTCGGGTAGTTTGGTTGTCAGCCGGGTATAATGCCCGTGGCTGGCGGCCATGCGGTGCTAGAGAAGCTAACACGCCGACATGCGGTGAGGATTTCCCCGCATGTGGGCTGTTCAGTGGAGGAGGCCAGCTATGCTGTCGGGGAGGTAGTGGGCTTTGACAGCGTGCTGTCTGCCTCTCGTATGAACAGGGCAGTGGTGATTTTCCTGGATGATGTGGTGAATGTTGACACTGTGGTGGAGAAAGGTGTTGTGATCCGGGATACTTTCACCCCGGTTCTCCCGCTGGTGAGCCCGGCTAAACGGATCACCGTTTCAAACGCTCCTCCGTTCATTAAAACTGACGATTTGGCCAGAGAGCTGTCGCGGTACGGCCAGCTGATGTCTCCCATTAAAATGGTTCCGCTCGGGTGCAAATCACCAAAACTCAGGCATGTAATGTGTCACAGAAGACAAGTCTTCATGATTTTAAAGGAAAACGCGGCGGATCTAAATTTAACGTTCAGTTTTAAAGTTGACGGCTTCAGTTATGTTGTGTTTGCAACGTCGGATACGATGAAGTGTTTTGGATGCGGGGAGGAGGGTCATTTGGTCCGTTCCTGTCCGCGCCGGCCGGCCCCCGGTCCCGCGGATCCGGCCCCCGGTCCCGCGGATCCGGCCTCCGGTCCCGATGGGCCGGGCGGTTCGGCGGAGACGGCCCCCGGTCCCGATGGGCCGGGTGGTTCGGCCGATCGGGCCGCAGAGCCGCCTCCGGGGGGCTCAGACTCAGATGTTGCGCCTCCTGCGGCTGACTCAGACTCGGCAGGTGTGCAACAGAGTGCAGAAACTGCACAGGTTACAGAGCCAGTCACGCAGGAAAAAGAGAGAAATGTTGAACATAGTGAGAGTGTAAACGAAGGCCATGACCAGTCTAATGACAAACCAGACAATAACAAACAGACAGGGAAAAAGAAAGGCAGTGCAAAAGGAAAAGGCTGCAGTCAGGAGGTTATTAACGTGGCTGATGTTGATTTGGCTGATAATCTGTCTGAAGAGATGGAGATCATTAAAGGTTCCAGCAAAAGAAAAAGCAGTGCTCACAAGGAGCAGAGTGAGTCAAAAGCTAAAAAGCTGCTGGAGGATCTGAGTGATGAGGATGAGGATGATGAGGAGGAATGTGAGTGGACTGCATCCCAAGCAGAAGAGTTAACTCTTTATCCTCTGGATAAAATTAAGAAGTTCCTGCAGGACACTAAAGGGATCAAGGCAGTTAAGACCGAGCAGTTCTTCCCTGATCTCAGAGGGTTCATCAGGTCTGTGGCCTGGCTCAGGACAGATACAGAAGGGTTCACTAAACAAGAGGGTTACCGCCTCAAGAAACTGGTCACCAAAGTCAGAGCTCAACTGATTGAGGATGATGATTAAGTGTAATATGTTTCTTCACATACATGTTGTGTGTGTTTTTGTTTTTGCTCTTTCCTTTTTAATGGCGGAACTAAAAATTGGATCTTTAAACATTAATGGAGCAAGAAGCGATGTTAAAAGAGCTTCTCTTTTTCAACTGATGGAGCTCAAAGCTCTTGATGTTATTTTTTTGCAAGAGACTCACAGTGATGTGGGGAATGAGAGTGAGTGGAGGAAGCAGTGGCCGGGGGAGGTTATTCTCAGCCATAAGGCCTCTAACAGTGGGGGGGTCGGGGTGCTCTTCTCTAAGGGCTTTCGGCCCTGCTCCTTTAGTGTGGAGGAGATCATGTGTGGGCATATCATAAAAATTAAGGTTCAGTATGAAAATGTAAACCTTATTTTTATAAATGTGTATGCTCCAGTTCTGGCCGTTGAACGAATGACTTTTTTAAACCTTTTGTGTGATGTCATTCAGGATTGTACTGATGATTTTTTGTTTTTGGGAGGTGATTTTAATTGCACAGAGAACCCCACTTTAGACCGAAACCACCTAGAGCCTCATCCTGCCTCCTCAGCCCGACTCAGGCGTCTGATGGAGGGCTGTGAGCTGAAGGATGTGTGGAGAGGGTTTCACCTGAACACCAGGCAGTACACCTGGAGTCAATCCAGAGACAACATGTTGTCTTTGGCCAGGCTGGACAGGTTTTATTGTTTTAAACACCATTTTGGTGTTTTTAAGCAGTGTGTAATTACTCCTGTTGGTTTTAGTGACCATTGTCTTGTCCAGTGCTTTGTTTATATTCAAAATGTAAAATTGCACAGCGCATATTGGCATTTTAATACTGGACTTTTAAACGATAACTCTTTTAAAGAGGGGTTTGCGTGTGTGTGGGGTATACACCGGAGCCAAAAGTCCAGTTTCCCATCGTTGCAGCAGTGGTGGGATATTGGGAAGGTTCAGGTGAAACTTTTTTGTCAGCAATATACTCGCAATGTCACCAAGCACATTACCAGGTCTCTTCAAGACCTAGAGATAGAAGTAGTGGAGTTACAGGAGTTGGTGGATTCTACAGGAAATCAAAGGCATGTTGAAGCTCTTAAAGTCAAAAGGCTGCTTTAGCCAACCTGTTGGGCATCACAGCACAGGGGGCTCTGGTCCGCTGCCGCTTCATGAACGCCTCCCAGATGGATGCCCCCTCGCAGTTCTTCTTTGGTCTGGAGCGGAAGAACGGGCAGAGAAAGATCATCCACTCCCTTCGCTCCGCAGATGGAGGTACGATCACGGGGACACCTGAGATCAGAAGGTATGCCACATCGTTTTATAAAGACCTGTTCGGAGAGGAGTATGTGGAAGACGCTGAGTCAGCTGCTCCTTTCTACGATGGCCTTCCTCAGGTGGGTGCTGATAACAACACGATGCTGGACGACCATCTGTCCCTGAACGAGCTGCATGTGGCTCTGATGAGCCTGGGGAACGGGAAGGCACCAGGCATCGACGGGCTGCCTGTGGATTTTTATAAGACCTTCTGGCCCGTGGTTGGAGAGGATCTGCTGGAGGTGTTCCAGGACAGCCTGAGCAGAGGACGTCTGCCGCTGAGCTGCAGAAGGGCAGTCATCACCCTGCTGCCGAAGAAGGGAGATCTGCAGGAGATAAAGAACTGGAGACCTGTTTCTCTGCTGTGTGGGGACTACAAGATCTTGTCGAAGGCTCTCGCTTCTCGGCTTCGGGAGGTGATGAGTGAAGTGGTTCATATTGACCAGACCTACTGTGTGCCCGGCAGGTTAATGAGTGATAATATCACTCTAGTTCGGCATGTTTTGGACGTCTCTAGCTCACTGGGTATGGATACTGGTCTTATTTCCATAGACCAGGAAAAGGCTTTTGACCGGGTTGAACATCAGTACTTGTGGCACACGCTCAATGCTTTTGGTTTCAGCCCAGGTTTCATAGCTAAGATTTGGGTACTGTACCGTGACATTGCGAGTATATTGAAGGTTAATGGTGGTTTGGCTGCACCTTTTAATGTGCAGAGAGGGGTACGGCAGGGATGCTCTCTGTCGGGGATGCTTTATTCCCTGGCTATTGAGCCTCTGCTTCATAAACTCAGGAATGAACTTTTGGGTGTCTATTTTCCTGGGTGTGCTTCAGCTGTTAAACTTTCAGCTTATGCTGACGATGTCGTGATTGTTTTAAATAAACAAGCAGATATCAATACTTTGGTAGCAAATGTGAGTGTTTTTAATCACATCTCTTCTGCCAAGGTTAATTGGGCTAAGAGTGAAGCGGTGGTGGTGGGGGCTGGGTTGCAGGGCACTCTATCTCTCCCAGGAGGGCTAACATGGAAAAAAGGAGGGATAAAGTATTTGGGAGTGTTTTTGGGTGAGGACTGTGTGTTGGAAAAAAACTGGGATAACGCTCTGGAGAAGATAGAAGGCCGGTTAAAAAAATGGAAGTGGCTTTCACCGAGCATGTCCTACAGAGAGAGGACTCTGGTTATCAACAATCTGCTGGCTTCCTCTCTGTGGCATAAACTGTCTTGTGTGGACCCCCCTTCTAATTTGCTTGTTAAAATTCAAGCTGTTTTAGTTAATTTCTTTTGGGACAAGCTGCACTGGATTCCCCAGTCTGTTCTGTTCCTTCCACTGGAAGAAGGAGGACAAGGACTGGTACATTTGGCCAGCAGGGGCACTGCTTTCCGCCTGCAGTTCCTCCAGAGGCTGCTCTATGGCCCTAAGGACCTGGTCTGGAGACCTCTGGCCCACTGGGTGCTGAACAGTTTTAAAGGTTTTAGATTAACGGATTCGCTGTTCCTGATGGACGCCAGGAAGCTGAGTGTCCAGTTTTTACCTCCTTTCTATCGAGGCTTGTTCACCGTGTGGAAGCTGGTGGTCAAGGAGAGACGGCTGCAAGGTGACTCCCTACACTGGCTGCTGCAGGAGCCGGTGGTCTACGGGGACCGGCTGGATTACCCCTGCTGGGCTGGTTCAGCCATCACGGACACATTCTGCAGAGCACGGGTGCTCACCCTGGGGACGGTGGTGGACATCACAGGACATAAACTGACAATGCTGCTGCTTTGGCAGCTGTTCTGGGGGTGAGATCCATCAGGATCATCACCAAACTGTTGGATTACTGGAAGCAAAAACTGACCGGACATGAATCCATCATGTTGGAGCAATATACTGGTGGTCTGACCACACCTCAGACTGAGGACTCCTTCCCTGATTTATGTGTCTGTCCATGTCTGGATCACTATGTTGGTCGTTTTTTAAATGTAAAGCACTGCATTTTAGACATGAAGGAGGTGAAAGGGAAGGGTTTTTATAAAATGATGGTGCTGTGCTTAAATAAAAGTAAGCTCCACCAACGGGTTGACACACCGTGGCGAGGGCATCTGGGTTGGGCGGCTGATGTCCAGCCTGCGTGGAGGAGTTTATATAAGCCCCCGTTAACAAAGAGAGTAGCTGACCTCCAGTGGAGGGTGCTACACGGGATAGTGGCAGTCAATAAGTTTGTGTCTGTCATTAGTCCTGGTGCTAGTGATAACTGTCCCTACTGTGATGAGACTGAAACTGTGTTTCATTGTTACTGTGAGTGTGTGCGCCTGCCTCCGTTGTTCTTACTGCTGGAGAAGTTGTTCATTAAGGTAGGGGAGGTCTTCTCTAAAAACATGTTCATCCTTGGGTTCAGGTATAGTAAGATTGCAAAATATAAATGTCAGTTGTTGAATTTCATCCTGGGCCAATCAAAGATGGCGGTGTATGTTAGTAGAAAGAGGAAGGTGGATGACTCTGTTGATATTAATGTAAATCTCCTGTTTGCTCGGATGGTGAAAGCCAGAATCAGGATTGATTTTAATTATTATGCAGAGATGAAGGATGTGGATGAGTTCAGGGTGATCTGGGCCCATGGTGATGTGTTGTGCTCTGTAGAAGGAGACCAGCTCCTCTTCTCTCAGGAGCTGATGTCATGTAGTTGAGTGTTTAAGTCTGTATGTATTTATTGGACTGGTGAACAGAGTTTATTTTGTATATAACAGAAGGGAACATTGATTAAATAAAGTTCCTTTAAAAATCAAAAAATCTCTCTCTCTCTCTCTCTCTCTCTCTCTCTCTCTCTCTCTCTGTCTCTCTCTTAACATCCAGTAGTCCAGGAGGATGCAGACAGTAAACATTAAGTTAACATTCGTCATGTCAACACAATGTAACAATATGAACAACACTGATGATATCAGCAACAACATGAACACAAGAATATTACAGGTGTGTGTGTCTTTGTGTGTGTGTGTGTGTCTTTGTGATTGTGTGTGTGTGTCTCTGTGTATCTGTGTGTGTGTGTGTGTTTGTGTGTGTGTGTGTGTGTGTGGGGGGGGTGTCACTCACTGTTCCTCAAAGTGTGGCAGGTAAAGACATTCTGCTGCTAGACTGCATTTTGCTTTGTGCTTTTGTTTGTGTGTTCCAGTTGGTGATGTAGTTTAGTTTCTGTTGTGTTATAATTTGGTTAATTCTGATTGGTTGGTTCCCAGACTGGTCCTGAGGCAGAACCGGACCAGTCTGTCTCTGTCTCTGAGGCAGAACCGGACCAGTCTGTCTCTGTCTCTGTCTCTCTGTGCGTCTCTCTCTCTGTCTCTCTGTGTGTCTCTCTCTCTGTCAGGACAAACACGCATGCATCATGCTGTCATTTAGAAACAAGTAGTACTGCCTTTTCATCTGCTATATTATCCTAAACAAACCACTTTTACACCCCCTCTCTTTGTGTCTCTCTTTCTCTCGCTCTCTCTCTCTGTCTTTGTCTCTCTCTGTCCCTCTGTCTCTCTCTCTCTCTCTCTCTCTCTCTCTCTATCTGTCTCTCTATCTCTCTCTCTCTTTTTTTCTGTCTCTTTCTCTCTCTCTCTCTCTCTCCCTCTCTCTCTGTCTTTGTCAATTCAAATTCAAAGAGGCTTTATTAGCATGACCATATTGACATACAGTATTGCTAAAGCACATAAACAGTGAAACATGTTACACATTAACATCCAGTAGTCCAATAGGATGCAGACAGTAAACATTAAGTTAACATTCATCATGTCAACACAATGTAACAATATGAACAACACTGATGATATTAGCAACAACATGAACACAAGAATATTACAGGTGTGTGTGTGTATCTGTCTGTGTCTTTGTGTGTGTGTGTGTGTGTGTCTGTGTGTCTGTGTGTGTGTGTATATGTGTGTATGGGGGGGTGGTCACTCACTGTTCCTCAAAGTGTGGCAGGTAAAGACATATTCTGCTGCTAGACTGCAGCTAGGTTGCACTGCATTTTGCTTTGTGCTTTTGTTTGTGTGTTCCAGTTGGTGATGTAGTTTAGTTTCTGTTGTGTTATAATCTGGTTAACTCTGGTTGGTTGGTTCCCAGACTGGTCCTGAGGCAGAACCGGGTCAGGAGGTGACCTGAGCATCAGGACCAACTGAGTGAGGGGACTCTTCTCTTTGCTCAGCTCTTGGTGTTGCAGGGCTTTCTGCTGGTAGGAGTGGGGGTCACTGTTTTTTAGATGTAGCCAATATTTGATTGCACGTTTTTGAATTTTGATGAATAAAGGGAATTGGCCTAATTCAGCTCTGCAGGCGTTGTTGGTGGTTTTTCTGTGCATCTGTAGGATGCTTTTACAGAACTCTAGATGCAGGGTTTAAACTGGGTTTTTGTCCAAATGGGCCTGATTCTGGTAGGAAATAGGACCCCACACCTCACTTGCCGTAGAGGAGAACTGGTTTTATTACAGATTCAAATAGTTTGAGCCAGATTCTAACTGGGATTTTAATGTAGATTTGACTTTTTATTGCATAAAATGCCCTGCGTGCTTTCTCTCTCAGCTCCATTATCGCTGGGTTGAAACTTCCAGTGGAACTTATTTTGAGTCCTAAATAATTGTAATGTGTACAGCGGTCTAATTTATGTGTTCCTAATGTGAAGCTGCATGTGTTTCCTTGAGATCTGGATCTTTTCTGAAAGGTCATTATCTTTGTCTTTTGAGTGTTTACTGCCAGGGCCCAGGTCTGGCAGTACTGCTCCAGCAGGTCCAGGTTCTGCTGTAAGCCCTGTTCTGTAGGGGACAACAGGACCAGTCAGTCTCTCTCTCTCTCTCTCTCTCTCTCTCTCCTCTCTCTGTCTCTCTCTCTCTCTCTCTCTCTCTCTCTCTCTCTCTCTCTCTCTCTCTCTCTTTCTCTCTCTCTATTTTTTTTATTAATAAGGTAAAAACTTCCACTAATTAACCCTGACAAAGCACACCTGTGAAGGTGAAACCATTTCAGGTGACTACCTCATGAAGCTCATTGAGAGAACACCAAGGGTTTGCAGAGTTATCAAAAAAAAGCAAAGGATTCTAAAATATAAGACATGTTTTCAGTTATTTCACACTTTTTTGTTAAGTACATAATTCATAGTTTTGATGCCTTCAGTGAGAATCTACGATGTAAATAGTCATGACAATAAAGAAACACATTGACTGAGAAGGTGTGTCCAAACTTTTGGCCTTTACTGTATATATACACCACTATTTAAATAAAATCATCTCATGTAAATACACTAATCTTACAGTTCTTATGCAGTATCAAATGCTCAGGATTCACCAGCGGAGGTAGCCAGTTCAACCACGCCTCAAAGTATCTGCTCTGTGTGTGTGTGTGTGTGTGTGTGTGTGTGTGTGTGTGTGTGTGTGTGTGTGTGTGTGTGTGTGTGTGTGTGTGTGTGTGTGTGTGGCTCCATATGTATATGCTTACGGCATAATAAAAGGTAACCAAACAATAAATATATATAAATAAATACTAAATATGGTAATGGTATGGTTTCCCTCCAGTAAATGCCACTGATTATTAAAATCATTGCCATGTGTGTTTAAGACATCATTTCATACTTTCTTAACATACACCGGTCTACAGTCACTTTACTTGAATGATTTTAACTTGAGAACATTATTTGTATTACGCTTTATTACTTCAAGGCATAAATGAAATCTTGAAAAATACCATTTTAGTTTTGTACATTAAGAAAAGGCTACATTCACCATCCCTCTCTACATCTCTCCACATCTATCATTTGTGATCTGCTGGGGAGTGGTGCAATAGTGCCATCCTGTGGACGTGCGCAGGTACTGCACGTCAAGCTGAATAGCTGTTTTAATCAAACAATGTTGTGTGTGTGTGTGTGTGTGTCTGTGTGTGTGTGTGTGTCTGTGTGTGTGTCTGTGTGTGTGTGTGTCTGTGTGTCTGTGTGTGTGGCTCCATATATATATGTGTGTGTGTGTGTGTGTGTGTGTGTGTGTGTGGCTCCAATATGTGTTGTGTCTGTGTGTCTGGCTCCATATGTGTGTGTATATGTGGCTGTGTGTGTGTCTGTGTGTATGTGTGTGTGTGTGTGTGGCTCCATATATATGTGTGTGTGTGGGTGTGGGTGTGGCTCCATATGTATGTGTGTCTGTGTGTCTGGCTCCATATGTGTGTGTATGTGGCTCCGTGTGTGTGTGTGTGTGTGGCTCCATATATATGTGTGTGTGTGTGGGTGTGGGTGGGTGTGGCTCCATATGTATGTGTGTCTGTGGCTCCGTGTGTGTGTGTGTGTGTGTCTGTGTGTGTGGCTCCATATATATATATGTGTGTGTGTGTGTGTATGTGGCTCCATATGTATGTGTGTCTGTGTGTCTGGCTCCGTATGTGTGTGTGTGTGTGTGTGTGGCTCCATATGTATATGCTTACGGCATAATAAAAGTAAATGCCACTGATTATTAAAATCATTGCCATGTGTGTTTAAGACATCATTTCATACTTTCTTAACATACACCGGTCTACAGTCACTTTACTTGAATGATTTTAA
Organism: Perca fluviatilis; assembly: GCF_010015445.1. Lineage (NCBI taxonomy): Eukaryota > Metazoa > Chordata > Actinopteri > Perciformes > Percidae > Perca > Perca fluviatilis. The sequence continues at coordinate 48,538 of NC_053131.1, forward strand.
CTTGAGAACATTATTTGTATTACGCTTTATTACTTCAAGGCATAAATGAAATCTTAAAACATACCATTTTAGTTTTGTACATTAAGAAAAGGCTACATTCACCATCCCTCTAACATCTCTCCCCATCTATCTTGTGATCTGCTGGGGGAGGTGGTGCAATAGTGCCGTCCTGTGGACGTGCGGAGGTACTGCACGTCAAGCTGAATAGCTGTTTTAATCAAACAATGCTGTTTGAAGTGTGTGTGTGTGTGTGTGTGTGTGTGTGTGTGTGTATTTGTTTAAACTCTAGTTGTATTCAGAAACAGTCTGAGTTGTCTGTTTGCTGACGTCTGGCTTCAACTGTATTCGTGTAGTGTGTGTTAACGCTTGATATATTTTCAAGGTGTTAATAGGCTGGCTCACACCACACACACACACACACACACACACACACACACACACACACACACACACACACACACACACACAGGTCATAAACATAAGTCCTATAACCTTTCCAATGCTTATGAAGCTGTTCAGTCAGGTAATGCAAGCTAAAAGAAAAACACTGCACTGTGTCCCCGTTAACGTACATGTCTTTTATTTAGTTTGAAACATTTCCAAATCAGGGGACATACAGGGATAACTTTGATGTTTTTGATATACATTTTATTATTTTTTTGTCTTCCACTCATGGTTTCAATCGGTCCACTTTGATCCCTGCATGCCAAGCTGCTGTGAGGACTTGCTGTGTGATTTGAGAGTGTGATATTTGTTTTGCAGGCCCTGCACTTGAAACATACATCTCTGAAGCTATGTCCCCAATGGTATCCTTAACAGTTACTGTCCGGTGGGCCGGTGATGCTACAACATCTGACTTTGACCAAAGCGAGGAAGTAGTGTTCAACCTTGACGATATCATTCAGCTGGAGGAGATCCTGATGACCGACATCTTTGTGGATATTCAAGGATCCCAGTTTGCCTGGGGCTTACCGGTGCCCGGTGATACTATGACATCTGACTTTGATCAAAGCGAGGAAGTGGTGTTAAACCTTGACGACATCATTCAGCTTGAGGAGATCCTGATGACCAACATCCTTGTGTATAATCAAGGATCCCAGTTCGCCTTGGGCTTACCGGTGCCCGATCATACTACGACATCTGACTTTGACCAAAGTGAGAATGCAATGTTCCAGCTTGATGAGATCATGCAGCTTGAGGAGATACAGATGAATAACTTCCTTGTGGATAATCAAGCATCCCAATTCGAGTGGCGCTTACCGGTGCCCGGTGATACTACGACATCTGACTTTGACCAAAGCGAGAATGCAATGTTCCAGCTTGCTGAAAGCATGCAGCTTGAGGAGATACAGATGACTAACTTCCTTGTGGATAATCAAGGATCACATTTCGAGTGGGGCTTAACATTGCCCGATTCTACAACGTCTGACTTTGACCTAAGCGAAAATGCAATGTTTTGATTTGACAATATCACACTTGTATGACCTTGGTATCAGAGTGTAACCACCTGGTGTGCACATGCAACAACAAATGTCTTGTGTGCAATACGGTATTCATAAAGTTTCAGAACGTTTTCACTTGATGCACCATGTACTGTGTAAGATCGCCAGACTTGAAAGAGTAAACATCTGACACGACAATGTACCACAATGTCCTGTGTGTGACTTAAAGCGACTGTGACCTTTCACTGTAAGGAGGATGTTTGTGCAAATGCTATAGAAAAACATTTGTGAATCTTGATTCTGTGTCATGAATTTAACCCTTGTGTTGTCATTCTGTTAACCACGCATCCTTTTGTTTTCTGGGCCTAACCTTAAATTTAAATTATCGTCTTCCCCCAATGTTTTTGTCATACTTTCCAAGTTGTTATTTCGCTTCACAAGTTTTATGACCAATGTTTTCTGTTTTTGAAGCTTTTTGACATGTTGTAACTTGTTCTTGTTTTGACACGTTATAATACTAAAATAAACAATCAATGTAAGTAGTAATAGCATCATTCATTTACCCGTTAACAGCGATCATGGTATTGGTTTGTGAAAATGTGGTTGAAATTAAACCACACCTGGTGATAAAAAAAAAACTTTTTGAAAACAGATCACATTTGACCACAAGAAACAGGAGGAGTGACAAGTTTCCTTCCACATTTCCTTTTTACCTTTGTTGAAACATGGACACACACACACACACACACACACACACATATATATATATATATATATATATATATATATATATATATATATAACACCATATACACCACGGTGAACCTAATGTAATCCCAATATCGTCTCTACTCTTTGGCAGACACACAGCCCTTACCAGAGAAACAGACTCTGTTGGACGGACAGCCTTGGTCGGAAACCCCTCCGCAGTGGTTGGAGACACAGCTGTTTGGTTGGACGCATTATCCGGCAGTCCTTTACAGAAGCATTTTTCACGGGGTGTGTACCGCAACCACTGACCTTGAAGTTTTAGGAGGAGCTTTGTATAAAATTACTTACAGGGCTTTGGGTAGTTTCATTGCTACTGAACCGTGAAGAGTCACAGCTGTGAACACAATGGCTAATAATCTCAACATCGGTGATCGATTCAGTGTGTGGAACGACACAATGGCCTCTCCAGAGCGTAGGACATTCCTGAGGTCACAATATGAAAATGAAGGTAGGCTTAGTCAAGGACACCGGGATTTGATCAACACTCAAGACTCGAATACTGTGCAAACTAATCCTGTGCACCAGCGAGATAGAGTCCTTCCGCGATAGAGCCAGGTTTCAGTCACCTCCAAGGTCAACATTTCAGCCAACCGGTTACCAGGTAAATCAAGGTGGTTACAATCGAACACCAAGCAATTACTCTGCACCATATGATGGCTACCAAGTTCATCCCCAAAACAGAGGCTACGATTCTCAGCTGAGAAACGGTGGCTACGATTCTCAGCTGAGAAACGGTGGCTACGATTCTCAGCTGAGAAACGGAGGCTACGATTCTCAGCTGAGAAACAGTGGCTACCATTCTCGGCAGTTTCCGGCTTGTGGTGGCAACAATGCGCTTTCTGGAAGGCTCGCATCCTGGCAGTCAAACCAGCCTGGAAACTACCATAGGCGTCACAGACAGGATAACGATGGTGGATCGCGTAGCTCTTCCTGGCGTGATAGGTCACGGGACAGGCGCGATAGGTCACGGGACAGGCGCGATAGGTCACGGAACAGGCGCGATATGCCACGGGACAGTAATGCTGACAAAGAGGTGAACCATAGCAGTCGTGATAACGAACGTGGATCATGTAGCTCTTCCAGGCACAATAGGCCCAGCACTAACACTGGCCACACGTGCTCCTCCAGTCCTAGAAACCCACGTGATGACCCCATCAGCTCTGATAGTAACAATGAAATGTCCCAGTCATCGATTCCAGACGATACTGTGCAAACTGAACGGCCTGACATGTCACAGTCATTACCTACAGATGAGAGGGTCTCTGCCGAACAGCCCGAGATGTCAAAGTCTCCGCCTAAAACCACCCCTGCGTCTGAGCATGTTTTGCCCAACGAACAGCCCAGAGGGTCCCCGTCATCTCCCTCAAACAACACTGTGGAAACTCTGTGTCTAAGGAGATGGCAGACGTCGCATGTGAAACGTATGTAAAATGTTCATATCTTGTCCAGAAAGTTCCCAATGTCAGTTTAAAGTGGTAACGTGTTCTTTCTTCTTACAGGGAGGTTGTCCCGATTGCTGAAAATCGGATATAATTGCCTATGGGCAAACCGACGTCGAGGTTGCAAACAGTTTGCAAGACGAAGAAAGACATGCACTTTTCACCACAACAGATTTCGAAAGCGTTTCACCCTACAATGATAATACACCCAACTTATATACGTCGACAGCCCCTGGATTCCAGTACACAGCAAATGCAACAGCCCCTTCTGCAGAAGTGGCTTTACTGCAAATGCTCCACATATCTGCGGAGAGTGCGTGTTGGCAACAAAGGGACCAAATTCAAGAGCCTGTGATCCACCAGCAGGAGACTTTCACATTCGATTACATGGACTTTATAAATAACGTTGGGGGGCAGCAAAGGGCCCAATTTCAAGAGCCTTTGGTCCACCAGCTACAGCAGCAGGAGTCTTTAGCGATTACAGACGACACTTTATAAAGGGGGGGGTAACGGGGCGCAAAGGGCCCAATTTCAAGAGCCTTTGGTCCACCACCTACAGCAGGAGGAGCCTTTCACAGTCGATTACATGGACTTTCTAAATGTTGTTGGGGCGGCGCAAAAGGGCCCAATTCCAAGAGCCTTTGGTCCACCAGCTACAGCAGGAGGAGCCTTTCACAGTCGATTACATGGACTTTCTAAATGTTGTTGGGGGGCAGCAAAGGGCCCAAATGCAAGAGCCTGTGGTCCAGCAGCAGCACCCTGTGCACTCACCAGGGCAGCAAGACCCTCATCAACAAGAGGCTCAAACATCTCTAGTCCAACCAAACGTGGACATGAACTTTATAAATGACGTGGGGGGCAGCAAACTGCCCAAGACCACGGTGCTGTACTCTACCAGCAGCAGCAGCAGCACCCTGTGCACTCACCAGGGCAGCAAGACCCTCATCAACAAGAGGCTCAAACATCTCTGGTCCAACCAAACGTGGACATGAACTTTATAAATGACGTGGGGGGGCAGCAAACTGCCCAAGACCACGGTGCTGTACTCTACCAGCAGCACCCTGTGCACTCACCAGGGCAGCAAGACCCTCATCAACAAGAGGCTGAAACATCTCTAGTCCAACCAAACATGGACATGAACTTTATAAATGACGTGGGGGGGGCAGCAAACTGCCCAAGACCACGGTGTTGTACTCTACCAGCAGCAGCAGCACCCTGTGCACTCACTAGGGCAGCAAGACCCTCATCAACAAGGGGCTCAAACATCTCTAGTCCAACCCCACATCAGTGCACACCGCAATGTCAATACATACATACCCCAGGCAGTGATGCATGATTCATTCATAGTCCCTATACCACCTCAATGTGAACCGGCTAGCACCTATCAACGACCTACACCAAACCCCTCGCAAGAGCATGCAGACCGGGGTACCATGACCTCTGACACACTGCTGAATGAGGTGACACAATTGGTCTTGTGTTCCACATGTAAAACAATGTTCAATTTGTGATTCATACCAGATTGAGCACAACAGGGCCATACAATGTGAGTGCCACTGTGTTACCTGCACACTCTGTTACCGCAGTGGTCAACCATGTAGGCTGTGCAAACTAAAACTAAAAAACGGCATAGTGAGTACCCCACCACAAACAGCCTCACCAGTTGCCCTGATCTGGTGAACGCGGGGAGATTGGGACCTTAAGCGCGCATTGCAAGCCTGTTCAAGACCAAAGAGGCAATCAACAGACATGTGCAGCATATCTTGACTCAGGACCAGCCCCCCAGTGAGAAGGATCTGGACCACAGTGAGTGCAATTTATTGATTTTTTCATCTGGTATCTACATTACCCTTGGGAAATGCACCTGAGACTCATCATTATGCTTTCATCCACACAGCGTTCGAGGCCCTTGTCCGAGATGAAAAAGAGAGTATGAGCTTCAAGTACTGGCCAAACAAATATATGCCAGTGGACATGGCCAACCGATATGTCTGCATCTCTCACGTGCCCGGGTTTTGGGATCGAGTTATTGTGGCAACCCATACTCCACTAACAATGGAGGATATGATCGGCCACGATGACCACCTGCCAAAGTTGTTTGGTGTGACCCTTGGCTTCTACAGGTTTCACTGGTGCTGCTTTGTGTTGACGAAACAGATCATCTTGGCTATGTGGTGCACTGATGTTAGCGGCAAAGGGCAACCGAGGGTAGTCCCTCTGGTTGATACCAAACTGAGCAGCTATACAGATACTCCAGAATTCAAACATATGGCGTACTATCTGAGCCAGTGGTTTACAGCTCAGTACACGTCACAAGCCAGGGAGCTCAAAGTGGTACTGGATTGTAAGCCTTTACAAGGTTCTACTTTTGTTCATTTTATAGCTTTCTTGGCTTCTAAGATTGGAATAAGTAGTGTGACTCCTAACGTCTCCCAGGTCAAGACAAAACATGATATGAATTACCATCTGAACATCAAGGTTGCAGACAAGATATTCACTGACCCCAGTGTTCCAGAAGGTGGGTCTGTTAATGTTGTTGAGGAGTTTGCCCATCGTCACAAAGGAAAAGCTAAGGATATCAGCGTCCGGTGTGTTTACACAAACACAGAGAGGTACATGCTTTAAAGGTTGTACAGTAATTGTGAATACACCACATGGTCTAATTTGAGCCTCCAATTTTGTTCAGGTGCATCAATGTGTCTTTTGACCTTTTAGTATTATGTGTTTGTAGCTACAGTGGCAGGTATTAGTTGTCTGGGACCACTGGTGTGTTTTAATTTTTTTTTACTTCTGTGCTTATTGTATTTTTTACTTTTTACGTGTACAAGAACTATATACCTCACTTTTGTGAAACCTAGAGCCCGGAGTGTATGTACCTAGGGCCTTTTTATTTCTGTACTTCATAAATTTGGAACTTTTTGCCTGGACAAAATCTATTTACGTCACTTTTGGAAAAAATATCTGGTGCCAGGAGCACATGTACTTGCTGTTATGTGTCCAGTGTGTTTACACAAACACCGAGACGTACACGGCCTTGTAAAGGTTGTACAGTAATTGTGAATACACCACACGGTGTAATTTGAGCCTCCAATTTTGTTCAGGTGCATCAATGTGTCTTTTGACCTTTTAGTATTACGTGTTTGTAGCTACAGTGGCAGGTATTAGTTGTCTGGGACCACTGGTGTGTTTTATTTTTTTTTATTTCTGTGCTTATTGTATTTTTTACTTTTTACGTGTACAAGAACTATATACCTCACTTTTGGCAAACCTAGAGCCCGGAGTGCATGTACCTAGGGCCTTTTTATTTCTGTACTTCATATATTTTGAACTTTTTGCCTGGACAACAATCTATGTACCTCACTTTTGCAAAATAAACCTGGTGCCTGGAGCGCATGTGCTTGCTTATATGTTTATTTTAACACTTGCCGTCTTTTGCACTTTCATAAAGCACCTGATTACTTGACAATAGTCAATCACCTCCATAGTAAATACAGGTTGTACAATAACTGAGACATGTCAATGACAACACCTTTAATCATCGGTATTCAAATACACAACACATTATGGCAGAAACAAACAAACAAAAGACAAGGTTGTGTCAAGAGAAATGTTAAACACAAGGTACATACTCAAGTATGACACAAGCACGGGATACTGACATACAGGAAAAAGCTATAACCCTTGGCTATGTTATGGCCAGCAATAACAGTGGGCTCCTGATGACACCAAGGCAACAACTGGTCTGTGAGCAATCTGATACTGATATTTCGATCCACGTCCTCTTCGACATATACACGCAAATGAGCTCTTGTGGGCTAAAACGGAGATCCCATTGTACTGTTGACATGGCTGCTGGGCTCTCGTGGGCTAAAATCGAGATTCGATGGTCTGTTGACACTGTGGCTGGGGCCTCGTGGACTATTGATAAGGCTGATGATCTCCCATGGGTTAATCGTGAGCTCCCATGGGCTGAACAGCTGGTGAGCTGCCACGGACTGTGGAACCGGATGATGGCCTCCCAAGGCCTGGGAAAAAGGCTGATTAACTCCCATTGTATCTGGAAACTGCTCGTGAGCTCTCAAGGGTTGTGGACACCAGCGCTGGACTCTCAGGTGTTGCGGAAACTGCATACTAGCCCCCGTTTGGTGCTCTTGTTCGGGCTCGTGTTTGTAAAAGCATTGAGGTCCCAAACTGCACATTCCCCGACGAAAGTATCGACACGGTATGGCTGCCATCTGATTCTTATATCTTTGAATCAACATCTGCTTCTTGGGTTCGTCTAACCGCCCACTGACGACTCTTGAGATAATAACGTGATACAGTTCGACACTCTGGACACGACATACCGGTTTGCTTGTTTCTGTATGAGACCTGCTTCCACGATTGGATGCACTTCAGGCAGTAGCAGTGACTACAGTTTGGCAGAATCGCGAAACATCGCTCCGCGGGGTTTTCCTTGGCTGACACCACGTCCAGGCACACACCACACACCATGTTGCTACTGTGCTGTGCGTCAGTTGTGATTGCATGTTCAACTCTGCGATACCGTGCTTACATTCTGTATTCTGTGTCTCCACATTCAGGAGGAGCTCACACTGATCACGGATATGTTGTCCCGGATCGCGAGCAGCGTAGTGTTCCGCTGCTCTCTCCACATTCGAGTAGCTCACGCTGATCGCGGATATCCTGTCCCCGGTAGGCCCATCCATTGTCCTTGATTTTGTACTCAGCTTGAAGTGATGTGTACAACTGTTAGTAGCCTTACAGAGGCAGCTTAATATGATCCCAACATTAAACCCTGCCCCCTGTCTACTCTCGTTCCAGATGAAAAGCCTCTGTCGTCGGATGCGCAGCCCCTCTCGTCGGATGCACAGCCCCTGAGAGTGTGTTCAGCCACAGACAATTCCGAAATGTTCAACACGAGCTAGACACTGTACCCTCAATATTCCTCTTCACTGTCAACTGTGGAATTATATCCACCGTGAAACGCACTCCTGGCAGTATCCGGCCTTTGAGGCTTTGCGTGCGTTGGATTACGTGTTTGCTATTGCAACGCTCTGACGATGTGCGCTTCACGCCTAGAGCTTGGGATAGCTGCTGAGGCTGACGAAGACACTTGGAGTTTTTGGGCCCTGGGATGTTGCCGTGGGACATAGGTGGGGCCGAAGGGTAGTTGTTACACATGTTAGTCTCGAGCCAGCTTGCGGGTATGTCGACTAAAGGAGCTGTGGGCTTCTTGGCTTCCCAGTGAGACATGCCGATCCAGCGGTTGTGTGTCACAGGCCACGCGGAACTCATGCAGTAACGAAACAAAAGATATATGTAGTATCTGGAGAGTTTGCGATTGTCCACGACTATCGACTCGGGGATTTGGGTTTCGCGATACACCGTGCGCAGCGACTCCATAGTGTGGAGAGACTCTAGGTCTGCCCTGGGTGTGTATAATGTGTCGGCTCTCTGCCACATATCTCTACGTGCTTCAAGGTAGTCTGAGAGAGCTTTGCGATTTCAACGTGTCGTGCAGCAAACCCGTGGCTGGCGCACCTGCCACAATCAGGCACTCAAAGAGCGACAACGACGCGTTTTCAGAGAACACAATTCCTCTGCGAGAAACCGAACCACCGCTCATCTCGTATTATTTACTAACCCAGATATGAACACGGGGCGCGCGGGTGTTGATGATCTCGCCAAAATGGCCCAGATACAGGTTCCAGACAACCTGGACAAACTGATGCATCTGGTGGGGCGGTACAATCTGTTTTACGTATAACCTTGCGTTACAATGACTTGCGCGGTCGCTGGACTGGCTCGAGTACAGTGTGGCGATTTAGCATTCAGCCAACACGAAGACACGGTTACAGTGCTCAATAGGCTTCTCCCATCGCCCGACGTGGCGGTGGTGAGTATAGACACGGAACCAGAAATCGAGGGAAAGACGCGTAATTGTATACATAAAAGGGGATCATGGGCAAGCGCAGCGCGTATGACTCTATAGTATTGTTCCTAGTAGTCAACTTCAATGGCACTCCATACAATCAGGATGCCAACATCATCTTCAAACACGCTGCGGGCATTGCTCACCGAACGCAAACCCCCTATTCCCAGAGTTCGCCAAGTGTCAACATCATAATCCGTCAACTGTGGCAGTCCGTCAGGAGCAGTATCCCATACTAGACGGCTTCCTAGCCCTTAGCTACGATACGACTAGGCCCAAGACACCCAACGTACCCCTAGACAGATTTGGGCGAATATACAAGCCTCTAAGGTCTACCAAAGAAGCCAGTCCATGGAGTCTCTACACAGATATACCCCGGGACCTCGAATGTGCCACCGACATAGAAACACTGATAACCACAAAGGACACAGTTCTGGGGCGAGGAGGCTTTGGGGTGACCGTTCGGCTCGACAAGGACCTCGTTGCAAAAACCAACCTGTTTCCAGACATGGTGAACTGGAGCAGGCCTGAGATAGACTCGGACTTTAATCGCTATGCACACATTGCCTCACAAGTGGAAGAGGTCATGATGGGTGTTTTTTTTTTATTTCTGTGCTTATTGTATTTTTTACTTTTTACGTGTACAAGAACTATATACCTCACTTTTGGCAAACCTAGAGCCCGGAGTGCATGTACCTAGGGCCTTTTTATTTCTGTACTTCATATATTTTGAACTTTTTGCCTGGACAACAATCTATGTACCTCACTTTTGCAAAATAAACCTGGTGCCTGGGGACATGTGCTTGCTTATATGTTTATTTTAACACTTGCCGTCTTTTGCACTTTCATAAAGCACCTGAGTACTTGACAATAGTCAATCACCTCCATAGTAAATACAGGTTGTACAATAACTGAGACATGTCAATGACAACACCTTTAATCATCGGTATTCAAATACACAACACATTATGGCAGAAACAAACAAACAAAAGACAAGGTTGTGTCAAGAGAAATGTTAAACACAAGGTACATACTCAAGTATGACACAAGCACGGGATACTGACATACAGGAAAAAGCTATAACCCTTGGCTATGTTATGGCCAGCAATAACAGTGGGCTCCTGATGACACCAAGGCAACAACTGGTCTGTGAGCAATCTGATACTGATATTTCGATCCACGCCCTTCGACATATACAACATGCAAGCTCTTGTGGGCTAAAACGGAGATCCCATTGTACTGTTGACATGGCTGCTGGGCTCTCGTGGGCTAAAATCGAGATTCGATGGTCTGTTGACACTGTGGCTGGGGCCTCGTGGACTATTGATAAGGCTGATGATCTCCCATGGGTTAATCGTGAGCTCCCATGGGCTGAACAGCTGGTGAGCTGCCACGGACTGTGGAACCGGATGATGGCCTCCCAAGGCCTGGGAATGATGGCCTCCCAAGGCCTGGGAAAAAGGCTGATTAACTCCCATTGTATGTGGAAACTGCTCGTGAGCTCTCAAGGGTTGTGGACACCAGCGCTGGACTCTCAGGTGTTGCGGAAACTGCATACTAGCCCCCGTTTGGTGCTCTTGTTCGGGCTCGTGTTTGTAAAAGCATTGAGGTCCCAAACTGCACATTCCCCGACGAAAGTATCGACACGGTATGGCTGCCATCTGATTCTTATATCTTTGAATCAACATCTGCTTCTTGGGTTCGTCTTCACCGCCCACTGACGACTCTTGAGATAATAACGTGATACAGTTCGACACTCTGGACACGACATACCGGGTTTGCTGTTGTTTCTGTATGAGACCTGCTTCCACGCATTGGATGCACTTCAGGCAGTAGCAGTGACTACAGTTTGGCAGAATCGCAAACATGGCCGCTGGGTTTTCCTTGGCTGACACCACGTCCAGGCACACACCACACACCATGTTGCTACTGTGCTGTGTGTCAGTTTGATTGCATGTTCAACTCTGCGATGCGCCGTTACATTCTGTATTCTGTGTCTCCACATTCAGGAGGAGCTCACACTGATCACGGATATGTTGTCCCGGATCGCAGCAGCGTAGTGTTCCGGCTGCTCTCTCTCCACATTCGAGTAGCTCACGCTGATTGCGGATATCCTGTCCCCGGTAGGCCCATCCATTGTCCTTGATTTTGTACTCAGCTTGAAGTGATGTGTACAACTGTTAGTAGCCTTCAGAGGCAGCTTAATATGATCCCAACATTAAACCCTGCCCCCGTCTACTCGTTCCAGATGAAAAGCCTCTGTCGTCGGATGCGCGCCCCCTCGGCCGGATGCACAGCCCTTGAGAGGTGTGTTCAGCCACAGACAATTCCGAAATGTTCAACACGAACTAGACACTGTACCCTCAATATTCCTCTTCACTGTCAACTGTGGAATTATATCCACCGTGAAACGCACTCCTGGCAGTATCCGGGCCTTTGAGGCTTTGCGCGTTGGACTACGGTTTGCTATTGCAACGCTTTGACGCATGTCGCTCCGCTCCCAGAGCTTGGGATAGCTGCTGAGGCTGACGAAGACACTTGGAGTTTTGGGCCCTGGGATGTTGCCGTGGGACATAGGTGGGGCCGAAGGGTAGTTGTTACACATGTTAGTCTCGAGCCAGCTTGCGGGTATGTCGACTAAAGGAGCTGTGGGCTTCTTGGCTTCCCAGTGAGACATGCCGATCCAGCGTTGTTGTGTCACAGGCCACGCGCGGAACTCATGCAGTAACGAAAACAAAAGATATATGTAGTATCTGGAGAGTTTGGCGATTGTCCACGACTTATCGACTCGGGGATTTGGGTTTCGCGATACACCGTGCGCACTCCATAGTGTGGAGAGACTCTAGGTCTGCCCTGGGTGTGTATAATGTGTCGGCTCTCTGCCACATATCTCTCGTGCTTCAAGGTAGTCCGGAGAGAGCTTTCGCATTTCAACGTGTTGCGGCAGCAAACCCGTACGGGCGACCGTGCCAACAATCAGGCACTCAAAGAGCGAATAACGACGGCCGTTTCCAGAGAACACAATTCCTCTGCGAGAAAACCGAACCACCGCTCATCTCGTATTATTTACTAACCCGATATATGAGACAGCGGTGGTGTTGATGATCTCGCTAAGCCAGACATCGCAGACAAAGCCATGACCAAACTGATGCATCTGGTGGGGCGGTACAATCTGTTTTACGTTAAGACCTTGCGTTACAATGACTTGCGCGGCGTGCTGGACTGGCTCGGAGTACAGTGTGGCGATTTAGCATTCAGCCAACACGAAGACACGGTTACAGTGCTCAATAGGCTTCTCCCATCGCGCCGTGACGTGGCGGTGGTGAGTATAGACACGGAACCAGAAATCGAGGGAAAGACACGCGTAATTGTATACATAAAAGGGGATCATGGGCAAGCGCAAGCGCGGTATGACTCTATAGTATTGTTCCTAGTAGTCAACTTCAATGGCACTCCATACAATCAGGATGCCAACATCATCTTCAAACACGCGCGGGCATTGCTCACCGACCGCAAGACCCCCCTATTCCCAGAGTTCGCCAAGTGTCAACATCATAATCCGTCAACTGTGGCAGTCCGGCGAGCAGTAACTCACCCATACTAGACGGCTTCCTTAGCCCTTAGCTACGATACGACTAGGCCCAAGACACCCAACGCGTACCCTAGACAGATTTGGGCGAATATACAAGCCTCTAAGGTCTACCAAAGAAGCCAGTCCATGGAGTCTCTACACAGATATACCCCGGACCTCGAATGTTCCAACCGACATAGAAACACTGATAACCACAAAGGACACAGTTCTGGGGCGAGGAGGCTTTGGGGTGACCGTTCGGCTCGACAAGGACCTCGTTGCAAAAACCAACCTGTTTCCAGACATGGTGAACTGGAGCAGGCCTGAGATAGACTCGGACTTTAATCGCTATGCACACATTGCCTCACAAGTGGAAGAGGTCATGATGGGTGTTTCGATGAAACACGGCAACATCTTGCGCACATTAGGCGGCATTGCGCGCCTGTACCCTAATCGGGTTAACTGGAGCTCCTGAGCAAAGAAATAAAAGTCAAATACAGAGGACGGTGGCTATTTGAGAGCATAGCGAACATGGTCTTCAATACCCTCGTCAGACGCCGGTTAAACGAGAACGAATCACTGTACCAGGGTTTGAGCAAAGTGATAGACGGGAATATGAGCACCTCGAGCCTGTCTCTCGGTCACGGTCTCGCTGACTTCCACGAGTCGTTGTACCTCGCGCCGGACAATCACTATGACTACCCGAATGAGCCCAGTGCCCTGAATCCGCTGAAAGTGTACGACCACGCATTAGTACGCTACTTGTTCTGTGACAGCCTACAAGTTGGCCGGCTGTTTCAAGCGTCGACCACATTCAACTACATCATCTCCAACACGGCTCCCAGGTTCACGACCGAACGGTTCATGTTGTTCAACAACACGGGTCCAGGAGAGGGCAAGAGCTACGCAAACAGTGTGCTAAACTACCAGTTCCGGAGGGTGAAGGGTTGCATAGAGACACTGACTTCTTTCACACCGCAAGCTTTCAAGTACAAGCAGAAGAGAACTGGCGCGTGGTCATCTAGCGAATACTAACGCACCATAACCCACGAAGAACATCAAGGCCGCAGACAAAGAGTCCAACGTGATCCCCAATACATTCAAAACCCTCCTGGACACCAGTGTGTTGGAGAGTGATGTGGTGACCAGAGATATGAGCAGCGGTAGGGTGACCACGGTAAAGTACGAGGTTACAAACAACTGCGGCTTCGTGGTGGAACACCAACACAATGGGGTTTGTGAGCGAGGCCTGGCCCGATCGGAGCCTGATCATGGAATCCGAAGTTTCCGAGCAAGTGACCCGACGCGCGTAGCACCAAGCAAATACAGGACACAGTGGAGAGATGCAAAATGGAGCGAATAGCTGCAGTGTGCCTCTACAGGCAGAATCTGATCCAGTCCGCCACGCATGATCGCCATGTCCGACATTGTACAGTTTGGAGAGAGGTTCGACGTGGCCAGAGAAGCCTGCATGGCTGCCCTACACTCGAGTACGTCATATTGTGTGCTACACGGTCCGTCAGTTGCAGGGTTTCGCGTGTGTATCAACCATTTAGTGTTTGCCGAGGCTATGAAGTTGGCGTGTCACTTTGTGTTTGACATATGGATACCTCCGTGGACTGAGATCCCCAAAGTCAAGACGTGTCCTGATCTGAGGACTTACATGAAACAGATAAACGAGAACAGGCTCAAAGCGCTGAACAAGTTGTCCTTCGGACAGGTCTGCCTGGAGACCAACGCGGTCTACAAGCTGTGCGCTGCCGCTTGTCTTCCTGACATTTGTCCCAGTGCGGTCGACACCCAGGGTCGCTTGCGCTGCCCAAGGTGCTAGGCTACATCTTAACCCAGATCCACAAGCAGCACCTGAAGACTAGTATGAAGGATGGACACCTGCGTATTTCGGGTATAGATTCAATGTTTTTCTCAGAGACTGAGATCAACGGGCGCAATGAGGTTGCACACGAGATGCTCCTGCTGTGCTCGACATGCAAGGTTCCAGCTCGTCCAGGGCGCGAACCCCGAGGTGAAGAACTACAAGCTGTGCACCTACAAATATGCAGTGAACCGGACCGCCGCAAAGCAGCGAGACGGGTCACTCGACTCCCAAGAAAATAGGTTCGGTCACAGTCCCACTCGTTACGTAATTTGTTGTGGTCCTTACGACCGAAGTTCACACTCGGGCTTTTGGGATCAGTTGTCCTCGGCCATGGTTGAAGCTTACAAAAACCAAGAGTACGGTGAAGTCAACGCTTTTGGGCAGTGTTTGAACGACAACGGGGACGAACAGCCGCCTACGCCAAGATTGGCATTCACCTTGGATTTCAACGAGGACCCGGTGCGCGCTCTGATACTGGAGGCAAGTGCAGACATAAAACCCCTGAACGAACTTACGTTCGTGAAGTGTCACTTGTCAGGGGAAAAGTGTCTCGGGATGCACCTGAGGAAGCTTACGACGAAATGCATGTGAGAGAATCTAAACTAGGTCCGAGAGGAACCTTCCACGGGCCCAGACTTAGCGTGTACTCAACCGACTACTCAGGTGTACCCGTGAAAAACGTCGTTTTGCACTACACGGACCGTTTATCACCAGGACAAGATACTTTTGAGAGTCAACTGTGATAATCGCGGCCACTTATCCGAACTGGAAGAGGATTGGGAGTGGAAGGACGCATGTGAGGTGCTTAACAGCGTTCACGGTGTTGACGTGTTCTCTGTGGAAATGCTTAAACGGGACTATGCAGCAACCATGATGGTAGTAAAGGGAGAGGTAATTAATGCGAAGCCCTCGGTCACGTCTCCGGCTGCAATGATAAAGGCAGCGCTGCGGAGATGAACGGGCGCACAGCGCTTGCAATGAGAATGACTAGGGCTGCGGTGCATGACTCGCAAGAGCCTAGGCGTCGAAGACAAGCTCAGGAAGTCTCACCTACTGCAAGTAGCCAGGGTCGAAAAAGGACCAATTCAAGAGGCTCTGTGGACACTCTGAGACTGGACAGGCATAAACACGCAAGGCAAGATCAAGACGCTCACCTACCGCTACCGTAGCCAGACTGGCGTAGGGAACTAATTCGAGAGTTTCCGTCGACACTCTTTTGAGTGGACAGGCGTGAACTGAGCATAAGTGTGAGGAAGGGTTTCTATTCAAAACACTTGTATGTTTGTACAACCACTATTTTGTATATCAAACTGAATAAAAAGAAAGCCTCTTGAAATGTGCCATTGTGTCAGTGTGATATTTGTATAAAGAACATCCGTTTAGTCTATGGAAGTCATGAGGGTCCTAGTTGAGCTCACGGAAGAGTGTTGCTCACGTGTTGTGTCACGTGTATTTGTGAATGAACAATGAACAATGCCAGTCGTTTGAGACAAACTGTATTCTACACAATCATGTAAAATGTATACATACATATACAGGCAGAATATAATATCCGACTTGATGTCTTTCCTACATGCACAGCATGGCCAAGGAGTGTCATCAGCGGTTGGATAGTCAGCCTTTATCGCATAGTCAGCCAAGACATTGTGCAGAGTATAACTGGACTCCTCCAAAGAGACTCCTGTCCAAACAACCTCCTAGGTCCTGCCTCACACAAGTCATGATTACTCTGAATCAACTTACTGGACAGGTGCTAGAGCTGATGAAGACCCACGATGCATTCACTTTCATGTCTGCAACCTCTCTACTGAAGATAGCCAAGAAGGATTATAGAAGGATTTATGATATACTTTCCTCACTGCAAGGCCTTGGACTTCTGACTAAGGCGCCGTCCAATTTCTCTGCACGACTGACGGTGGTGGTCCTGTGCGCGATCCTGTCCGTCAGGGTGGGTTGAGCGTCGCAGTAACGGAGCACTTCAGTGGTCCTTGTCAGCTCCCAGGAAGTACTGGCCATGTCCAGCTCTCTTTTGATCAGGTCGAAGGCCTCTGTGGGCACTGTGACGCTGAGAAGGCATCCAAATTGCATGGTGACCACAAAGGACTTGTGCTGGAACACTTGGCTGTACTCTCTGCTCTGCACTCCATTGGTGATTGTGTCGTAGGTGCCATGCTGAGCCTCGCGCTGATCCGTGATCCTGTAGCGCTTGCAGAATCTGGTACCAGTGGGCACCACTTTGTCTGGGACTAGCATCTTGTAGACGAAGCCAGCGAGTAGTCAACTCGTGTCTTTCTGTTGCCTAAACAGAGTTGCTCCCATGTGAGCTTGCGCCATCATCACGGTGGCCTCTGCGGTGATGGAACTATTGGTGGCCAAGGCTCTGGTTAGGTTGTCGACCACAAACTGGCCAACGGTTTCAGCTTGTAGCTGCTCGGGTCCAGGTTCACCACACTCATGACGACGGAGTACCGAACTGTACAAAGTACTCGGCTGCAGCGTGAATAGCAAGATGGATGGACAGCGTGTGCGTCGTTAATGTTTATTTTCGGTTAGACAATGTCACTTGTGCAACGCTCACCATTACCGTTACCACAGGACTTGTGGTTGTAGTGGTGGTAGTAGTAGGGCTTCTTCACTAGTGCTCCGTGGGACGTCACAGGGATTTTATCGAGAGCTTGATGCATCTCTCTGTCGCACTTGCCGTGGTACATTAGTAAACTCGAATCTTCACCGTGTCTTCTCAGCAGGTTTTCCGCGATAATCACATCCGTGGTAACGTCGATAGCGTCGCGTTTGAGTTTGGAGAGCTCGACCACACGTGCCGGGCCTTGGTGGAGGCAAACCCGCCGTCGTCGCGTCCCAGTTGTCAGTGTCAAAGTGTCGGTTATCACGGTTTCTGTTTGGAGCGCTTTGTCTGTTGCTACACAGACAACAAAATGCTCTAAACAACATACAGAACATATCGGAAACTGTCTGTCTACGCTGGAAACCTGTGGATATCGTTAACTACACATTGCACGCGATACTGCACACCACACGTTCAGACCGGGGAAGAGAGATGACGAGAGATGACGAGAGCTGCACCGAGCGTGTCCAGGGAAAAGCTTGTCCATTGCGAGAAAGCGCTGGATGTGGCTCCTTTGGAGGACAGGGGGGATTCCTACTTGTTAGAGACTTTCAGGAGAAGAGAGTGTTCCCAACGCGAACGGGGTCTTGACTCTCATGCTGTCGACTATGAGCGTTACGGGTTGGTCCCCATCCACAGGGACACAGAATCCTGGGTCTACGTGAGTGAGGATCCGCAGCTGGCCATAGCGATAGAGGAGATTGTCAACACGTTCAGTCCGGCTCTGTCCGTGGAACTGCTGCTTTACAATGTGTTAGGGAGCAACAGCGAGAGCGCCACTTGCTTGGTGCGGTACCTCATCAACTACTATTCGGCGAACCACGTGTGCACACACATCAAGACCACACTGAGGAACATGATCCGCTGGACCGTTTTGGCAGGCTTTGTGCCCTGCGTTTTCTTGCCTTGGAAGAAAGTTAGAGCTCTAGGTCTGGGGTTGTCAGGCAAAGCCGCCGTGACTAACCTAGTCTCGTCCAAACTGGTCATACATAGGGATGTGTACATGGGGCACGTTGGCGACAGGGTGTGTGACCAAAGTAAACGGAGGAGGAGGAGGACTGAGAGGCATGATAGACCGACGAGATCCGAACACAACGCTGGCCGAGGTGAACACGTCGCCAGGGGTAGTAGACACAAGCATCACCAACCTTGCTTTAGCCCTGTGCCGGATGGACTCAGTCCACCGGCTGCCGCTTTTGAAGCTGTGCAGGAACGAGAAGCTCACGAGCGGGCCCTGCCTTCGGTCTTGGACGTGCCACTCGATCAGCTTGCGGCCATGCTGAAACTTCTGATGGACAATTCGGTGCCCAGAACGCAGGTCTCCGTGGTGTGTAAGATCATCGCCGACTGGGTGCAACGGGACATTGCGCTCAAGCGTGACCCGATCAAGGAAACAGAGCTGAAGATGGCAACCGTGGCCCTGTGGGGCGTGATGAAGACCTTCGAGCACGGACGGTGTCTGGTCATACCCGAGTGCAGGGCTTCCACTTGTCTGGCCTTCTATGACACGGAGACGGACCTTGTCACGGCCTCGGTGGACGGGGTCCTCTACAGACATGTCTCCATGTGGGATAGTTGCTGGTCGTGGGCCGGTTCCACCTTCTCTTCGTTGGCCAAGAGATCTCACACGACTGTCCGGAGCTGGGCTACTCTCTTTTACAAGATCATACAGGGTCTGACGACGGCGTCGAGCAGACACGCGTACACCAGCACGGGCGTAGACCGCTCCTCTTTGACACACCTGGCCGACGTCATGCTTTCATCCCGTGGAGAGCAGCAGCATGCGGGACTTTCGGTCTCGGGCAACGCTTTCGGGCAACCTTTACTCGATAACCTGTCCCGCTTGCTGGCCAGCGAACAGCAGCGCGACATGTTCGGGCTGAACGCGGCCGCGCTACCAGATGTGTTTCTGAGGCCCGGGGTCAGGACTACGGTTTCTGAGCACAAGTCTGCGAGTGTCTCGCTGCAGCAGTAAAATGATGACCTTGATGATCTCTGAAGGCAAGGAGGTTCTGCTCCTCAAGCAGTTTCTCGGTGAGGCGAACAGGCACCCTCGCCTGGCCTTGGAACGGCTCAAGAGTGAATGTAAGGATCGGGGGCTGCTGCAGCTGGCCGAGGCCGTCACGAGGCAGCTGGAACGGGCGATCGCTGAGGCTGAGGACGCCACACACGAGCAAGAAGCCGTGACAGAGCTCGGATCGGACGTCAAACTTGTGTGCAACTACCCGTTGTCTGTTAGCGTGGCTCACCTGGAGGAGACCTTGAGCATGTGGACCAATTTTTGGCGAAGCACCCTGTCCGGATTCAGCCAGTTCAACAGGAGACACAATACCATACAGTACAACAACAGGGATACGGTGAGAGAGCTAGAGTCTGGGTCGCCTGTGCACGTTTTCCACTGCATGCTGGTGACACTTTTAAACACGTCCGGTGTGACATTCGCAGACAGCCTGTCCGGGAGAAGGCCAGATGCTTCGCTCACAGTCAACGACATCATGCTCACAAGAGGGTGTGAGGTGCGAAGGCAAACGGGAGTGGGATCAGGGGGTTGTTGCAGCGGAATCCACGGACCCAGGGCAGCTCTCGGCTACATCAGCAAGCAAGCCCGGGTCCTCGGACCCTCGACCCTACGTAGATCACACACTGGGTTCTGTTGAGACTCTGGGGGCTGAGATCTCAAAGGGGATCTTTGGTCAACACTTGGCAAGATGTCACAAGAAGGAATCACAACAGACTCTGGGTCAGGGTCACAGAGGCGTTGCTCCGCTTCATCGGAGTTTGTCGACTCAACGGGGCTCCGTTGTGCCATCCCACGGTGATCGTGGGAAGCTGCGGGGACAGCAATAGGGTTGCTCCAACCCGCACTCTGTTCCACTATCCACCTGGGTGCCGCTGAGCCGTCCAAGGACTGCCAGGCTGGCACTCTTTTACCCCTCTCTGCAATCTCAAACAACGCGTACTTCCAAAACTCAGACACCTTGAAAGATATCTGACAACAGGGACACAGTGTGTAGTCGCCCGTTTGAGTGGAATCACCACACGAGGTCTCATTCACCTCTCTCAGTACCCCTAAGGGGACAGTGAATTCGGCTCTCTTTACGTGCCCTTGCCCGTTGTCGCTTCCGCCACTGACCGAGATCGTTTCTGGGACCAGCTTCATGTATCCAAAAACCCGGTTGTCTTCCATGTAGAGGAAATGCCAGTCTCCTACTAGGTCGCAGCATGGAGTCTGTTGCAATGGACAGTTCTGGCTCTTGTTGAGCACAGTACCCTCTTCTTGTCTATGCATTCTCGGTGATATACGCCTCAATGCTCTGCAGCCGCGTGCCACACACTTGCATTAGGTTCCTAAGTTCCTTGACCTGAGACTGTATGTTGGACTCAGCCCTGCTCTTCGTAGCCAACCGTTCGGCAGTTGCTAGTAGAGATTCAAAGTGTCTGTTCACCATGTCCCACACCCTTAGAATAATGTCTGTTGAGGCCACGGAAGACACTGCTGCTTGGCAGCTGCTGGATGTGTTATCGCTTGTCATGTTGCTGGCGCCGCTGCTGTTGCTGCTGCTGCTGCTGCAAAATATTACCTATAGTCCACGTGCCTGTCCGGAGAATAATTAGCCTACACGCACAATGTGCACGACAAGCTACCGGTGACGATCACGGAACGCTCATACCCACTTTAGAAACCCAGATCATCATACCACACACACTGACATTGTGAACCGGTACTGAGTATACCTGTGACATGGGAATGTGTCAATACAACAATACACCACACTGAGACGTACATACAGTCAAAGCATCTTTAATATCAAGAACATGTACCACAACGACAATGAGCACTCGAGCCACGTAGGACTCGATGCGTGTGCTACAGGTAGAATGCTCAGCTCGTACTGAGGCACTGAGCTCTACTCAAGGCAAGCTGTAGTGTCTGCTCGCTGTATCTGAGCTCTTTGAAATCAACGTCCTCTAAGCTGGGAAATCCTTTGGGTGGGCAGCACTTGGGGCTTTGGGTGGTGTGATTGTGTACCGTAGCGATCAGTTCCACTCTAGCGTTCACTTTACCTTCCTCTCTCAGGTATGTTTCGTGCGCGAGTATCATGTTCTCGTGCAGAGCACTGGGATTGTCGAGGAGCCACGGTACTAAGTGAATAAACTCTGGGTTCTTCAGGTGGTAACGTGCAAGGACGTTATCCTGACACGAAAAGAGACTGCTACGGTAGCGTTCAACGAATGCGCCTCTCACTGACTCTCTGTATCCTGGCCAGTGCTTGGGGTGGCTGCGGTCTCTCACTTGTATGAAGTATGTCTCTGTGAGGTATACCAGAGCCATCTTCTCCTGGGATGTCAACATGCCGCGCCGCTCCTGAGCCAGCTCGCAGCACAACCTGTTGAGATGTACATGCATCTCCACCAGCTTGGCCACTTCACCCAGGGCATTTGGGAGCTCCGTGGCTACGTCCCTCACCTTCTGCGAGTTGATAGACATCGATGCAAATACCTGGTGTCTGGTCTCTTTGCCGGTCACGTTGACGGAGGAGAAGAAGAAGGGTGTGTGGAAATGTTTCTTATTTTCCTTCATAAGGATCATTGCGGTCGACGGGTTGGCCACTCCGTATATGTAACAAGTCAGGTTCTCATTGCTGATCGCGAACGTTTCGTGGAGACCACGCAGGTTCCCTGGGACAAGGCTATGGTCTCAAACACACCTCTGAAGTAAGGCTGCAGCAGGTGCTTGGCGTTGGATGTGTAGTTGGCACTGTGGCAGGGGCTGGACGAGAACTCTATGCGGGTGTTTCTATAACCGTGTTGGGAGCACAGCCTCTTCTTGTCTGACACGAACTTCAGTCTGCTCAACAACATGGTTTTAGTGGTGTTGGACTGCATCAGAGCATACTGTCTGAGACGCGTAGAGAATACGGTCACACTGAATTTCTGATTACCAACCGTGTTCACGTGTAGCACATGGAGGAGCACGCTCGTTGACCAACTCCACCACGCAGCTACCTGTTGTCCTCAGCTGCTTTATTTGTTCTCTGAGGGGAGGCACTCTGGCTACGCCCGCTGGGGTGCACCGACGCGCTTTGTGCTACACTCTGGCGGTTCGGTGTCCGTAAAGCCAGTGAAGGGTGCTCTTGTTGCACTCAATGTCCAGGATCCACAGGGCTCCGAGCCGCAAATGCGGGACACTCGGGAGAGACTCGTATAGGCTGTTGACGGGCGCGGCGCGCCTGGATCTAGACGTAGTCCGCTTTAGGCCTTGTGTATGCATCGCGCGGCAGAACTGGGCACTTTCTCTGTTGTCTGTGGCAACGTTGCTCGCGGCTAGCTCTTGTGTTCGAGCGACGTCTTTGGCAACGTTCCGTGCGCTGTGAGAAGGGGTCATGTTTACCGTGCACAAACAGCGCGGCTCGAAGCTCGCTTGGACACAGGCGCAGGGCGTCCTGAGGTCTGACAAGGAAGAGTTCCAGATTACAGAGCAGGAGCTTACGATTGCCAGCATACACTAACACCAAATGAGACCAGAGGAGCTCCACGGCGATCTTTGTCTCGGCCGAAACGTCAGCCGACTGATACACCTCGCCGAATTCGGCGGGAGGTGTTGCAGAGAGGTTGTCTATCAGGCACTTGAGGGTTCTGAGTTCGAATTCGCGCAACAGCACTTCTTCTAAAGTCACCAGATCCTGTGACACGCACCAGCAACGCGGCCCCGCACTGCCTTGGCTCGGTCGTGGGATTGGACAAAAAGCACAGCCTGCAGTACACCGCTAGCAACTTTCCCAGGAACTGAACCACAGTAGGGCCCCTGGGCTTTATAACTGCAAATTGTCCGTGGGCGCAGCTGCTGAAAGTGAACATAGTCTCGAAGCTCTAGGCGAACAAAACGTGAGGGCCTGAGATCAGCTCTCGGTGCTTGACGAGACACTCTATTAAGGCTTCGCTGAGCGGCGGAGCGCCTCACCCGTGCAGTCCAGCTCGTCCATTAGGTACCCAAGGAAGACATCGTACCTTGTTATGTCCACGCGCGGCGCGCGCATATACCGATGGGGTTTGACAAGGGGATCCCCGAACAGTTCTTTGTAGCGACTGCCATCAAAGCGTGTTACGGGACGCTTGCCTTCTTGGGATGAAACAAGCGAGCGATCGGGAGACGACGGGTCTTCGTCGGAAAAGACCCAGGTTACAGAACCCATGGGGGTCTGTGTCTCTAGAGCGAAGGCTGTGAAACTCTCGACGCATGGAGTACAAGCGTCTGTACTGTGAACTGAGGAATAAAGCGTCTTCAGACATAAAGGGTCTGGTGAGAGAGCACGGAGAAACTGAGCACAGTGTCCGCCTCTACGAAGTTCATGAACATATATGGCATGTGTTCCTTCGACCCACCTAATGTGACCAGGATCTCGTGATCGGGACGGGTTCCGCCTATGTGCAAGTTTACGCCAGCTCACCTGTCCTGAGAACAGAGCTAACTCTCACAGACTCATTTCGGCCAGCGGCATACTGAACCCACCGTCCGCGCATCGGGTAGAACACGGAGAGCTAGATCTCACTCAATGTGGAGAGTCGGACTACCACAGGGCTACTGAGGAGTTTGCTAGACTCGAATCAAGGAGTAAAATGAGGGTACCGCGAAGTGTACATGGGGAACGTGGAAGCACTCTAAGTAGCATGGAGAATCGCTTTATTTTCACCGTAACAGAGGACTTGCACACGCTAGGATGTGCTTATAGGCAGATGATGGTTATAGTTGAACTGTTACACCTAAATGTTCTACATTTCATATATTCCTAGCGCACAGGCGTCATTTCCGCACCTTGCAATGTGAAATAAACACCATGTACAACTGACCATTGTGTCTGATCATCTCTTTATTTCATACATCACACACACAGAAAGGGGTAGTTACAGCAAATGATAAATTGGTTACACGCTCAGGCTCAGTCAGAGTCATCAAACCCAAAGTCCACATCTGAGTTACACATCGTCAGCCCACAATCGAAGTTTGGCCTTTTTTCTTCCCGGCTAGCGGAGGTCTCCTCACCAGCCCCGTGGAGCTGGGGGTCAGACCTAAACATGGTGGTTGCCCCTCTGACGTCTGTCCCTCTGACGTCTGTCCCTCTGACGCCTCTAACATTCTCTCCAGTCACCTCGATGTTGTTTCTCTTAACAGCAGACACCAGTGATTCAAACTCTGTTTCATTCAGCCCGGGTTCATCACCTTGATGCGACTTCACGTCTATCCTGGTAAACACGCAGGACACCGAAATCCTTTGATCTTTCCGACCAAGTCATCAATCGAGCTCGCCTTCTCACCGGTGAGACAGGCCAAGTCTGTACCACGCTGGGAGCTAAAGAGCTTTGTGTCGACGCACTCCGCTGC
This sequence comes from Perca fluviatilis, assembly GCF_010015445.1. Lineage (NCBI taxonomy): Eukaryota > Metazoa > Chordata > Actinopteri > Perciformes > Percidae > Perca > Perca fluviatilis. The sequence continues at coordinate 73,579 of NC_053131.1, forward strand.
TGAACACCCTTACATGGTAGTGGCAACCCTGCCTACAAAGCTTGACACAGCCGTAGTTCTTGTTAAGTGTGTGTAAAGGTTCTCATGGTCACCTTTTGCATCATAGGCGCATGGATCATGAATTCCTGATTGGCAAACGCAGTGGCAAATTTCAACACACCCGTTTCGCCCGCAGAACAACACCCTGTTGTAGGAAAGCGAAGCTCTCCTTCATGATCTTGGCGACTTCGTTTTTCGTGGTCCCCAATCATTTCCAGTGACCTCCGTAGGTTACGCAGGGGAAGATTAGTGTCATCCGCGCAGCCACTCCATGGTATCCAGCTGGGTGTAGTTGATACCCATTATATCTGGCTTACTGAAGGCTTTCCCGGTGAGTTTTATAGAGTTGCCATAAGACGCATCGAATGCGCTGCCGCTAATTTCTTTTTCCCTTTCCATGTCTAAACTTTGGAGCCATGAAAAGCGAGATGAGATGTTTGTACAGGGCTGCGCGCGGGCTCCCTTTGACTGTAGACAAGGCGGGCTAACTCGGCACAGAAAAGCCCCATGACCATCATCACCGTTTGTCGTATAGTCATGGCCAGGGTCAGGGTGCACATGGGCAAGCTCTGCGAGACACGATTAGCCGATAGTCAGTCGACGTCGACAGGGATCCTTTGTGAACCGAGGCGTTGAAGGTGGGGTCCCTCATGCCTTTAACATTGGCCACCTTCTGTGAATTCGCCGTGTTAAACCTGTGGTGGAAGCGGGCGAAAGGGAAGCCATCAGTGGACTTCTTTTAACACCAATGGACTTGTGCCCCCTAGACAGCATACTCTGTAAACTACCACTGTGTGTGCGCTTTGGGTCTTGAAGGGCGATGGCCAGCATGTTGTTCATCATAGTGTTGTCGGCAATTCCCAGGGTCACTGAAGCGAAGGTCCCTTTGATGGATGGGGCTCCCAGAGGTGGAGAGGGCCTCTTGTCATCAGGGCCGGTGAAAACTTTACCAAAGTATAGAACTTTGCCTTTGTCCTTTCCAGAGAAGCCTACCCCAGTAGTGTACAGGCAGCTGTCTGGTATTTTACTCAGCTTTGTCTTGAGGTTTGCGCTCTGGTGACGAACGGCGTCTGAAAACCTGGCCATCGACCTCTCAATGACAGTCATTACGGTCTCGGTGAAGTCGCTGTTTGAAGCACAGGGCAGCATGTTGCCGATCGTACCGAATACTGCGCACTGCATGTAAGCCATTACGTTGTCGGACATCAGGTAGGATCAGATCTTGAGGGCCTTGTGGTCCGTCTGACCACCCATCATTCTCAGACCAGCCTCCTTTACCATGACCATTCTGTCACCCATCTGGGGAGCAACAAACCACAGCATTTTATGCTTTCCTCCACGATCCTACACGCTTCGGATAACGTTCCAGTATGCGAGAGTGTCTGTCCAGCCGAGAGTCATCCCATAGGACACATCAGACCCGTCTTTGTCCAGTTCGTATCCCGTGAACAGCCTATAGTGGATCAAGAACGCGTCAGGGTCCTGACACTCGGCCGCTCCGGTCTCAACCCTTCGGGGGTTACTACCCCCTTGCCAATTGAAGAAGGGAATGAACATGGGCTTCAGCTGAGTTGCGGCACACAAGGGGTCGCAGAAATTAGCCTCGAGGAAGGGGGCCGAGGCAACACTCATGATGGTGGCAAGGTCCTAATCGTCAATGCAGCTGCTCACAAATATTGCCAGCAGCTGAATCAGGTACAGAAACAGCATGTGTGCTGGCTCCTCTCCGTGTTTGTACATCACATCATTGTTGACCAGGTCGGCCACGTCAAACAGCCCAAGTAGCTTTCGCAGCAGAGACACGATCGGACCTGCTTTGGCTTTGTGGAAGGTGACAAAAACACTTGTGTAGGAGTCACTCCCACCCTGATCGTCGGAGGTGTCGAGGACATGTTGATGCAGAGCCTCGTCGGTCAGGGTCTCCTTGTACAGTGAGAGGACCTTGTCCCTAGTGAACAGTTTGCACAGGCCCAGGAAAAGCGTCTGCTCGACCTCTTGGTTTATGCGAGGCATGCTCTGCAAAGCCAAGAAGTGCCCCAGGTGTTCCGCGTGCACTTTCAGCACCTCGTTAAGGAAGAGGTCTGGACAATGGAGATGCAGCACCACGGGAGACTTGAGCAGGACCGGAGCGAGGCGCAATGGGTTCGCTGGGCAAGTGTAGACGATTCCCGAAGTCCTGTGGTCCCGGAGCGTAAGCAAAAGCCACTCTGATCCAGGCCTACCTCGAAAAGTGTCTTACCGTAGTTTGTCATTCTAAACAGAGAGATAACAGGTCCGCGGCCCCGCAATGCAGACAAAAATAGTAAAGATGTTGACGTCTAAGACAAAGATTTCAGACTGTGGTGACGCTTTACAAGTTCTGTTTGGAGCTCTGGGATGACCTGTCCTTGGCCCCTGATCGAATTTGAAAGGCTCAAGCGTTGCTGCTGGCAAGTAAAGAGAGGTTGTCTCTGATGCAAGGATGCAAAGTTGTGCTCAGACTGGCGCTCCTGGCTGACTTTTATAGGTACCAAAAGGGAGGATCTGGCTTTATATGCAAAGGAGTCGGACGTGTAGTGGTGGGATTAGATCGGATGCACTCAGACTCCTCCTTATCGGGAACATCCGGACCGAGTAGCAAAAACGCTCGACCAGGCTGCATGTCCGAACGAGGCTGCGTGTCCGATCGAGGCTGCATGTCCGGATCGAGGGCGCGGTCCGGATCGAGGCTGCATAACCGATCTAGGCTGGCGTACCTGAGGGAGACTGTCCTGGTGGAGCGAGACAGCACATGAGAAGACACGGTCCATTCACTGGGGAACCAACCGTTGGCACTGTGCTCATGAAATTTCAGCGTTTTGTCACCGAGGGGAAAGCCTGGGTCCGCCGAGACAGGAAGAAGCCTTTACTCTTTAGACCGGGCGACACGCGAGAGGATAACATCAAGTGGTCAAAGTACAGTTTTTCGGCACCGAAGAAGCCGGTATCACGCAAAGCTCATAAAAGCCTTTCAGGTTGTGAAACACGTGGGACACCCCATGCTAACGCTCCATTCCGAGTGGGGTCTGAGTTGTTACTACAAGCTGGCTGTCGCGTACACAACGGATCAACCGCTGGAGTTGGCCGCGGCGTGTCTACCCGAACTGCGCGAAGCTGTAGATATTATCCACAGTGAATGTTTTCAGAAGCTGAGCGAACTGAAGCTCGAGTGTCAGATGCTGCTATATGCCGTGCTCAACTGTCACATTAACTGGGTGGACCACAACCACAGGCAGATACTCCTCGTGCCTGGGCAACCCAGCGAGCAGCCTCCTCCTCGGCAACAGGGAGACCTGAGGTGCTCGAGATGTCTAAAGAATCAGACCTTCCACTCGTCGGAGGTGAAGGGCAACCCGAGGAACATTGACGTGGAATTTGACTTTGAGCAGATGAAATTCGGTCTTCATGCTGTGCTCGCGCGTGATAAATGTACCCCTAAGCACAAGTGCTGTCAACACGCGACATTTACTGAAATGAAACAGATGTACACCTCTTGTATGACATGCAAGCAGCCCATATTTTCCGAAGTACTAGTTGATGTGGAAACGCTCTACCGGCGCTGTGTAGTGTGCACGTCCAACGGTCTCCGATAAGGTCCACATAGACACCACTCTCTGTATCACCAGAAAACAAACAATGTCCAAACCTCTCACAGACGGTCAGTACCAGGCGTTCTTGGCGCTGAATAGAGCCATAAACTTTTTGCCCCTGTCCAGGTTAAAAGATATCTTATGTACACATCACGGAGCTAGACACTTTGACGCTGCATTGCAGAGAGCATGACATGTATGCTCCGCCAGTGGTAAGAAGAACTACATCGTCTCCTTGGCCCTCATGAACAGGTTCGGCCAAAGAACTGAGGCTATCGCAGACATTATGGGACAGATCTAAAAACATATGTGTGTTCCAAGATGGCGCCGATGTCAATGGCTTGCCGTCTCTCCGGGCCGAGTCTGTTTTGTACTACTGTTTTAGCACTACTTATGACACTGTTTATACATGTCTCTAGCACTGCACTTGTGTATGATCGTGCTACACTTTTAAATATCCGAAATGTATTTGAGGAGCACTCCAAAGAAGCCTGGGAGGATCTCCAGTCTTATGCTGAAAAACCGCCGTTAAAGATTCCTACGAGGCTGCAACATGATCCTTGGCTCCCGTTGCCGAAAAGACGGCGTCGCCGTGGAAAGCGAGGAGGAAGACTGGTTAAACTAAAGGCATACCTGGTCTCTTCCGCGGGAGTGCCGCGGCATGTGGATGTGCGGTTGTGGGGCTGGAGCGGCGGTCAAGCATTGTGCTGCCATGCCGAGAGCGGCGTGTCTGGATGGATTCGGTCTGTGATGCCGAAGGGGCCTGCGGCGAGTCGCTGTCGGCGTGCACGGCATTTCCACCGGAATGGAATTGACGCGCAAAATCTTCGCCCTGTGCCATTTGGTCGCGGACAGTTACCGGAGTCCATGGACGTTCAAAGATCAGCCATAAGGTTAGCTTTGATAAATGTACGCTCTCTGAAAAACAAGTCTTTTATCCTAAACGAGTTTATTAGAGCTCGGGATTTAGACTTGGTTTGTATTACGGAAACGTGGATGAACACTGACAATACATACGTTTTGGGAGAAGCTGTACCAAATAATTTTTCAGTTTTTAATTCTCCTCGACAAAAAGGAAGGGGAGGAGGATTGGCCTCTATTTTTAAGAACAATTTTATCTGTACCTTACTCAAGTTTGATCAGTTTTCAAGCTTTGAACTTCAAGCCTTTGAAATTCAATCAACTACACCTGTACTTTGTGCGGTTATCTACAGACCACCGAGAGCAAATAAGGAATGTATTTCAGAAATGGCTGCCTTTTAGCTGACATTGTCCTAAAATATGATAACATCTTAGTGATGGGGGACTTGAATATCCATGTATGTTGTCCATCAAACCCCTTAGCAAAAGACTTTTTAAATCTTGTTGACTTTTTTGGTTTTAAACAAATGGTAAACGGCCCTACACACACTTCGTGCCACACTCTGGACTTGATTCTATCACTTGGGGGGTTTTTGGGTTTTTTTTTTTTTTTTTTTTTTTTTTTTTTTTTTTGTTATTCTTTTTGTACTTTTTCTCTTCCCTGTCAGCTGATAAAACCGTGTGCAGTTAAAGATTACACCGTCCGTTAACACCGAACTCACACGTAGATTTTAATGTATCTTTTATGGAGAAATTGCAGCATATGACTATGAACCTCCTATCTCCACATCTTGGTGTAGAAGACACTATTAATAATTTTAATACTATATGCAGAGAAACACTAGACGGTATTGCTCCTTTGAGACAGGTGAGCAGGAAAAATAAGCCTTCTCCCTGGTATGATGAACATGTTAAATCATTGAGAAGAGATTGTAGACGATGTGAACGTAAATGGAAGAAAGATAAATTACAAATTTCGTATGAAATGTTAAGAGACTCGCTAGGTAAATTCCAACAGGCTGTAAAAATGGCTAGGTTCAGATTTTTCTCAGATATTATTGAGAAAAATCGTCAAAATCCAAGAATCCTTTTCTCAACCATTGATATATTTTTGAACCCCAGATTAGAGGTGCCGGGAGTTATACCCACGGAATTATGTGACAATCTGTTGGAGTTCTTTGTCGGACGTATAACGGATATCCGCAGGAATATACAACAGTGTTCCTATGAGCATGCGGATATACCTGTAATTCATGCTGTGTTGTCTGATTTTGAGCCTATCTCTTTACCCACACTTTTAGATATTGTTGGTAAATTAAAGTCGACAGTCTCTCCTCAAGACATTGTTCCTACAAGGCTGTTTAAGAAAGTTCTCGAATTGATTGGTCCATTTATATTATCAATAATTAATAAGAGTCTTCTATCTGGAATTGTTCCAACTTACTGTAAACATGCTATAGTGCATCCTCTACTGAAAAAAACAAACTTAGATAAGAGTGTAATGTGCAATTACAGACCAATCTCAAAGCTACCCTATCTAGCAAAGATTCTGGAAAAAGCAGTCTTCATTCAACTTGAGTCCTTCCTTATTAACAATTCTATCGGTGAAGTTTTTCAGTCGGGGTTCAAAAAACAACACAGTACAGAATCTGCATTATTAAAAGTTTTTAATGACGTTTTTATGGTCACAGACAGTGGTGACGTGACCGTACTTCTTCTATTGGATCTTACAGCAGCGGCTGACACAATCGACCACAATATTTTAATTGGGGCGCTTAGAAAAGTATGTAGGTATCCGAGGTAATGTCTTAGACTGGATTAAATCTTATTTTCAAAACAGAAGTTTTTCAGTGCAAATGGGAGAATATACCCAAGCTCAGCATCTTTATCATGCGGTATTCCACAAGGATCTATTTTAGCACCAGTCTTTTTTCCTTATATATGTTGCCTTTAGGTCAGATTATGAGTAAATATGATGTCTCCTTTCACTGCTATGCGGATGACGACGCGAGTTGTATCTTTCCCTTACAACCAGCTGTCCCTGCTGCTGTTGAAGGTTACGAGTGTTTTGGGGAGATCAAAAGATGGATGTCGGCAAACTTTTATGTTTGAATGAGTCAAAACTGAAATGATTTTATTCGGTCCTTCAGAGTCCCGCAAATACATCTAAAATTGAATTGGGCACATTATCCCCCTATCTGATGAATCAAGTAAAAACTTAGGTATAATCTGCGATAGTGCACTGAAATTTGATAAACAGATAAATCAAGTAGTCAAAATGAGTTTCTTCCAGTTAAGACTAATCGCTAAAATGAAGTCTTTTGTAACACGGAAGGATCTGGAAAAGATAGTGCATGCGTTTATTTTCACAAGACTGGACTACGGTAATGCATTGTATTATGGTGTTCATCAGAAAACCTTAAACAGACTGCAACTAGTGCAAAACGCGCCAAGGCGTACTGACAGGCACTCGGAAAAGTGAACATATCACTCCTGTATTAAAAAACTACACTGGCTGCCGGTTTTCTACAGGATTAACTTTAAGATACTCCTATTTGTTTTAAAGCACTGCATGGCACTTCCGACATATATAGCCGATCTAATCCAGGTGAATAAACCAAAAAGAGCATTCCCGAATCATTAAATCTCTTGGTAGTTCCGCGGGCGGTACAGAAAAATGAGAGGGATCGCTGCGTGGCGGCTGCTGCTCCCAGGCTGTGGAATAGTTTACCTCCCTATATTAGGGAATGTTCTTCTCTTATAGAATTTAAACGACATTTGAAGGCTTACTTTTTCACTCTGGCTTTTGATCATCTATGAGTGCTGTGTTAATGATGTGATAGGATTTTAGTAGTATTTATTAGTGGCAAGGTCCAGACTTTAATTGTCTTGGAGATTGTTTTATTTTATTTGTTGTACAGCACTGTGGTCAACTTTTGTTGTATTAATATGTGCTTTATAAATAAATTGAACATTGAACATTGAACATTGAACATGAGAGTTTGTGGAGAGCTTTTCGGAACTGAACGCGAGAGCAAAGGCAGAGTTGAGACCTTGGCCTCAACGACACAGTCACCACTCGTGGAGCGATGTGACCCCGCCGTGAGCTGCAACACCGTGATTGAGGCCACCGAGAGCGTCACGGACTCTGAGAGCATAATTGTGGAATCCGAGAACAAAGGCAGAGTTGAGACCTTGGACTCGATAACACCGCAACCACTTGTGGAACAAGGTGATCCCACTGCAAGCTGCAACGCTGTGATCGAGGCCGCGGAGAGCGTGGTTGAGAATGCTCCACAGTCTATGAGCGATTATCTGGAGGCTTTCAATTGCAATACCACTCGCAGCTGCTGCCAAGAATTCAGGGAGTATGGCATCGGATATTATTCTGACGAGGACTGTGAGAAAGACGAGTGGTGTTCGGACCAGGACGATCGGTTCACCATGTCCACTGCGGTTGGTGGTGACGCGATGCAACACGGAGATAAGCCAGTGTTTCAGGATATATCGGAAGAGGAGTCTGTGCTCGAAGCCTAGAGTTAGACTTTACGACGAGTGTTGTTGATTTCTTTGTGTACAGTTTGTGATTTGTATGTACTATAGACAGAGTTGCCTCGTTGTTATTCCTTTTCTGTCTTGTAAGTCAGTGGAAATAAAAACTAAATGTTTTTCATAACGCAAGTCTGTCTCTGTGTTTCTTTTTTTTTCACTGAGGAGCGTGCAAATTTCCCTGCACAGAGTTCCCTCTAGTTCAGCGGAGCTGAACATGGAACATTGTCAGAAAGGCGACTGGAGCTCTACTCGTCACATGGCTGTGCGGTTTGAAGACGTGGGTGCTCTAACTCGTCTAGCGTACACTTGGGTGCAAATGTTTGACATAGAGAAACGGATACCGATGTCTGTAACCCTCACGGAGCCCGGGTTAGACGGGGTCTTTCGCATACCTGTGGAGTCTGACATGAGTCCCGGTACACATTATCTTGTTCTACGGGCCGTATACATGCACTCCGGAGAGAGCTACGGTCTAATTACAGCCAAACATTTTTCCGACATGTACACAGACAACAGGGGTCACCAGGTGAAACATATCAGTTATGTAGCCAGAGGGCCCTTGGCCTGGGTGAAGATGAATACAACTGCTGATAGGAACGAACTTTACACCGGCGACACGGTTTCCGGGTACCAACCGGAGGCCATTGTCTCAAATATATACACCAGAGTGACCCGTTGCGTGCACAGCGGCTTGGTGTCTCCCTCCTACGAGCCGGACGAGAGGGAAGCTTTGGCCACCAAACTAGTAAGCAAGACTTTAGCCATACTCGGGGCGCTCGCCGTTCAAGGTGTTACACGAGCAGAGCAGGCTAACCCTGGAGAGTGTCGGTTGCAGCGAGGACCCGGAGATCTGCCCGATACCTGATCCGCGAGACGCTCTCTGGGGGCCGCGTCTTTGTGAAACTGGACTCTGACCTAAGTCTCTCCGTGCAACTGTTAACCAAGAAACGGACACATCGCCGGTCGGGCACAGTTCAGTGGTTAGGCGTGGAGTTATCGGTATATGGGTTTGGAGTTGACCGGGGAGCTCACCAGGGAGGTGCACCAAAGAGATTATCAAGGCTCCATACTGGGCAGTTATACTCACTGCTCTGTGTTGCGGAGCACTGGACCATTGGTCTCGCGAGAGCTGAGACGAGCTCTCTGCCTTGTTGAGAATGCGACGCCGCATCTACACTCAACAAGTGATCCGAAGAGGGATAAGTTGTGTCAACGCGCTGCAGTGCAGCGTATCGGGTATCACCCGTGGTGTGCGAGCCCGAACCCAAGAGGGTGTCAGCTGTGTTGCAGATAGACAAATTGCTTCTGGGCAGCATCTGCACCACACTTTGCGCTACGGTCTCCCGAGATATCGGCAATGGAGCCGAGAGCGACCCAAAGGGAGACCACGCTCAACCACACAAATACTGTCTCAACCACCGCAGAGACTACAGCGCCAGTCTTGAGGAGACCGTCGAACTCAACAAGGGAACACCGAGTGGACGAGGCCAAGGAGGAGGAGGAGAAGGAGAAGGAGGAGAAGAAGAAGACGAAGACACAGAAGAACACAATGTCCAAGAGCGCAACAGTGCGAGAACGAACCGGATCGCCTCGTGGTGGGAGCACGGATCACCATGCTACTGGGGTGAAGACCACGGGGAAGAAGACGAACGACAAAGGTGCACGAGGGACCAAGCCTTATCACGTACGCGAGCAAAAGAGCGCTCGATCAAGAAGCAAAAGATCAGCGGGACTCAGGCCGATCACGAGCCCGGCTTGTGGTCGTGGCAGAAAGAGTGTCGGTTCAGACTCGGGTACACCACGCACAACCCAACGGTCTGCAAACACAGATTCTGGGAGCTGTTCCACTCGGGCTCAGGCCTCAGGGGAGATGAGCGAAGTAGAGCCTCTACTTCTATCGGATACTGGAAGCAATTCTCGTGCCACACTCGTACATATCATATCAAGACTTTTCCCTTTGGCTACCAAGGTGGACTCCTCGGCATGTAGCACGGCCGAGTCGGTGTCCGCGGCACGGGCCACCAACGACCCAGACTCTCTGGATGACACCTTGGTGGTGATCGAGGCGCTTGAGGACAATTTCGGAGACCTGGCTAAGTGGTTTGAGTCGTTTGAGGGCACGAGAGCTCGGGACGTAATAGGGTTTGACCTGGCTATGGAATTGTGTGGATGTTACGAGCTCGTCCTCAGGAGGTTGGGGAAGGGCATACGGGACATATTCGGCAGGTGTAAATTTATACAAAGTGCACGGGAGCTCCAAGACGCTGAGCAAGTGTTGCTGCGGCTAGAGTCTATTTTAACGGCACCCTCGGAACTTGACTCTTTCCGTGACATAGCGCGTCTAGTGAATAGTGAGGCCGGACCTGGTTCAGTGGAACTACAGACCGCACTCGGTGGATTGTTGTCACACCACAACACAGACTTGTTATCGGCACTTGCGATACGTGAGTGTCTTGATGTGCATTGGAGACGTGTACTCGAGTTAATCAGTGCTCTTATTTTCATGGTCGAGAACGGTAACAAACTGCTTGTGGAGTCGGCAAACGAGTGCACAGCGCATCAGAGCGAGTTGACGTCCTCCAGGGACGAAATATCTCGGTTGCACCGTGAGCTTGGGAAAGGCAGGAAACTCTTGACTGAGCTCAAACTTAATCGGTCGATTGAAAGTCAGACCGCGAGTGGGACAGTGATGCACCTTGAAGCAGTTATGACCGAGTTACAAAAAGCCCAGGCACACGTTGACCGCTTGACTGAGGCGCACGCTCATTCTCAGGAAAAGTGTTACGAACTGAAACTTAACACTGACGAGATTGTATTAGCTCACGAGCGTGAGAAAGACCAATTGAACTGGACACTCCACGAAGTACGCAGTCAGCTTAGGGAAAGAGACATAACATTGTCTCCGTGAAGAAAGGACCCACGTGAAGGAGCAAGAAGGTCTCAACCGACAGATCGCTAGTCTTACAGAGCGTAATGGGAAACTGACAATGGATATAGCAGCACTAGAGCATGCTAGGCTAGAGGCAGTGCAGAGCTACAATAAATTGCAAACAGTTGCTCAACGTCAACAGGGTGAACAAGAGGTGCAGCTATCTGACTTTCGTGGTATCATTGATGAGCTTCAGTGTCGAATAACCAAGGGCGAGGAAAATGCAAAAGCTGGCCAGGTGGAGTTGGTATTCTATAAAGAGGAAACTGACAAACTTACCGATGAGATACACAGATTGGGGACATGTAAGCGTGTACTGTCTTCCCTGTGTGACTTCTTGGGTGTTCAAACGGTTGACAGGTGGGAATCCTTGTTACCTACAATCTTGGCTGAGAGGGATGCGTCGGTTGACAGGATTGGGGAAGTGCTTAAACGAACATGTGTTAAGCGCGATACCCAAGATATCCAAGCTACCAATGATCCTGATAAGATGGACTTTGTGACACACACAGGTGATATGTTTACAACCTACGAGGTTGTGATAACTGGCATAATACAATCTCTTGACAACGCGGAGCCTAGGCCAAAGAAAGTGGCACAGAAACGAAGACAGAGTTTTGGGTCCCAGGGATTGACAATAAAGAGGGAATATGCGAGTCCAGAGGACGTTGGACCTGACGAAACTAAGCTACAGAGTACAGAGGGAAAGTGTGAACAGGACATGTGGTCCCTTGACATCAAAAGTCACACGGACCACAATAACGTGGACAGCTTTGACATAGAACTTCGTGCTAATGCCACACATGTCAGGACACCAATTCCCAATTATATCGCAAAATCACTCGGTGCACGCGGCGATCTCAAGATACTCGAGTTAGGACATCTGGAGCCTCTGGTCACTCTATTGAAGGTGTTACAAGCAGAGGACGAGATTGAGGCTTGTGCTGAAATCACACAAAACAAATGCCATTGCCAAGAAATGGAACAGTTCTCGAACAGACTAAAATGCACCTTGTTCATTTGTTGGACACCGAGTGGGGATCATGAAGTGTACGGCGATGATGACCGAACAGGGGCAGTCTATACTATCATTGTACACAAACGAAAAGACGTGAGAAGATATTATTTGCTAGTTGTCAAACCAAAAGGAGAGGCGTTATACATGTACAACTTTGGAAAGGTGCCATTCAAAGGACAATATAACGTACCAAGCAATAAGTTTGTTCATATAGCTGATGGTACATGTCAAGGCCCGGGTTCAACACATAATGTGATAACTGTCACAACGAATGATCTTGTCTTGAATGATGATGTGTAAATAAAATACTCTTGGGATACACTACGGTTTCCATTTATTGAGATACACACACGGTGATTCAACAGTCACAGACATGGACTAAGGCTCCATGTCCAACTAAGGCTCCATGTCCAACTAAGGCTACATGTCCGGGTACGGCTCATTGTCCGACTAGTGCTCATTCTCCGAGTACGGCTCATTGTCCGACCAAGGCTCTGTGTCCGACTAGTGCGCATTATCCGAGTACGGCTCATTGTCCGACTAGTGCTCATTGTCCGAGTACGGCTCATTGTCCGACCACGACTGGCCATCCGTACATACCGGCTCCTATACAGGATTCGTTTCTCCGAGCATATGTGGAGCTGTCTGAGCGGGGTTATAAGGAGCAGGAAGCCTCACCCTGATCAGCAACGCATCAACACTTGTACCTGGTGCATATATGTGGATGCGGATGTGTTTTGTGGGAGATAGCCCTGTGTGTTTTGTTCACCCTGCATCCGTTCAGCTGTAGTCAGAGTGTCTCGATAACGACTGCCTACAACCGGGGCTCCTGGACAGAGTCATGGATGTGAACTGGTGTGGAATGTTACAGAGACATGCTGATTTCAAGAAGTGCACCGTGGAATACCACGACCTGAGTCAAATGGGACCGCAGCATGATCTCACGTTCAACTTCAAAGTCAAGCTCAACTGTAACGATCGACCTGAAGAGCAGGCCGTAGCTATGGGCACTGGCAAGACGAAGAAAGAAGCCAAAGCTAAGGCTGCACAAGCATGGATGGCACAATTTGGCACATTTAGGGTAAGCGGTTGTCTTGTGCATACTGTTTATTTTATATAAACCCAATGGGTATACTTGACACATCGAATGTTTTGTATCCTATGTCAGAAGGTACTTTTTCCTGGAGCCCCGATCACCAATGAGACGCGTGAATTGCTGCAGTATATCCGTGCACGTCGTAGCCCTGAGATCTCCACAAGTGATTCTCAGACACCGAGCGGAGCCGAGCCAAGGTCAGAGGACTTTGTAGGCAAATTACAGGTATGTGGTCATCTTGCTCATACGGTTTATTTATACAAACCCAACGGGTATACTTGACACACTGCATGCTTTACATCCTAGGAATTGTGTCAGAAGAATAACTGGCCTCTACCGTACGCAACCTACCTGGACGCACAGCCTAACCACATTTGCTGTGGCAATGTGACCGTGGTGAGAGATGATGGGGAAATTCTCATACGTCTGACAGGTGGGTGTTTGGTCTATACATTATACACTGGACAATTTGTACCCATTTCGAGATAACAAACGTAACTTCTACCCTATACTTTCAGGTTACGGGACCTCTAAGAACGCTGCAAAACGTGAAGCAGCTGAACGGATTCTACAACTCACGCTGTCGATTACACGGCTCGCAGACCTAGAGTCTGTGGATTGAAGAGGACCATGTCTGCGACCATAGACCCACGAGATACACTAACACCACTTCTAACCATTCAGTTATAGCTAACGGAGACTTGTGCTCATGGAGCATGGCTGTGCTCGTGTTGTTGACTGTTATCTTGTTTGTGTATGGCTTGTATTGCATCAATGTGCTATGTACAAGAAAGAGAAGATATGCAAGTTTGCCTGAGATCACAGTATGAATGTACAATGCAAGCAAATGTTTCTTTGCAAATAAACACCCAAAGACTTCAACTGACAGACGTTTTTCTTTATTGTGTCTGTGATACATCGAGAACAAGTTACAAATGGGTCTATGTATTGCACATACACACATTGTTGTAGTGAAAGTCAGACTTCGCTGTCAGGCCACGGACTGTGCGAAACTGTCACATCCTAGGGGGGTGTAGGTGTCACACGACCGTGTCTTTTGTCAGGTTCTGTTGAAACACATGTCTGAAGTTAGACAAATAAAAACCACAGTATGACATCTTAGTAGTATGGGGGAATCTGTGTATGTTACAGTTACCCCTTTTCGCATCTCCGATCACTGACGCGTCTGTCGCCATGATGACATGTTCGTCACCCTGGTTGTTCACATCACACCTCGTTCCTTCCAAAGAGCAAGTTGTGGGACGATACACGCGTGTGTACAAGGATGAATGCGGCCTCGAACATGGTTTGTAAATATATGACGAGCGTTTGCCACAGATCCTGTGGGTGATCAGCACCAAAGCGAACATGATCATCAACAGAGTGGCTATCAAGGTGATCTCAAGCCAATTGTCCCTTACATTAATCCACCAGTAATTACTGGGTTAGTAAGTAAAGTCTTCTTTGCGACCTGACATGATGAAGACTTGCAGCACTAAAATGTTTAGACTAATATGTTCCCCATGTACCGCCTGTATCTCAGCTGACATTTAACAGTTCAATCATACAAAGACATATGGTTGTTCTCAGGTATACCATACATACATACAATGAACACTCGGCAACAATATTCATTCACAGGGACGGGTGTTTATTATTCAAAAGTTTACAAACAAATAACAGTAGACACATGGGGACACAGTTTTAAATTTTTCTTTCATGGCTCAACCACAGACAGAATATCCTTGATTTAAGGTGGAGTGTTTCCTCGCAGCGCCTCATCTGGGATTGCCCGGTTTGCCATACTGGGGCGTGTGACGGTCCTCCACCAGATCCCGATGCTGGATTTGAGTGAATATCAGCGCCATCACATACGCCGCGTGGTCAGAGTACCGGGAGACTATTTGGTCGGTTAGGCGCCGGGGACTCGAGTTCTCGATACGTGTGAGGGTGATGTGACCGTAATCCTTTACAATCTCCCACGACAGCAACAGTTTCACCCGTTCCAGATCGCCTTCCCTTAGGCTCGAAAGGGCATCCAGGATGGCCTTTTTTATCTTGCCGTTGTTACACCGGTCGTACTTCTCGAGCTCCTCCAGACCGTGCGCATAGAGATCGGGGATGCTGAAGTCCGGCATGTGCATATGCAGTATGCCAAGCAGAATGTTCCATGTGACATCGTGACCCAGATAGCAACTTGTCACACTGACCAGAGTCTCTGGGTGTTCGAGGAGGGTGTTCGTGCCGCACTCCTCAAACATGAGGGCGAGCCGATCTGTGTGATCCGGTGGCAGATTCTTGTGGGCTCGTATATTTGCGACCACAGTGGCAAAAGCTGCCTGTTTTCTCAGTAGGTAGTTGACCATTTTGAACATCCGCGACAGTCCCGATGCATGTGTTTGTTCTCTAGTCTGCAGAGGGTCCATGTACGCCGCGACGGTCAGTTCCTCTACCAGATCCAGACGCTGGATTTGAGTGAATATCAGACTCATTACTACACACGCCGCGTGGTCAGAGTACTTGGCGAATATCTGCTCGGTTAGGCGGCGGGGGTTCGAATTCACGACACGGCCGAGGGGGATGTGATTGTAATCCGTTACGATCCCCCACAAGAGCAACAGTTTCACCCGTTCCAGATCGCCTTCCCTTAGGCTCGAAAGCTCATCCAGGATGACCCCTTTTATTTTGCCGTTGTTACACCGGTCATACTTTCCAAGCTTTTTCAGACCGTACGCATGGAGATCGGTGATAGTGAAATCAGGCATGTGTGTTTGGAGTATGCCAGCCAGAATCTTCCATGTGACATCGTCACCCAGATAGCAATTCATCCCAATGACCAGAGTCTCAGGGTGTATCAGCAGGGTGTCCGTACCGCACTCCTCAAACATGAGGGCAATCCGCTCTATGTAGTCCGGTTGGCAGAGTCTTGTGGTCTCGTTATATTCGCAACCCCAGTGGCAAAGGGCGCCTTTTTCCTCATTAGGTAGTTGGCCAATTTGAACATTCGCGTCAGTCCCATCTTGTGTGTTTGTTATCCAGTCTGCAGACGGTCTGTGTGGTTGTCCAGTGTTCCCTTGTGAACATACTCAACTATTCATTCATAGGTACAGTAAAGCAAAATAAACCAATAAAAATAACAGACACATGGGGTATAATTTTTACAATAGCTCGGCCACAGACAGAACATTCTCGATCTAAGGTGGAGTGTTTCCTCGCCGCGCCTCATCCGGGATCGCTTCTGTGTCACACCCGTGCTCGGGCGGCTGCAGTCAGTTCCTCTACCAGATCCAGACGTTGGATTTGAGTGAATATCAGAGCCATTACATACACTGCATGGTCATAGTAACTGGTGTATATCTGGTCGGTTAGGTGGCAAGGGCTTGAACCCTCGATACGTCCAAAGGGAATGTGAGCGCGTAATCCTTGACAATCTCCCACGAGCAACAGTTTCACCCGTTCCAGTTCGGCTTCCCTTAGGTTCGAAAGTGCATCCCCGATTACCTTTTTGATCTCCCCCACTGCTACACCCGTCATACTTCTCAAGCTTTTTCCAGACCGTGCGCGCATAGAGATCGATAGTGGGCCATGAGAGGGTATATTGGGCTGCGCAGTTTGGATACACCACGCAGAATTTTCCATGTGACATCCTCACCCAGATAGCAATACATCCCATTGATCAGAGTCTCAGGGTGTTTTAGCAAGTTGTCCGGACCGTACTTCTTAAGCAGACCGGCAATCTTGTCTTCAGCCAGTGGCAGAATCTCAGTGTGTCGTATAGAAGCGAGCACAGTGGCAAAGGCTTCCTCTTTCATCATCAGGTAGTTGGCCAATTTGAACTTCAATGTCAGTTCCATCTTGTGTGTTTGTTCTCTGGTGTGCAGAAGCTATGTGTGGTTGACAATAATTCGATTGAATATATACCACGAAACACAAGGCTGTCTATTCCTCCACGGCTGTTGTCCGTCTACGGATGTTGTCCGGCGCGGCTGCTGTGCGAGTTTAGACTAACATGGTTCCTTTCTACTTGATCACATCTCTGTTACCATTGAACAGTTCAATCTTACCAAGACATGTGGTGTACCTAGCCAATGAACACTCGTAAACAATATTCATTCACAGGGATGGGTCTTTATTAGACAAAATTTTGAAAAAGAGAATAACAGTAGACACATGTGGACCCCCAAAAAACAAAAAACAGTACATCCCCGGTCTAAGCGTAGCGCGTTTCCCTGCTGAGCCCGATCCGGGATTGCTTTGGTGTCACATTGTACTCGGGCGGCGGCATCCAGTCTACCTACCAGATCCAGACGCTGGATTTGGGTGAATATCAAGCTCATTACAAACGCTGCGTGGTCAGAGTACTGGATGATTATTTGCTTGGTTAGGCGGCGGCGGCTGGAATTCTCGAGACATCCCAGGGGAATATGACCGTAACCCTTGACAATCTCCCATGAGAGCAACAGTTTCACCCGTTCCAGTTCCGAGTCCCCCATGCTCGAAATTGCATCCAGGATTACCTTTTTTATGTCGCTGTTGTTACATCGGTCGTACTTGTCGAGCTTTTCCAGACCGTGCGCATGGAGATCCACAACGTTGAAATAGATCCAGTGCTTTTGGAGTATCCCAACCAGGATAGTCCATGCGATGGGCTCACGCAGATACCAAGTCATCGCATCGACCAGTGTCTCAGGGTGTTTCAGCAGCTTGTCTGCACTGCGTGCGCCAAGCATAAGAGCAATCTGCTGCGGCTCGTTCAAAGTCTTGTTGGCTCGTACGTCCGCGAGCACCGTGGCAAAGGCGTGCTTGTATCTCATCAGGTAGTTGGCCATTTCGAACTTCCGTGTCAATTCCATCTTGTATGTTTGTCCTCTGATCTGCACAGGCTCTGCGCACGCAGCGGCGGTTAGATCATCTATCAGATCCAGACGCCGGATTTGAGTGAATATCAGACTCATTACAAACACCACGTGATGAAAATACGTGGAGAATATTTGCTCGGTTAGGTGCCAGGGGCTTGAGTTTGCGACACTTTCGAAGGGAATGTGACCGTGATCCTTGACGATCTCCCACGAGAGCAGCAGTTTCACACGTTGCAGTTCGGCTTCACGCAGACCCAAAAGTGATGCCATGATGACCGTTTTTATCTTGCTGTTGATACACCGGTCATACTTCTCAAGCTTTTCCAGATCGTGCGCACGGATGTCAATGCTTTTGAAATGAGGCACGTGCTTTTGGAGTGTTTTGAGCAAAATCTTCCACGCTACATCGTCACCCAGATACCAACTCATGCCACCGACCAGAGTCTCGGGGTGTTTCAGCAGGCTGTCCGCACCATACTTCCTAAGCACACTGGCGACCTCTTCTTGAGCCAGTGGCGGAGTCGTGCTGGCGCGTATATCCGCGGCCACAGTCGCAAAGACCTTGTCGTGTCTCATCAGGTAGTTGGCTAAGTTGAACTTCCGCGTCAGTTCCATCTTGCATGTATGTTTTCCTGTCTGCAGAGGTTCTGTGTAGGCCACGGCAGTCAGCCTATCCACCAGATCCAGACGCCGGATTTGAGTGAATATCAGAATCATTACATACACTGCGTGGTCAGAGTGCTCGGAGATTATCTGCTCGGTTAGGTGGTAGGTGCTAGAATTCTTGATACGTCTGAAGGGAATGTGACCGTACGTCTGGATGATCTCCCACGAGAGCAATATTTTTACCCGTTCCAGTTCCGAGTCCCCCATGCTCGAAATCGCATGCAGGATGACCTTTTTTATCTTGCCATTGCTACACCGGTCATACGTCTCAAGATATTGCAGGTCGTGCGCATGGAGATCGGTGATAGTGAAATCAGGCATGTGTGTTTGGAGTATGCCAGCCAGAATCTTCCATGTGACATCGTCACCCAGGTGGCGATACATCCCATCGAGCAGGGTCTCAGGGTGTATCAGCAGGTTGTCTGGATTGTACCTCTTAAGCAAACTGGCGATCTTTTCTTTGGCCAGTGGCGGAGTGTTGTTGACTCGCATATCCGCGACCACAGTGTCAAAGACCTGGTAGTTTTTCATCAGGTAGTTGGCCAATGTGTACTTGAACGTCAATTCCATCTTGTATGTTGATTCTCTGGTGTGCAGAGGCTCCGTGTGATTGACAAGAACTTGATTGGGTACCTACCCAAAGATGCAAAGGCTATTTATCCCTGCGACGCCTGTGTCCCCCCCGCGGCTGCTGTCCGAGTAACAGCTAATGCTAACGCGGCATCTGACATGCATATAACCCTGTGGTTCTACTACCACTCTATAGCACTCACAAAACGCTAAGAAGCCTCACGGGTGCTCAATAGCTACCCAGCCGTCACATAGCTGCTGAACAATCTCCTTCCACGTACCGGGGTTCACTGGTTCCTGACGTCTGTTTTGAAGATGTCACGTTCAGCAGCTCGAGAAGTGCAAGCCGCGACATAGCCGAGCATGTCGATTTCAAAGGCGTCTAGTAAATGAAGTCCTGTGTGATGGTCAAAAGCTATGCATGTCCTGTCACAGTAAAGGCCAATCCTGTTAAGGTGATTTACACGGTCATAGACCACTGCCTCAGAAGCGGCGAGCAGAGAGGAGTTCCTCAAGGTTTTCGAGAGACAAATCCTGTTTTGTCTGCGCTGACCTGACAAGCGTGTGTGGACCTTGGGGGCAAATACCGGTGGTAAAGGAAACAAACATGAATACAATGCACCCTTGACTTGGAATTCCGTTACGGACCGTGATCTATATTCCCTTTGTGTGTGTCGTGTATGCGTGTGTGTGTCTGTGTGTGTGTGTGTGTGTGTGTGTGTGTGTGTGTGTGTGTGTGTCTGTGTGTGTGGCACCCAGTCCGGAACTGGCCCCGCCATCGTTGGAGTTCATGTTGAACATTCGCAACGCCCGACTATTGTGCCCATGGTCGAACTGACACCCTACGTAAGCACTGGATTACTTGCGCATCGAGCGAGCCACAGCACAGGGACATCACGCGACAGAAACATCTTGGTCTGTCACCAGAAAGATAGAACGCTCGCTGCTCGCGGTCAAGATCAGCGAATTTGCGGCACGGCGGCAACTTCTTACCCCAGACTGAGACACGGAGGCAACTGCTGTAACATGGCCGGCCGAGGTCATGTGGTGCTTGAATGCCGCCACAGGGAGCCGATGTGTTCAGCTGGTACTGCGCTATGTGGAGTTGTACAATCGCCACATTTGATACCACGCACAGTGGGAATGAGACAGGGGTTTTGTTAAAAAGACGTACGCGGAGAACCTATCCAAATTGGTTGGGGTGTACATTGCCGGAAACAATCTGTCGCCCAACTCAACTACATGAAAGCAATCGACGCCGTGTCTCTTCACGCCGAAATACAAAGATTCGGTGACCTAGCGCCGAAAGCAGATACGGGAAAACAACTCACGCGATACGGCCTGAACAATAATGACAAGGGCGCTTATCCAGATAGGAACGCTGTGCATTACGCCTTCCCTCAGGAGGGAATGTCCCCTTCCGAACTGTTGAACCTCGCGACGATACACGTGTTTGAGTAGAGACATCAGCGCGGGGCAACGTGTGCCACACAGAGTGCTCCCGCTGTCAGTACACGCAGGGGAGTACAGATTGACCGATATCATAGTCAGTGATGATTGTGCCCCCGAGGGACTCGCTAAACCGATGACCAATGCAGCACGGCCCGACGATAGAATCGGCCCAATGTCAAAGAGTACTACGGAATAGATATTTTGAGGCTGGCCCCTGGTCGAATAAAGCCTTACCAGTGGTACTGAACAAGGTCAAAGAACTCGCTGATGTGTACCAGATCAATAACAAACGCAAGTTACGGACACGGAGATTCCGATCGAGGCTAGGCCCTTTGAAAGTGAACTGTGTAGATCCGGAGAGAGGGCACTTCAACCGCTGGGCCCGTTTCATCGAGCGGGCAGAGGAACTGCTACCCACTAGAGCAAGGGAACGCCGGATAACACGCCGGGCGCATTCGTCACATAACTGCGATTGAGCAACGAGCCTGTGCACATGCTGAGCTTCGCGCTCTGGTGCCGACGCGACCAACGGTGGCAATGTGTCCGCGGTCGATGAGCCTCGACAATCGGGCTTTAGAGTCTCGGGTAGGTGATTCTACAAATCAAGCAGATTCCCGGGAGATTGATACGCATTACGGTCATTCTCAAGAGTCACAACGGGAAAGAGATAAAACGCTTCATGACACAACGTAAGTCCTGCTGTCACAAAGCATGACCCAAACGCTCCTTCATGTTTGCCGGTCCCCGCAGACGGCTTTTTCTGTGCTGTAGGTGCAACGGTGTGTTCATCTTCCAGTACGCACAGTTCTTCGAGGGATGTAAGCACGCGTTGGCGTGGCCACTTCGGACGATCTAACCCGGCTCACGGATTACTGCTGCAGGTTTTTCTGACGCCAAAGCTGCTTTAGAGTGGAAGCTTCTGCCCACGCCATTACGACCAAGTGTACGGACATCCTTATCAGTAGAGGAGCCGTGATGATCGACATCGCCTCGTACCTCAGCAGGAACTTCAACAAGCTCCCAGTCCTCCATGTTCGGCTTAACATTGCGAGGGCTTGCTCAGGCTCTGTGTTGTTATGGTGACAAAACACTTACCCCATTCAAAACTGTGACAAACAGCTCCGATTAGGAACCCCGGTGACACCCGCGAGATCGGCGCATACTGGCCACGGAATTGAACGCTTGAGAGGCTTCGGTCCCAGTGAAAGGACCACGCCGAAAGCATATCGACTCTAGATGGTAACTTTTTCACGCTCAAGGATTACGCCATCCGATATACCCAACTGGCTGACAGCCGTGGGTGAGGAGGAAGATGCTCACGATAGCAGTAGCTCTAAAGTGCTGGGTAACGTCGCAATCGAGCCTTGCAAAACGAGACTTGACGGTAGAGGGTTTACGCGCGTCAAGCTGAAGACACTGGTTAGGGACATTGTACTGAGGATGAAAGCCAAGATGTTCAGACTGTGGAGGCTTGAAGTGACGACACTGGATTGCACGCAGGGTTTCGCTTAAGGTGACTCTCAAGAATTCAGCACTCTGTAAGATTCCCAGTGTAGACCAACTACACTGGTCGAGGTTACTTCATGACACGACGAAAAACTGTTTCGCGACATGACGCTTATTTTGCCCATGTCCACGTGGGCCCCAGTCATAATGTTCACAAAGTGTAACCAATCTGGACCTACTCCAGAGTGCACTTTTGCATATTACAGCGGCCTAAGATCCTGATGGTTCTACTGGGACCCGAGGGCACTGTGGAATCGCTTACAGATCTGTTCCAGAGCATGTCGAAGTTTTAGCGTGACACACTACTAAAAGAGCGAACCCGTGGTAGTTTCAAATCACATGCTGGTGTGTGAACTCCCCAAGAGTCCTCACAAACTCGCAGAGCCAGCAGGCTGACTGCCCTTCTCTCATCTATGTCTCTCACTCACTGTCCACAGTCACGTATGCATGTCTTGATTTATCACGGGAGCATAGTGTAGCATCATGAAACAGTGGGGTAGCTTACATTCAAGGAAATCTGCTGCCATTTGAACCTCTGGTGAGAAAGCTTTGCTGTACATGTGTTTCATTGTTGTCTTTTCACCGTATAATAAATGTGACAGTAATTCAACTTGTGATTATGAGTCAACTTTATTATTGGTATAGGAAGGATGTGTGCACACGCGCAATAACGACACTCAGACACTCAAAGGCTGTAACTTACTTTAATGTGTTTGCATACAGCGGGGTCAATACTCACAGAACACAACAATGACAAGAAGTTAACCCATTTCAATCGTATACAAAACATGAATATCCTGCAGCAAAGTAGACCTTAAACATAAGACACAAATACAGAGTAGAATAAAGGTTCCTAAGCCTTCCAAACAATCATATCCTACAAATCATTTCCTACAATCATATCTCTACAAATGGACTCTGACACAATTAGGGTCAAATTGACCTGTTTTTAATATTTGTTTTATATCAGAAAATGTGGGATGTAGAAATACGCTGAAACTGTAAAGGATAACATTTTTACAATTTAAAAGCAAAAACAAACAAAAAGGTGTTAAAAGCGCTGAAGGTTGACGGTAAGATCGCGGGTTAAAACAGAACACACAAATACAGAGTAGAATAAAGGTTTCTAGGCCTTCCAAACAATCATTTCCTGACTAAATATCTATCCAGAGTATTAGGCACAACCTTTGGGTCCCGGACTCGTAATTTAGATGACAGTACTACAGCTCGAACAAGGTTCCTCCAACTGAGACGCGAACACAGCATTTGCCAGACGCTCAAATATCGTATCATAGAAGCACTGCTGGCGCCCCCGTGGAGCTCTTTGGCTTTTTCACCACATTGGAAGACATGATTGAAAAATATCTCTAGATATGGACTCTGTCACAGTTGTTGTCGCCAGAGTCAGCTTCAATCTCTGCCACACCCTGTCTTGTCAGGTTTGATGTCCAGACCTCGGCCTCCAGATCCGAACCGAATCCTCTGATGGACTCTCGTCCGATGGCTTGAATGATCCTCGCCCTCTTGATGTACTCTCGTCCGGATGGCTTGAGCGATCCTCGCCCTCTGATGGACTCTCGTCCGATGGCTTGAGGGATCCCTCCGGTCGCCGTTATCAGATTCACTAGTGTCACTAGGCCACACAACTTGCTTGGTCAAATTATCAAAGTTGGCAGCCTCTCCAATGTAACCGTGGCACCTGTGACTGTGTAGCACCAGGGCTCCACCGTGAAGCTTTAGGCACGGGTAGTTACTGAATGACCCCGCGCCTTCCCCTTGCTGTAATGTTTCACGCTTCTGGCTGGGCGCATTGTCAGGCCTGGCCTTTTGGGTCTTACTGTGCGATCTTCTCTTTCTTGTCTGGCCTGGGTGACTGGGGAAGTAGGGCATTTTATATTGGCCTTGACCCCACCCCAAGGTACCTCTGAGTCATCCGGCCTCTGGGGCTGAAAGCTCATTTTTGTAAGTTGGGGAATCTTGTTTCCGGGGCATGTATGTTCTTATTAGGCTTTTACTGTTTTACACCTCTTGGACCCATCCTGTCTCTTTCTAGTCTCCTCTTCTTTAAGGTGCGGGTCAGACCGCTTTTCTCAGCCCTAATCAGTTTCTCCTTCACAAGCTCTCTCCTTCTCTTGTTTGTGTGGCGCTTTACAGTGGGTTTGCTCAACTCCTCATCTGAGGAGGATGACAGTACTCGCTTAAACACAACAGTATCCCCTTTGGTGTCACCACCAGAGCCGGGTTGGCGAGGGTAGTCTTTCTTCGACTCTGAATGAGACACACGCCTAGGCCTTCAACAGCCCTCCTCCTCCTTTGATGCTGCGCGACTGAATGCCTTCTTCGGCCTCCTCCTCAGAACTGCCACTGTCCTCCGCTGTAGGACCGCCATCTAGGAATTTGTCACTGTAATCGTATTCATTAGGACCCCTTGATCTTGTCCTTATCCATCGTTGCTGCCAAGTCCTCGCCGAGGCCCTCATATTCAGTCGCTTTATGGCACTTTTCCTCATCGCGCCGCTTCCATGGCCACGCGACGGTATATGCTTGTTGTACCTGGTGATCTGGTTGTAGATGTGCGAACCTGGGAGTCTGAGCTTTCATGTCTAACTTGGCCCCGCAATGACTTTGAGGTTGAAGGCATTTTCTTGAAGGCATGTTCTTGTATTCTTGTGTGTTGTAATTGTTTCCCATGTCCACGCTCTTTGCCAAGGAAACCTCTAGTGTTTCTTTTCAATGTCACGCGATAGTCTGGGTCGAAAACCCCATGGATTGACTTGGGGCCCCTGGAAGGACATCAGTATTTTGTGTTTCCAGTGCTCTGTGGACGTAGACGCTTAAGCAATCCACAAAGAGCTTTACTGAGTCTATCCTGTAAGCTATGGCGTATCGAGCACATTGACCACGGGCGCATTGTTAATGACCCACTCTTTGCGGATGACGCTGGTGTCTACTGTCCAGGAGAGTGTTGTCTAATGCAAGGAGCGTGTAAACAGCTTCTTCCTCAGATGTTCACCAGACAGCCATGGTTCACTCATGAGCAGAGTTGACATGTTCTTTAGCCACGCATAAAATGGGAACAGCTTCTGGTATGGCTATAGAGTACAGAGCGCTTGACCCGGGTCTTGAAACTTGTTGCGCATCCTTTCCCTCGACTGCAGGTTTAGAAGGCCTATCGGTGCAATCTGCTTCTTCGGGCGGCTCTCCTCTGACTTGAGCCCTTTCTTCACTTTTTTGTACTTGTGCGCGAGTTTTATAAAGAGCAACTTAGCTTTGGAATACAGATGCACCAACAGTTTGTCCTTATTTGGGTCAGGTCTTGATCAAGCTGTGCCACACTTTTCTGAGCTTGCGGGCTTTGTCCACGTCAAAAAATCTTTGTACAACGCTTTGCATGCTAGCACCATCTTGTCATCGCCTCTGGTATCTCACTTTACCGTAACTCGGAGGCAATGTGTCCCAACTTGGTCCAGTCCAGTGCCATCTGTGCCAAAATCATATCGTGGTGCGCCTTTCTGTACAGCAGTGTTGACATCGCGGTCAGAGTTGTACGCTGCGTCCAAAACCTCTGATATTCATGCACTTTCTTCATGGGACAATGTAACAGCCCCGCTATCGCGAACGCATTGGGGATCTTGCTGTCCATGAATTTAATGGCCAAATCCAAAACTTCGACATGCACAGGATCCCCAACTGTGCTAGCAATGTGTTTGGGTGTATAATTGCACCAGCTGTTTGGGTTGACACGCTTAATGAAGGCTGTCAATGCAGGGTTGTATCTCTGGTATCTCGGTCCGAGGATGAAAGTATCCCTTTCCAAGTCCTTTATCGTGGTCAAGCCAAGTGCTCACTATCTCCCCGCTGCCCTTAACACAACTTCGCTTCACGGCCCTGCAAAACCTAACCGTTGTGGACACATAGAGCTCACGTATATCACACTGTCCCTGTCTCAGGATGACAAACCGACCAGGCATGTCTTCTTGCCATCCACTGACCCACTGTTTCTTTTGTAATAGACAGTAGGTTTTCCGCCCGCTCGTAACGGAAGTGTGTCAAATTGTATCTCACTTGCTCTGCCCGAGACAATCCAGGCTCTTATCACGCTTGCTTCTTGTCAATTCAGCCGCATCTGTTCCTACCACGCAGCACATGGGATCTATCTCGGCCATGTGAGAAGCCAGGGCCTCGCTGTTGCTCTGGGTGCCCGGGTTGGCGCCGCTGCTCAGTAGCTGGGAAGGATGGATTCGTTGAAAGCAAGGCATAAGAGCTTTTAGGTCCGTGGGCATCTCTAGGGCCATGTCCCAGAATTCGTACTTTGTTACAGGTGACAACCTTCAGCAACTCGAGACTTTTGTGTCCCGGAACAAACAGCACCTCTTGTAGGAAGAATGTCTTCCCATGATCTTCGCCGATTTGCGCATTTGTACGATGTAGGTTCCGGATCATGGATCTGTGTTTGTCGTGATAACATGATATTGTGGGTTCCAAAGGACTGCGGCGACAACCGGATAACCTTCTTACCATTGGGGTTTTTCAACCCTTTTGTGGCACATAGAAGACCGTGTAGTTACCGGATGCGATAAGCAGGTGTTTCATGCCAACCTTGTCTACATTTGCAACACAGTCAAACTGCTCCTCCTTCCACGCCCACTAGGTCCATAAGCGCATCGTAACAGTTCGACCGACGGTTCCTGCCTGATATATTTGGCATTTTGGAGCACCTTGTCCCTGATAGTCTTGTGGATGTTTGTTGAGTTGCGCCGCTGCTCGCTTCAGACAGTTCGGCTTGCTTGCACACCATTAGATCGGCCACAGAGTCGAAGAGTCCTTGTGCGCTTGCACATGCAAAAACATCTTTGTAGCTTGAGTCGTTTACCATTTAGGTTTCCCCTGTTACGATAAATCTAGGTTCGCTATCCGCCATGTCGTTCAGCTCAATAATTACTTAAAACTGGGTTAAACTCAAATACAAACTGGCGCGCTCTTGAAGCAAACCAGCGAAAGTGCCCAAAACTTTGTGTGCTGTTCCACCGCTGGTGACCTGAGCTTGTCCTGAGCCTATGAAGCCTCAGAGGTTGTGAGGCAGATGTGGATCTTGCTAGGGCTTTTAACCGGAGTTTGACAGAGAACTCCCCCCCCTATCATTTGCATGATACAGAAGCTGTGAACCACCAGAGTTTCAGCTACGGGTCACTGTCCAAGCTCAGGCTGTTGATCCTAGCTCAGTCAGGTGATCCGAAGCGCTGGTGACCGTCCGATCCGGAAAGCACAGTCTGAGGATCCGCTGCACAGGCTGAGGATCCGTTGTACAGACTGGAGATCCGAAGATGTAGTCTGGGGATCCGAAAGTGCAGGCTCTTGCTCAGTTTTGTCTTCTGGGTTGGGTGGCCTCATATAAGCTCTGCACACCATAGTCACCCAAACCTCCTATTCTTCTATCTGCCAGTGACTGAGCTAGGGTGAACGTGGTCTGAGACTCTTGGTTGGAGAGAGACTGGGGAAAAGATGCATCTGTTACAATCAGGACCTGAACCAGTGGCATCTATGGACACCACACATTTTGATTCGGCCGCTTTGCTGAATCAGCAATCAGCAAGTCTGGGAACTGGTATGTGTTGAACCAACAATTGTTTTGGTTTATACAGATGCTGAACAAGCGCTGGTGGGGCTCCGTATTCTAAGAAGAGCACATTGAGTCTTTCCTGAGTAGACCCGAGGTTGACGACTGGGCTATTGTCCTCGCGAGAAAACTTTTATGGCGCAGCTCCAGGAATAGTGTGCTCAGGTATGCTGAAGTTCAACAATATCATATTCAGATTAGATTTCGACCTCGGACCGAGGCCTATCACAGGAAAAACAGACATTTGCACCTTGACACTCTTGTGATTGAAAACACTCCAGTAGCATGCTTAATGCCTAGACCACAAGACATCCCTGATGGTCCAAAAAGGTTTTCTGGGGCATGTGTAGTTGAACAGATGCGACATGATACAGTTGCTAAAAGGTGCATGGTGGGACTTACACTTTTACACTTTGGAGTGTAAAGAACAGATAGAGGATCTACAAAGAATGAAAGAGGGATACTACTGTAACTCCCGCGCAGCGATCTGGTTATATGGATGACGAAAGTTGTGGACACCTTCTTCAAAATCTTAACCTCGACCTGCAAATATACCATGTGACATTCTGTGGCACCGGGTTTAAGCTTGAAACAGACAATGGTGAAAGCAAACAGTTCTCCACGCCCGAAGTTTGCTGGACCACATGACCACAGTTGAGCGAAAGTGACATTTGTGAGCAGACCTCCTCCTAGACTGAAGCAATTATGCAGGAGGGCAATCGATGTTAATTGGGAGACAGTCAACGACCTTCCACAAACTCTTCTTGGACTTCTTGGGGTCAACCCATCGGACTCAGCTACTTACGTTCCGTGAACGTAAAACCTTGACATGTCTATTTCACACCCCAATTGTGTGCATCTGTATTGCTTTATTTTACACAGTGTAACTGCCATTTATTTCTGTTGTCTGTATTCACATTGCAATGCACTGAGCTTGCACATTTCACCCATTAAAGACAGTGAATGTAAATTAGTTTTTTCTATTGTTTTTATTCACGCTGTACTCAGCTTGCACATTTCACCCATAGTAGAAGTGTCACCAATGCTTCAATGACATATGATTATTCAACACAAAAGTCAACTGGGTTCTCATGATCAACACATCCGTGCTCAACTCTGTGATGTTGAACAAACTCTCGATTTGTTGCTCCTCACACACCTTCGCACTGTGCACACGATGGATGAGTTTATTGTATACGGCGCAGTAGAGTTGATCGGTAGAGTTTGGTTAGGGCACACAGAGCCGGTCACTACTTGACCTGTGTTCTCCGAGGGGCTCTCAATCAAGACTTTAATATACACACATAGCCGCTTACACACCACGCGAAAAGAGAATGATGAAGGTTCACAAGGAGGTTGAAAGCGCCTTTAAGCTTTATCTGAGGCCCAGAGGCTTTCTGACATCATGAAGGCCAATACATTGACAAGAGCCTGAGCACAGGCTGAGGATCCGATCGTAGGCTGAGGATCCGATCGTAGGCTGAGGATCCGATCGTAGGCTGAGGATCCGGATCGTAGGCTGTTGCTCAGTTCTTTGTATTGGGTGGTTGTGTGGCCTTTATATATTAGCTCCACTCACTATAGTCACCCAAACCTCCAGCAGTATCTTCTCATCTGCCAGTGACTGAGCTAGGGGGAACGCCTCTGAGACTGAAAAAAAAGGAGGAAGCAGCCGCTACATTTCCACAATATTGAGGTCACAGCCTGTTCACTGTTGCCTTTCAGATAGCCAGCTGGGAAATCATCCGGGACCTAACCTGAACCGAACATAGTCTTCATTGTATCAAACAAACTGTGGTGCGTTCACACTAACAATCAGGACCTGGACCAATGGCATCTGTTGACACCGTATTACATTTTGATTTGTTCCGCTTTTTCTAATCGAAAATCGCATGGCATGGGAACTGGTCTAAATTGAACCGAACATGGTCTTCATTTGTACAGTACATGGGTGACTGCTGGTGGGGCCTCGGATTTGAAGAGCGTATCGAAGTCTTTCCTGATTAGACCCGAGGTTGCTAATGGGGCTATTGTCATCGCAGAAACCTTCCATGACACAGCTCTACCGAAGGTGTGTTCTGGTATGGTGAAGACCGACAATACCATAATCACATTTAACATCATCCTCCATCAAGGCGCCTTACTCAAGCACAAAATTCGAACATTGGCGAACAGGCAATCTTGTTGAGAGGATACAACGTCTGATGAAAGAAGTCCCAGGAGGGTACTTATTGGTTAGACCGGAGACATCCCTGATGGTCCGAAAAGGTTTTCTTGAGCACGTGTAGTGGACGAGATGCGGACATGATACAGTTGCTGAAAGGTGCATGGTGGGGACTTACACATGGCTGGTACAGGTACTACAAGTCATTTGAGCATCGCTAACAGATAGAGGATCTACAAAGAATGAAAGAGGGATACCACTGTATTTCTGCTGCAGCGATCTGTTATATGTATCAAGACAGTTGCGGACACCTCTTCAAATCATAGCCTCAGACTTTGGAATATACTATGTGACGCTCTGTGACGGCGGTTTTAAGCTTGAACCTAACCATGGTAAAACAAAACACTTCTCCACACCGAAGTTTGCTGCGACCACATGACCACAGTTAAAAAGGTGACATTTGTGAGAAGACCACCTCCTACACTGCAACAGTTATGCAGGAGGGTGATCAAGGTTGATCAGGAGACAATCAAGTTCCTTCCACAACCTCTCAGAGACTTCTTATGGGCTCGAACCATGGGAATGAAAACTCACGTTACGCAAAATGAAACCCTGAATATGTCTACTTCACACCCCAATTGTATGCATCGGCATTGCTTTATTATGCACAGTGTAACTACCATTTATTTCTGTTGTCTGTATTCACATTGCAATGTATGTACTGAGCTTGGGCGATTTCACGCAATAAATACCATTTGTTTCTTTATATTGTTTTCATCTACATGTACTCAGTTTTACACACTTCACCCATAGTAGAGGCGACACCAATCCTTCAATGACATATGACTATTCCACACCAAAGTCAACTGAGTGCTCATGCTCAACACGGTCGGAGCTCAATCAACTGTGTGACATTGACCACATTGTCAACCCCAGTTTTGATCCTCACACACCTTGGGAATGTGCACACCATGGATGAGTTTATTGTACACGGCGCAGGAGAGTTGATCGGTAGAGTTTGTTTAGGGACACAGAGCCGCCACTTCACCTACTGTATGTTCTCCGAGGGCTCTCAATCACGCCTTTGATGTACACACATAGCCATCTACACACCACACGGGAAAGAGAATGACGGAGGTTAACAAGGACATTGAAAGCACCTTACGCTTTATCCAAGCCCCCAGCTTTCTGATGTCATGAAGGCCAATACATTGACGGAGCCCGGAGAACAGCCCTGACAACCCTAGCACAGGCTGTGGATCCGAGAACAGATTGTGGATCTGAGCACAGGCTGCGCATCCGGAGCACAGACTGCGGATCCGAAGCGCCGTCTGCGGATCCGGAAAGCACAGACTGTGGATCCGAGCACAGGCTGCCTATATCTCACGCCAAGACATGCAGCACTAACAAGGGTGGTTATTCTCGTGTCCCATGTACGCATAAGGGTTAGGGAACACACGTCAGTGTTTGTCAGACTTGAGAACACCACACCAAGTAGTCATGGCAGCTAGGAGAGACACGACTGGGGTCATGGAGTGTACTACATTGCCTCACAGAGGGGCAAATACAGCTGTGGTAGAGAAGATCAAGGTGCCTTGCAACAGGAAAGCGTTGTTCCTAGCAGTTGGGACCGACATACTGCACGAGAAGACATATCACGTAATTGTCCTTTCGTGCGTGGTTCGAATGACAGAGCAACCTTTCAATTTCTGCTATATCTGACACATTGCTGCAAAGGGGAGTTTCTACAAGTAACTCTAGAGAACACAGATTTTGGCAGCATGTCACCTCCCATTAGAGAGGACTTTGCTCACGGGCACCTATTCTGTTTTGTGTTAGACATGAGCGAAGAGAGCTCGTGTGACCAACAATCCTCTAGCGGTGCACTAGCCGATCTGGGCAGAGTGGACACGGACGATGACATGGGCGAGCACGTATCCAGTACCCAGCTATACCGTCTCATGGATGTGTTCAGAGGAGAGGAGGAGCCCGAAGATGACACCGGCCGCAAAGCAGCCTCAGCTGATGAAACGCTCGAGGAAGCATTCAAGGCATTCATGCGTACAGTTGGTTAGGAAAAAGGCATCTTCGCTAAACAACGCTATGTTATGCATGAGAGACGAAGGACGAAAGTTAGGCTCCATGTTCGAAAGTGGATAGATATCTTGCAGTGACACACTGAACGCCAACAAGGTGGACAAGAAGAAAGTCAAGGACCTACAGGGTTCCATGTACACACCAGCTTGTGGCGACAGGCTGTCGTCTTGCCAGAGCCTATTACCGCCCTGAATCTCAAATCTCTGGAGAACTTCGAGAGGTAACGATCACAGACTGTGTGAGCAAAGGAGAGGGCAAGGCGCGTTGTTCCTGTCGGTCATATCTAAACTCACGGGCATGCAGTGGTTGAAACAGAAAGTTGTGCAAACGGGCTATAAGCAAGGAGCCATGCGAGGATAGGAAATTCATGAAACGACTGAGATGTTTCACCAGTGAACTCGACGGTTCCTCGAGACACTGCGAGGTCGACATCGGCGGACTCTTGGTATTCAGGTACTCTCTGGAGACACTCATCGAGCGGAGAACCCGGATCTGTTTGTCAAATCTCTGATTCACAGGTACGGCCCCCCATCTCACAGACCCGCATTGACACTGTGTTATGTGAAATAAAGAGCAAACGCAGGGACGCAAAGCTCTGGCCTCTTTGCTGAACCATGCACGTTTTATTGCAAGAGGAGTAGGCACACGGAGGTACGCAGCGCATGCACCGGACTGTGTCAGACCGCATACTCGTGTTTTACAATTCATCCGAGCAACACCCGTTCGTCGAGGCAAATGCGACCACAGTAACCACATTGCGCCGCCTGTACCCTTATCTGGGTAAACTGGAGCTCCTGAGCAAAGAAATGAAAGTCAAATACAGAGGACGGTGGCTATTTGAGAGCATAGCGAACATGGTCTTCAATACCCTCGTCAGACGCCGGTTAAACGAGAACGAATCACTGTACCAGGGTTTGAGCGAAGTGATAGACGGGAATATGAGCACCTCGAGCCTGTCTCTCGGTCACGGTCTCGCTGACATCCACGAACAGCTGGCCAGCGAACAGCAGCGCGACATGTTCGGGCTGAACGCGGCCGCGCTACCAGATGTGTTTCTGAGGCCCGGGGTCGGGACTACGGTTTCTGAGCACAAGTCTGCGAGTGTCTCGCACAGCTTGAGTAAAATGATGACCTCGATGATCTCTGAAGGCAAGGAGGTTCTGCTCCTCAAGCAGTTTCTCGGTGAGGCGAACAGGCACCCCTCGCGCTTGGTGCACGGCTCAAGAGTGAATGTAAGGATCGGGGCTGCTGCAGCTGGCCGAGGCCCCACGCAGGCAGCTGGAACGGGCGATCGCTGAGGCTGAGGACGCCACACACGAGCAAGAAGCCGTGACAGAGCTCGGATCGGACGTCAAACTTGTGTGCAACTACCCGTCGTCTGTCAGCGTGGCTCACCTGGAGGAGACCTTGAGCATGTGGACAATTTTTGGCGAAGCACCCTGTCCGGATTCAGCCAGTTCAACAGGAGACACAATACCATACAGTACAACAACAGGGATACGGTGAGAGAACTAGAGTCTGGGTCGCCTGTGCACGTTTTCCACTGCATGCTGGTGACACTTTTAAACACGTCCGGTGTGACATTCGCAGACAGCCTGTCCGGGAGAAGGCCAGATGCTTCGCTCACAGTCAACGACATCATGCTCACAAGAGAGTCTCTGCATCCGAGTGCGTACGGGTTACTCTTGGCCAACAAGCTGGGTCTCAGACCCTCGGATGTGAGGTGCGAAGGTGAACGGGAGTGGGATCAGGGGGTTGTTGCAGCGGAATCCACGGACCCAGGGCAGCTCTCGGCTACATCAGCAAGCAAGCCCGGGTCCTCGGACCCTCGACCCTACGTAGATCACACACTGGGTTCTGTTGAGACTCTGGCGGCTGAGATCTCAAAGGGGATCTTTGGTCAACACTTGGCAAGATGTCACAAGAAGGAATCACAACAGACTCTGGGTCAGGGTCACAGAGGCGGTGTTCGCTGCATCGGAGTTTGTCGACTCAACGGGGCTCCGTTGTGCTATCCCACGGTGATCGTGGGAAGCTGCGGGGACAGCAGCACAAGGTTCAACATGGGACGTGATCGCCCGAGCTGCCCGCGCTTTCTGTGTGTGCGCTTTGGGGACCGGACAAGGCCATTGTTGGGATCGCCCTCCGTCTTCTCTGTGCAGGGAGACGGGGTCTTGTGACTTGCTGTTGTACAGACGATGCATTCTCCTCTTCATATTGTTCATTGTGTGCATTCCTCTTTTGGACTGTTGTCTGGATTTCATCCTGGTTTGCATTCCCAGATTAAAGTTTGTGTGTACAACATTTGGTGTATTGCATCTTTCCTGCAAGTCTTTTTCTGCTCCCCGGACCTTGGGTTCAGAGCCTAGGCTCACATGAGAACCCTCGGTCGGGGTTTTAGGTTTCTTATGTGCGACCGTAGCCTCGTCCCCGCCGACTGTACACGTCTTACGCTTCTGTTTGACTCGAACCCTGTCCTCGGTGTGCTCATCACCAGCCTGCTCTTTCCCACTGCTGTTCGCGTCATGCTCATACCCGTAACCATCACTCACGTCGTCACATTTATCCTCCTGATCGTGATCGATTAGACCTTCCTTGGCCAATCTGAGGAATTCCTCTGTGTGGTATCTATCGTGTTGAGCGCACAGCAGCTGTTCACGGTCAAGGACACACGGATCAAGCGCACGGTCGTCCATCTTAATCGTGACCCACTGCTCTTTGGAGTGTAGCTGGACTATCCCCTTAATCTTCCAAAGAGGTTCCAAGCTGAGCTCTTCCAGGTGTGTTAGTGACACTCTCATCCATAGAGTCTTTTTGCTTGACGGCATGAGCGTATGCAGGCATGTCTCTATTGGTATGGCCTTGTCTCGCAGCGTCTGAATGAACATGTTGATCTGCTGAACGCGGTTGATCTTTAGCACTCCACACTCTTTGTGTTTTTCAGTGACCTTGTATTTCACAAAAGAGTAATCTGGACCCAGAGCCGCTACTCCGATAAAGGAGTCGAGCGTCACCATGTCTTCTCGTATGGGTTCTGTCCTGTCCTCGGTCCCATGAACGGGTTGCCGCTGAGGCATAGGCGGCTGCATAGGCACGGGAGAAGACAATGGCATAGTTTGAGGTTGGTACGAGTAGGAGAACATGGTTTAGTCTCTCAACTGTAAAGCCAGGAACCCAAAAGTGCTATCGAGAGCTAGAGAGAATTCGTAGTCTGAAAGGAAGTGTTTCAGGTTCAGCTCTGCAAGACTTTGTCCAATCTCACAGGCGTTCTCTAAACCTCTGGGTCTGTAAATAGGGTTGCTCCAACCCGCACTCTGTTCCACTATCCACCTGGGTGCCGCTGAGCCGTCCAAGGACTGCCAGGCTGGCACTCTGTTACCCCTCTCTGCAATCTCAAACAACGCGTGCTTCCAAAACTCAGAAACCTTGAAAGATATCTGACAACAGGGACACAGTGTGTAGTCGCCCGTTTGAGTGGAATCACCACACGAGGTCTCATTCACCTCTCTCAGTACCCCTAAGGGGACAGTGAATTCGGCTCTCTTTACGTGCCCTTGCCCGTTGTCGCTTTCGCCACTGACCGAGATCGTTTCTGGGACCAGCTTCATGTATCCAAAAACCCGGTTGTCTTCCATGTAGAGGAAATGCCAGTCTCCTACTAGGTCGCAGCATGGAGTCTGTTGCAATGGACAGTTCTGGCTCTTGTTGAGCACAGTACCCTCTTCTTGTCTATGCAATTCCGAGATATAAGCCTCAATGCTCTGCAGCCGCGCGACACACACTTGCATTAGGTTCCTAAGTTCCTTGACCTGAGACTGTATGTTGGACTCAGCCCTGCTCTTCGTAACCAACCGTTCGGCAGTTGCTAGTAGAGATTCAAAGTGTCTGTTCACCATGTCCCACACCCTTAGAATCCGTGGCTGTTGAGGCCACGGAAGACACTGCTGCTTGGCAGCTGCTGGATGTTATCGCTTGTCATGTTGCTGGGCGCTGCTGTTGCTGCTGCTGCTGCTGCAAAATGTTACCTATAGTCCACGTGCCTGTCCGAGAAAATAATTAGCTTACACGCTCAATGTGCAGCGACAAGCTACCGGTGATGATCACGAAACGCTCATACCCACTTTAGAAAACCAGATCATCATACCACACACACTGACATTGTGAACCGGTACTGAGTATACCTGTGACATGGGAATGTGTCAATACAACAATACACCACACTGAGATGTACACACAGTCAAAGCATCTTTAATATCAACAACATGTACCACAACGACAATGAGCACTCGAGCCACGACTCGGGACGTGTCGAGTACAGGTAGAATGCTCAGCTCATACTGAGGCACTGAGCTCTACTCAAGGCAAGCTGTAGTGTCCGCTTGCTTATCTGAGCTCTTTGAAATCAACGTCCTCTAAGCTGGGAAATCCTTTGGGTGGGCAGCACTTGGGGCTTTGGGTGGTGTGATTGTGTACCGTGAGGATCAGTTCCACTCTAGCGTTCACTTTACCTTCCTCTCTCAGGTATGTTTCGTGCGCGAGTATCATGTTCTCGTGCAGAGCACTGGGATTGTCGAGGAGCCACGGTACTAAGTGAATAAACTCTGGGTTCTTCAGGTGGTAACGCAAGGACGTTATCCTGACACGGAAGAGAGACTGCTACGGTAGCGTTCAACGAATGCCCTCTCACTGACTCTCTGTATCCTGGCCAGTGCTTGGGGTGGCTGCGTCTCTCACTTGTGTGGAAGTATGTCTCTGTGAGGTATACCAGAGCCATCTTCTCCTGGGATGTCAACGTGCCGCCGCTCCTGAGCCAGCTCGCAGCACAACCTGTTGAGATGTACATGCATCTCCACCAGCTTGGCCACTTCACCCAGGGCATTTGGGAGCTCCGTGGCTACGTCCCTCACCTTCTGCGAGTTGATAGACATCGATGCCTGGTGTCTGGTCTCTTTGCCGGTCACGTTGACGGAGGAGAAGAAGAAGGGTGTGTGGAAATGTTTCTTATTTTCCTTCATAAGGATCATTGCGGTCGACGGGTTGGCCACTCCGTATATGTAACAAGTCAGGTTCTCGTTGCTGATCGCGAAAGGTTTCGTGGAGACCACGCAGGTTCCCTGGGACAAGGCTATGGTCTCAAACACACCTCTGAAGTAGGGCTGCAGCAGGTGCTTGGCGTTGGATGTGTAGTTGGCACTGCGGCAGGGGCTGGACGAGAACTCTATCTGGGTAGTTCTATAACCGTGTTGGGAGCACAGCCTCTTCTTGTCTGACACGAACTTCAGTCTGCTGTAAAGCCAGTGAAGGGTGCTCTTGTTGCACTCAATGTCCAGGATCCACAGGGCTCCGAGCCAGCAAATGCGGGACACTCGAGACTCGTATAGGCTGTTGACGGCGGCGGGCCTGGATCTAGATGTAGCCCGCTTAGGCCTTGTGTATGCATCGCGCGGCAGAACTGGGCACTTTCTCTGTTGTCTGTGGCAACGTTGCTCGCGGCTAGCTCTTGTGTACGAGCGACGTTTTTGGCAACATTCCGTGCGCTGTGAGAAGGGGTCATGTTTACCGTGCACAAACAGCGCGGCTCGAAGCTCGCTTGGACACAGGTGCAGGGCGTCCTGAGGTCTGACGAGGAAGAGTTCCATATTACAGAGCAGGAGCTTACGATTGCCAGCATACACTAACACCAAATGAGACCAGAGGAGCTCCACGGCGATCTTTGTCTCGGAAACGTCAGCCGACTGACACACCTCGCCGAATTCGGCGGGAGGTGTTGCAGAGAGGTTGTCTATCAGGCACTTGAGGGTTCTGAGTTCGAATTCGGCAACAGCACTTCTTCTAAAGTCACCAGATCCTGTGACACGCACCAGCAACGCTTGCGCCACTGCCTTGGCTCGGTCGTGGCATTCGGACAAAAAGCACAGCCTGCAGTACACCGCTAGCAACTTTCCCAGGAACTGAACCACAGTAGGGCCCCTGGGCTTTATAACTGCAAATTGTCCGTGAGCGTGCTGCTGAAAGTGAACATAGTCTCGAGCTCTAGGCGACCAAACGTGAGGGCCTGAGATCAGCTCTCGGTGCTTGACGAGACACTCTATTAAGGCTTCGCTGGAGAGCGGCGGAGCCTCACCCGTGCAGTCCAGCTCGTCCATTAGGTACCCAAGGAAGACATCGTACCTTGTTATGTCCACGTGCGGGCCGGGGCATCTACCGATGGGGTCTGACAAGGGGATCCCCGAACAGTTCTTTGTAGCGACTGCCATCAAAGCGTGTTACGGGACGCTGCCTTCTTGGGATGAAACAAGCGAGCGATCGGGAGACGACGGGTCTTCGCTCGTAAAAAGACCCAGGTTACAGAACCCATGGGGGTCTGTGTCTCTAGAGCGAGGCTGTGAAACTCTCGACATGGAGTACAAGCGTCTGTACTGTGAACTGAGGAATAAAGCGCTCTCAGACATAAAGGGTCTGGTGAGAGAGCACGTGGAGAAACTGAGCACAGTGTCCGCCTCCTACGAGTTCATGAACATATATGGCATGTGTTCCTTCGACCCACCTAATGTGACCAGGATCTCGCATCGGGACGGGGTGCCGCCTATGTGCAAGTTTACCAAGCTCACCTGTCCTGAGAACAGAGCTAACTCTCACAGACTCATTTCGGCCAGCGGCATACTGAACCCACTCCTCAGCGCACGGGTAGAACACGGAGAGCTAGATCTCACTCAATGTGGAGAGTCGGACTACCACAGGGCTACTGAGGAGTTTGCTAGACTCGACTCACGGAGTAAAATGAGGGTACCGCGAGTGTACAAGGGGAACGTGGGAAGCACTCTAAGTAGCATGGAGAATCGTTTTATTTTCACCGTAACAGAGGACTTGCACACGCTAGGATGTGCTTATAGGCAGATGATGGTTATAGTTGAACTGTTACACCTAAATGTTCTACATTTCATATATTCCTAGCGCACAGGCGCTCATTTCCGCACCTTGCAATGTGAAATAAACACCATGTACAACTGACCATTGTGTCTGATCATCTCTTTATTTCATACATCACACACAGAAAGGGGTAGTTACAGCAAATGATAAATTGGTTACACGCTCAGGCTCAGTCAGAATCATCAAACCCAAAGTCCACATCTGAGTTACACATCGTCCAGCCCACAATCGAAGTTTGGCCCTTTTCTCTCCGGCTAGCGTGGAGGTTCCTCACCAGCTCCCGTGGAGCTGGGGGTCAGACGAAACATGGTGGTTGCCCTCTGACGCTTGCCCCTCTGACGTCTGTCCCCTCTAACATCCTCTTCTCCAGTCACCTCGATGTTGTTTCTCTTAACAGCAGACACCAGTGATTCAAACTCTGTTTCATTCAGCCCGGGGTTCATCACCTTGATGCGATTCACGTCTATCCTGGGTAACACGCAGGACACCGAACTCTTGATCTTTCCGACCAAGTCATCAATCGAGCTCGTCTTCTCACCGGTGAGACAGGCCAAGTCTGTACCACGCTGGGAGCTAAAGAGCTTTGTGTCGACGCACTCGTTGCTGAACACCCTCACATGGTAGTGGCAACCCTGCCTACAAAGCTTGACACAGCCGTAGTTCTTGTTAAGTGTGTTAAAGGTTCTCATGGTCACCTTTTGCATCATAGGCGCATGGATCATGAATTCCTGATTGGCAAACGCAGTGGCAAATTTCAACACACCCGTTTCGCCCCAGAACAACACCCTGTTGTAGGAAAGCGAGCTCTCCTTCATGATCTTGGCGACTTCGTTTTTCGTGTCCCCAATCATTTCCAGTGACCTCCGTAGGTACGCAGGGAGATTAGTGTCATCCGCTTGCAGCCACTCCATGGTATCCAGCTGGGTGTAGTTGATACCCATTATATCTGGCTTACTGAAGGCTTTCCCCGTGAGTTTTATAGAGTTGCCATAAGACGCATCGAATGCGTTGCCGCCACTCTCTTTGTCCTTTCCATGTCTAAACTTTGGAGCCATGAAAAGCGAGATGAGATGTTTGCACAGGGCTGCGTCGTGCCCCTTTGGACTGTAGACAAGGCGGGCTAACTCGGCACAGAAAAGCCCCATGACCATCATCACTGTTTGTCGTATAGTCATGGCCAGGGTCAGGGTGCACATGGGCAAGGCTCCGTGAGACACGATTAGCCGATAGTCAGTCGCATCGGACAGGGATCCTTTGTGAACCGAGGCGTTGAAGGTGGGGTCCCTCATGCCTTTAACATTGGCCACCTCTGTGAATTCGCCAGTGTTAAACCTGTGGTGGGCGGGCGAAAGGAAGCCATCAGTGGACTTCTTTTAACACCAATGGACTTGTGCCCCTAGACAGCATACTCTGTAAACTACCACTGTGTGCGCGCTTTGGGTCTTGAAGGCGATGGCCAGCATGTTGTTCATCATAGTGTTGTCGGCAATTCCCAGGGTCACTGAAGCGAAGGTCCCTTTGATGGATGGGGCTCCCAGAGGCGGAGAGGGCCTCTTGTCATCAGGGCCGGTGAAAACTTTACCAAAGTATAGAACTTTGCCTTTGTCCTGTCCAGAGAAGCCTACCCCAGTAGTGTACAGGCAGCTGTCTGGTATTTTACTCAGCTTTGTCTTGAGGTTTGCGCTCTGGTGACGAATGGCGTCTGAAAACCTGGCCATCGACCTCTCAATGACAGTCATTACGGTCTCGGTGAAGTCGCTGTTTGCAGCACAGGGCAGCATGTTGCCGATTGCATCGAATCGCGCGCACTGCATGGCTTAGCATTACGTTGTCGGACATCAGGTAGGAGCAGATCTTTAGGGCCTTGTTGGTCCGTCTGACCACCCATCATTCTCGACCAGCCTCCTTTACCATGACCATTCTGTCACCCATCTGGGGGGCAACAAACCACAGCATTTTATGCTTTCCCACAATCCTACACGCCTGGATACGTTCCAGTATGCGAGT
Organism: Perca fluviatilis; assembly: GCF_010015445.1. Taxonomy (NCBI): domain Eukaryota; kingdom Metazoa; phylum Chordata; class Actinopteri; order Perciformes; family Percidae; genus Perca; species Perca fluviatilis. Next base: position 114,550 of record NC_053131.1, read on the forward strand.
GTCTGTCCAGCCGAGAGTCATCCCATAGGACACATCAGACCCGCTTTTTCCAGTTCGTATCCCGTGAACAGCCTATAGTGGATCAAGAACGCGTCAGGGTCCTGACACTCGCCGCCTCCGTCTCGCCCCTTCGGGGTTACTACCCCCTTGCCAATTGAAGAAGGGAATGAACATGGGCTTCAGCAGAGTTGCGGCACACGAAGGGCGCAGAAATTAGCCTCGAGGAAGGGGGCGAGGCAACACTCATGATGGTGGCAAGGTCCTTCGCCACAATGCAGCTGCTCACAAATATTGCCAGCAGCTGAATCAGGTACAGAAACAGCATGTGTGCTGGCTCCTCTCCGCTGTTTGTACATCACATCTTTGTTGACCAGGTCGGCACACGTCAAACAGCCCGGGCAAGCTTTTGCGCAAGCAGAGACACGATCGGACCCGCTTTGGCTTTGTGGAAGGTGACAAAAACACTTGTGTAGGAGTCACCCCCACCCTGATCGTCGGAGGTGTCGAGGACATGTTGATGCAGAGCCCGTCGGTCAGGGTCTCCTTGTACAGTGAGAGGATCTTGTCCCTAGTGAACAGTTTGCACAGGCCCAGGAAAAGCGTCTGCTCGACCTCTTGGTTTATGCGGGCGCATGCTCTGCAAAGCCAAGAAGTGCCCCAGGTGTTCCGCGGCACTTTCAGCACCTCGTTGGGGAAGAGGTCTGGACAATGGAGATGCAGCACCACGGGAGACTTGAGCAGGACCGGAGCGAATGGGTTCGCTGGGCAAGTGTAGACAATTCCCGAGTCCTGTGGTCCCGGAGCTATGCAAAAGCCACTCTGATCCAGGCCTACCTCGAGTGTCTTACCGTGTTTGTCATTCTAAACAGAGAGATAACAGGTCCTGCGGCCCGAATGCAGACAAAAAATAGTAAAGATGTTGACGTCTAAGACAAAGATTTCAGACTGTGGTGACGCTTACAAGTTCTGTTTGGAGCTCTGGGATGACCTGTCCTTGGCCCTGATCGAATTGAAAGGCTCAAGCGTTGTGCTGCCAAGTAAAGAGAGGTTGTCTCTGATGCAAGGATGCAAAGTTGTGCTCAGACTGGCTCTCCCGGCTGACTTTATATAGTAACCCAAAAGGAGGATCTGGCTTTATATGCAAAGGAGTCGGACGTGAAAGTGTGTGGGATTAAATCGGATGCACTCAGACTCCTCCTTATCGAGAACATCCGACCGAAGTACTAAAACGTCGACCACGGCTGCATGTCCGAACGAGGCTGCGTGTCCGATCGAGGCTGCATGTCCGATCGAGTTCGCGTGTCCGGATCGAGGCTGCATACCCGATCTAGGCTGCGTACCTGAGGGAAACTGTCCTGGTGGAGCGAGACAGCACATGAGAGGACACGGTCCATTCACTGGGGAACCAACCGTTGGCACTGTGCTCATGAAATTTCAGCGTGTTGTCACCGAGGGAAAGCCTGGGTCCGCCGAGACAGGAAGAAGCCTTACTCTTTAGACCGGGCGGAAGAACCGGAGAGGATAACATCAAGTGGTCAAAGTACAGTTTTCGGCACCGAAGAAGCCGTACTACGCAAAGCTCATAAAAGCCTTTCAGGTTGTGAAACACGTGGACACCCTATGCTAACGCTCCATTCCGAAAGGGGTCTGAGTTGTTACTACAAGCTGGCTGTCGCGTACACAACGGATCAACCGCTGGAGTTGGCCGCGGCATGTCTACCCGAACTGCGCGAAGCAGTAGATATTATCCACAGTGAATGTTTTCAGAAGCTGAGCGAACAGAAGCTCGAGTGTCAGATGCTGCTATATGCCGTGCTCAACTGTCACATTACCGCCAGTGGTAAGAAGAACTACATCGTCTACTTGGCCCTCATGAACAGGTTCGGCCAAAGAACTGAGGCTATCGCAAACATTATGAGAGTGTGTGGAGAGCTTTTCGGAACTGAACGCGAGAGCAAAGGCAGAGTTGAGACCTTGGCCTCAACGACACAGTCACCACTCGTGGAGCGATGTGACCCCGCCGTGAGCTGCAACGCCGTCGGCGATTGAGGCCACCGAGCGCCACGGACTCTGAGAGCATAATTGTGGAATCCGAGAACAAAGGCAGAGTTGAGACCTTGGACTCGATAACACCGCAACCACTTGTGGAGCAAGGTGATCCCACTGCAAGCTGCAACGCTGTGATCGAGGCCGCGGAGAGCGTGGTTGAGAATGCTCCACAGTCTATGAGCGATTATCTGGAGGCTTTCAATTGCAATACCACTCCGCAGCTGCTGCCAAGAATTCAGGGAGTATGGCATCGGATATTATTCTGACGAGGACTGTGAGAAAGACGAGTGGTGTTCGGACCAGGACGATCGGTTCACCGTGTCCACCGCTGTTGGTGTGACGTGCATGCAACACGGAGATAAGCCAGTGTTTCGGGATATATCGGAAGAGGAGTCTGTGCTCGAAGCCCGTAGAGTTAGACTTTACGACGAGTGTTGTTGATTTCTTTGTGTACAGTTTGTGATTTGTATGTACTATAGACAGAGTTGCCTCGTTGTTATTCCTTTCTGTCTTGTAAGTCAGTGGAAATAAAAACTAAATGTTTTTCATAACGCAAGTCTGTCTCTGTGTTTCTTTTTTTCACTGAGGAGCGTGCAAATTTCCCCTGCACAGAGTTCCCTCTAGTTCAGCGGAGCTGAACATGGAACATTGTCAGAAAGGCGACTTGAGCTCTACTCGTCACATGGCTGTGCGGGTTTGAAGACGTGGGTGCTCTAACCGCCTAGCGTTTAGCCAACTTGGGTGCAAATGTTTGACATAGAGAAACGGATACCGATGTCTGTAACCCTCACGGAGCCCGGGTTAGACGGGGTCTTTCGTGATACCTGTGGAGTCTGACATGAGTCCCGGGTACACATTATCTTGTTCTACGGGCCGTATACATGCACTCCGAGAGAGCTACGGTCTAATTACAGCCAAACATTTTTTCCGACATGTACACAGACAACAGGGGTCACCAGGTGAAACATATCAGTTATGTAGCCAGAGGGCCCCTTGGCCTGGGTGAAGATGAATACAACTGCTGATAGGAACGAACTTTACACCGGGCGACACGCCTTTGTGTACCAACCGGAGGCCATTGTCTCAAATATATACACCAGAGTGACCCGTTGCGTGCGACAGCGGCTTGGTGTTCTCCCTACGAGCCGGACGAGAGGAAAGCTTTGGCCACCAAACTAGTAAGCAAGACTTTAGCCATACTCGGGGCACCGGTATGCGTTCAAGGTGTTACACGAGCAGAGCAGGCTAACCCTGGAGAGGTCGCGGTGCAGCGGAGGACCGGGAGATCTGCACGATACCTGATCCGCGAGACGGCTCTCTGGGGGACGCGGGTATGGTGGAAACTGGACTCTGACCTAAGTCTTCACGTGCAACTGTTAACCAAGAAACGGACACATCGCCGGTCTCGGCACAGTTCAGTGGTTGGGGGGAGGTTATCGTACATGGGTTTGGAGTTGACCGGGAGCTCACCAGGGAGGTGCACCAAAGAGATTATCAAGGCTCCATACTGGGCAGTTATACTCACTGCTCTGTGTTGCGGAGCACTGGACCATTGGTCTCGCGAGCTAGAAACGAAGCTCTCTGCCTTGTTGAGAATAGACGCGCATCTACACTCAACAAGTAATTCCGAGAAAAGGATGAGTTGTGTCAACGCTGCGGGTACTGCTGATCGGGTATCACCCGTGGTGTGCGAGCCCGAACCCAAGAGGGTGTCAGCTGTGTTGCAGATAGACAAATTGCTTCTGGGCAGCATCTGCACCACACTTTGCGCTACGGTCTCCCGAGATATCGGCAATGGAGCCGAGAGCGACCCAAAGGGAGACCGCGCTCAACCACACAAATACTGTCTCAACCACCGCAGAGACTACAGCGCCAGTCTTGAGGAGACCGCCGAACTCAACAAGGGAACACCGAGTGGACGAGGCCAAGGAGGAGGAGGAGAAGGAGAAGGAGGAGAAGAAGAAGACGAAGACACAGAACACAATGTCCAAGAGCGCAACAGTGCGAGAACGAACCGGATCGCCTCGTGGTGGGAGCACGGATCACCATGCTACTGGGGTGAAGACCACGGGGAAGAAGACAAACGACAAAGGTGCACAAGGGACCAAGCCTTATCACGTATGCGAGCAAAAGAGCGCTCGATCAAGCAGCAAAAGATCAGCGGGACTCAGGCCGATCACGAGCCCGGCTTGTGGTCATGGCAGAAAGAGTGTCGGTTCAGACTCGGGTACACCACGCACAACCCAACGGTCTGCAAACACAGATTCTGGGAGCTGTTCCACTCGGGCTCAGGCCTCAGGGGAGATGAGCGAAGTAGAGCCTCTACTTCTATCGGATACTGGAAGCAATTCTTGAGGCGCTTGAGGACAATTTCGGAGACCTGGCTAAGTGGTTTGAGTCGTTTGAGGGCACGAGAGCTCGGGACGTAATAGGGTTTGACCTGGCTATGGAATTGTGTGGATGTTACGAGCTCGTCCTCAGGAGGTTGGGCAAGGGCATACGGGACATATTCGGCAGGTGTAAATTTATACAAAGTGCACGGGAGCTCCAAGACGCTGAGCAAGTGTTGCTGCGGCTAGAGTCTATTTTAACGGCACCCTCGGAACTTGACTCTTTCCGTGACATAGCGCGTCTAGTGAATAGTGAGGCCGGACCTGGTTCAGTGGAACTACAGACCGCACTCGGTGGATTGTTGTCACACCACAACACAGACTTGTTATCGGCATTTGCGATACGTGAGTGTCTTGATGTGCATTGGAGACGTGTACTCGAGTTAATCAGTGCTCTTATTTTCATGGTCGAGAACGGTAACAAACTGCTTGTGGAGTCGGCAAACGAGTGCACAGCGCATCAGAGCGAGTTGACGTCCTCCAGGGACGAAATATCTCGGTTGCACCGTGAGCTTGGGAAAGGCAGGAAACTCTTGACTGAGCTCAAACTTAATCGGTCGATTGAAAGTCAGACCGCGAGTGGGACAGTGATGCACCTTGAAGCAGTTATGACCGAGTTACAAAAAGCCCAGGCACACGTTGACCGCTTGACTGAGGCGCACGCTCATTCTCAGGAAAAGTGTTACGAACTGAAACTTAACACTGACGAGATTGTATTAACTCACGAGCGTGAGAAAGACCAATTGAACTGGACACTCCACGAAGTACGCAGTCAGCTTAGGGAAAGAGACATAACATTGTCTCGTGTGAAAGAGGACCACGTGAAGGAGCAAGAAGGTCTCAACCGACAGATCGCTAGTCTTACAGAGCGTAATGGGAAACTGACAATGGATATAGCAGCACTAGAGCATGCTAGGCTAGAGGCAGTGCAGAGCTACAATAAATTGCAAACAGTTGCTCAACGTCAACAGGGTGAACAAGAGGTGCAGCTATCTGACTTTCGTGGTATCATTGATGAGCTTCAGTGTCGAATAACCAAGGGCGAGGAAAATGCAAAAGCTGGCCAGGTGGAGTTGGTATTCTATAAAGAGGAAACTGACAAACTTACCGATGAGATACACAGATTGGGGACATGTAAGCGTGTACTGTCTTCCCTGTGTGACTTCTTGGGTGTTCAAACGGTTGACAGGTGGGAATCCTTGTTACCTACAATCTTGGCTGAGAGGGATGCGTCGGTTGACAGGATTGGGGAAGTGCTTAAACGAACATGTGTTAAGCGCGATACCCAAGATATCCAAGCTACCAATGATCCTGATAAGATGGACTTTGTGACACACACAGGTGATATGTTTACAACCTACGAGGTTGTGATAACTGGCATAATACAATCTCTTGACAACGCGGAGCCTAGGCCAAAGAAAGTGGCACAGAAACGAAGACAGAGTTTTGGGTCCCAGGGATTGACAATAAAGAGGGAATATGCGAGTCCAGAGGACGTTGGACCTGACGAAACTAAGCTACAGAGTACAGAGGGAAAGTGTGAACAGGACATGTGGTCCCTTGACATCAAAAGTCACACGGACCACAATAACGTGGACAGCTTTGACATAGAACTTCGTGCTAATGCCACACATGTCAGGACACCAATTCCCAATTATATCGCAAAATCACTCGGTGCACGCGGCGATCTCAAGATACTCGAGTTAGGACATCTGGAGCCTCTGGTCACTCTATTGAAGGTGTTACAAGCAGAGGACGAGATTGAGGCTTGTGCTGAAATCACACAAAACAAATGCCATTGCCAAGAAATGGAACAGTTCTCGAACAGACTAAAATGCACCTTGTTCATTTGTTGGACACCGAGTGGGGATCATGAAGTGTACGGCGATGATGACCGAACAGGGGCAGTCTGTACTATCATTGTACACAAACGAAAAGACGTGAGAAGATATTATTTGCTAGTTGTCAAACCAAAAGGAGAGGCGTTATCCATGTCCAACTAAGGCTTCATGTCCGGGTACGGCTCATTGTCCGACTAGTGCTCATTCTCCGAGTACGGCTCATTGTCCGACCAAGGCTCTGTGTCCGACTAGTGCGCATTATCCGAGTACGGCTCATTGTCCGACTAGTGCTCATTGTCCGAGTACGGCTCATTGTCCGACCACGACTGGCCATCCGTACATACCGGCTCCTATACAGGATTCGTTTCTCCGAGCATATGTGGAGCTGTCTGAGCGGGGTTATAAGGAGCAGGAAGCCTCACCCTGATCAGCAACGCATCAACACTTGTACCTGGTGCATATATGTGGATGCGGATGTGTGTTCCGCTGTGAGATAGCCCTGTGTGTTTTTGTTCACCCTGCATCCGTTCAGCTGTAGTCAGAGTGTCTCGATAACGACTGCCTACAACCGGGGCTCCTGGACAGAGTCATGGATGTGAACTGGTGTGGAATGTTACAGAGACATGCTGATTTCAAGAAGTGCACCGTGGAATACCACGACCTGAGTCAAATGGGACCGCAGCATGATCTCACGTTCAACTTCAAAGTCAAGCTCAACTGTAACGATCGACCTGAAGAGCAGGCCGTAGCTATGGGCACTGGCAAGACGAAGAAAGAAGCCAAAGCTAAGGCTGCACAAGCATGGATGGCACAATTTGGCACATTTAGGGTAAGCGGTTGTCTTGTGCATACTGTTTATTTTATATAAACCCAATGGGTATACTTGACACATCGAATGTTTTGTATCCTATGTCAGAAGGTACCTTTTCCTGGAGCCCCGATCACCAATGAGACGCGTGAATTGCTGCAGTATATCCGTGCACGTCGTAGCCCTGAGATCTCCACAAGTGATTCTCAGACACCGAGCGGAGCCGAGCCAAGGTCAGAGGACTTTGTAGGCAAATTACAGGTATGTGGTCATCTTGCTCATACGGTTTATTTATACAAACCCAACGGGTATACTTGACACACTGCATGCTTTACATCCTAGGAATTGTGTCAGAAGAATAACTGGCCTCTACCGTGGTACACCTACCTGGACGCACAGCCTAACCACATTTGCTGTGGCAATGTGACCGTGGTGAGAGATGATGGGGAAATTCTCATACGTCTGACAGGTGGGTGTTTGGTCTATACATTATACACTGGACAATTTGTACCCATTTCGAGATAACAAACGTAACTTCTACCCTATACTTTCAGGTTACGGGACCTCTAAGAACGCTGCAAAACGTGAAGCAGCTGAACGGATTCTACAACTCACGCTGTCGATTACACGGCTCGCAGACCTAGAGTCTGTGGATTGAAGAGGACCATGTCTGCGACCATAGACACGAGATACACTAACACCACTTCTAACCATTCAGTTATAGCTAACGGAGACTTGTGCTCATGGAGCATGGCTGTGCTCGTGTTGTTGACTGTTATCTTGTTTGTGTATGGCTTGTATTGCATCAATGTGCTATGTACAAGAAAGAGAAGATATGCGAGTTTGCCTGAGATCACAGTATGAATGTACAATGCATGCAAATGTTTCTTTGCAAATAAACACCCAAAGACTTCAACTGACAGACGTTTTTCTTTATTGTGTCTGTGATACATCGAGAACGAGTTACAAATGGGTCTATGTATTGCACATACACACATTGTTGTAGTGAAAGTCAGACTTCGCTGTCAGGCCACGGACTGTGCGAAACTGTCACATCCTAGGGGGGTGTAGGTGTCACACGACCGTGTCTTTTGTCAGGTTCTGTTGAAACACATGTCTGAAGTTAGACAAATAAAAACCACAGTATGACATCTTAGTAGTATGGGGGAATCTGTGTATGTTACAGTTACCCCTTTTCGCATCTCCGATCACTGACGCGTCTGTCGCCATGATGACATGTTCGTCACCCTGGTTGTTCACATCACACCTCGTTCCTTCCAAAGAGCAAGTTGTGGGACGATACACGCGTGTGTACAAGGATGAATGCGGCCTCGAACATGGTTTGTAAATATATGACGAGCGTTTGCCACAGATCCTGTGGGTGATCAGCACCAAAGCGAACATGATCATCAACAGAGTGGCTATCAAGGTGATCTCAAGCCAATTGTCCCTTACATTAATCCACCAGTAATTACTGTGGTAGTAAGTGTCTTCTTTGCGACCTGACATGATGAAGACTTGCAGCACTAAAATGTTTAGACTAATATGTTCCCCTTGTACACGCTCGTATCTCAGCTGACATTTAACAGTTCAATCATACAAAGACATATGGTTGTTCTCAGGTATACCATACATACATACAATGAACACTCGGCAACAATATTCATTCACAGGGACGGGTGTTTATTATTCAAAAGTTTACAAACAAATAACAGTAGACACATGGGGACACAGTTTTAAATTTTTCTTTCATGGCTCAACCACAGACAGAATATCCTTGATTTAAGGTGGAGTGTTTCCTCGCAGCGCCTCATCTGGGATTGCTTCGGTTGCACCGTACTCGGGCCGTGGCGGTCAGATCCTCCACCAGATCCCGATGCTGGATTTGAGTGAATATCAGCGCCATCACATACGCCGCGTGGTCAGAGTACCGGGAGACTATTTGGTCGGTTAGGCGCCGGGGACTCGAGTTCTCGATACGTGTGAGGGTGATGTGACCGTAATCCTTTACAATCTCCCACGACAGCAACAGTTTCACCCGTTCCAGATCGCCTTCCCTTAGGCTCGAAAGGGCATCCAGGATGGCCTTTTTTATCTTGCCGTTGTTACACCGGTCGTACTTCTCGAGCTCCTCCAGACCGTGCGCATAGAGATCGGGGATGCTGAAGTCCGGCATGTGCATATGCAGTATGCCAAGCAGAATGTTCCATGTGACATCGTGACCCAGATAGCAACTTGTCACACTGACCAGAGTCTCTGGGTGTTCGAGGAGGGTGTTCGTGTGCCGCACTCCTCAAACATGAGGGCGCGATCTGTGTGTGATCCGGTTGGCAGATTCTTGTGGGCTCGTATATTTGCGACCACAGTGGCAAAAGCTGCCTGTTTTCTCAGTAGGTAGTTGACCATTTTGAACATCCGCGACAGTCCCGATGCATGTGTTTGTTCTCTAGTCTGCAGAGGGTCCATGTACGCCGCGACGGTCAGTTCCTCTACCAGATCCAGACGCTGGATTTGAGTGAATATCAGACTCATTACTACACACGCCGCGTGGTCAGAGTACTTGGCGAATATCTGCTCGGTTAGGCGGCGGGGGTTCGAATTCACGACACGGCCGAGGGGGATGTGATTGTAATCCGTTACGATCCCCCACAAGAGCAACAGTTTCACCCGTTCCAGATCGCCTTCCCTTAGGCTCGAAAGCTCATCCAGGATGACCCCTTTTATTTTGCCGTTGTTACACCGGTCATACTTTCCAAGCTTTTTCAGACCGTACGCATGGAGATCGGTGATAGTGAAATCAGGCATGTGTGTTTGGAGTATGCCAGCCAGAATCTTCCATGTGACATCGTCACCCAGATAGCAATTCATCCCAATGACCAGAGTCTCAGGGTGTATCAGCAGGGTGTCCGTACCGCACTCCTCAAACATGAGGGCAATCCGCTCTATGTCGTCCGGTGGCAGAGTCTTGTGGTCTCGTATATTCGCAACCACAGTGGCAAAGGCGGCCTTTTTCCTCATTAGGTAGTTGGCCAATTTGAACATTCGCGTCAGTCCCATCTTGTGTGTTTGTTATCCAGTCTGCAGACGGTCTGTGTGGTTGTCCAGTGTTCCCTAGTGAACATACTCAACTATTCATTCATAGGTACAGTAAAGCAAAATAAACCAATAAAAATAACAGACACATGGGGTATAATTTTTACAATAGCTCGGCCACAGACAGAACATTCTCGATCTAAGGTGGAGTGTTTCCTCGCCGCGCCTCATCCGGGATCGCTTCTGTGTCACACCGTGCTCGGGCGGCTGCAGTCAGTTCCTCTACCAGATCCAGACGTTGGATTTGAGTGAATATCAGAGCCATTACATACACTGCATGGTCATAGTAACTGGTGTATATCTGGTCGGTTAGGTGGCAAGGGCTTGAACCCTCGATACGTCCAAAGGGAATGTGAGCGTAATCCTTGACAATCTCCCACGAGAGCAACAGTTTCACCCGTTCCAGTTCGGCTTCCCTTAGGTTCGAAAGTGCATCCCCGATTACCTTTTTGATCTCCCCACTGCTACACCCGTCATACTTCTCAAGCTTTTTCAGACCGTGCGCATAGAGATCGATAGTGGCCATGAGAGGGTAATTGGGCTTGCGCAGTTTGAATACACCACGCAGAATTTTCCATGTGACATCCTCACCCAGATAGCAATACATCCCATTGATCAGAGTCTCAGGGTGTTTTAGCAAGTTGTCCGGACCGTACTTCTTAAGCAGACCGGCAATCTTGTCTTCAGCCAGTGGCAGAATCTCAGTGTGTCGTATAGAAGCGAGCACAGTGGCAAAGGCTTCCTCTTTCATCATCAGGTAGTTGGCCAATTTGAACTTCAATGTCAGTTCCATCTTGTGTGTTTGTTCTCTGGTGTGCAGAAGCTATGTGTGGTTGACAATAATTCGATTGAATATATACCCAACGAAACACAAGGCTGTCTATTCCTCCACGGCTGTTGTCCGTCTACGGATGTTGTCCGGCAGCGGCTGCTGTGCGAGAGTTTAGACTAACATGGTTCCTTTCTACTTGATCACATCTCTGTTACCATTGAACAGTTCAATCTTACCAAGACATGTGGTGTACCTAGCCAATGAACACTCGACAACAATATTCATTCACAGGGATGGGTCTTTATTAGACAAAATTTTGAAAAAGAGAATAACAGTAGACACATGTGGACCCCCAAAAACAAACAAACAAACAGTACATCCCCGGTCTAACGTGGAGCGTTTCCCTGCTGAGCCCGATCCGGGATTGCTTTGGTGTCACATTGTACTCGGGCGGCGGCATCCAGTCTACCTACCAGATCCAGACGCTGGATTTGGGTGAATATCAAGCTCATTACAAACGCTGCATGGTCAGAGTACTGGATGATTATTTGCTTGGTTAGGCGGCGGCGGCTGGAATTCTCGAGACATCCCAGGGGAATATGACCGTAACCCTTGACAATCTCCCATGAGAGCAACAGTTTCACCCGTTCCAGTTCCGAGTCCCCCATGCTCGAAATTGCATCCAGGATTACCTTTTTTATGTCGCTGTTGTTACATCGGTCGTACTTGTCGAGCTTTTCCAGACCGTGCGCATGGAGATCCACAACGTTGAAATAGATCCAGTGCTTTTGGAGTATCCCAACCAGGATAGTCCATGCGATGGGCTCACGCAGATACCAAGTCATCGCATCGACCAGTGTCTCAGGGTGTTTCAGCAGCTTGTCTGCACTGCGTGCGCCAAGCATAAGAGCAATCTGCTGCGGCTCGTTCAAAGTCTTGTTGGCTCGTACGTCCGCGAGCACCGTGGCAAAGGCGTGCTTGTATCTCATCAGGTAGTTGGCCATTTCGAACTTCCGTGTCAATTCCATCTTGTATGTTTGTCCTCTGATCTGCACAGGCTCTGCGCACGCAGCGGCGGTTAGATCATCTATCAGATCCAGACGCCGGATTTGAGTGAATATCAGACTCATTACAAACACCACGTGATGAAAATACGTGGAGAATATTTGCTCGGTTAGGTGCCAGGGGCTTGAGTTTGCGACACTTTCGAAGGGAATGTGACCGTGATCCTTGACGATCTCCCACGAGAGCAGCAGTTTCACACGTTGCAGTTCGGCTTCACGCAGACCCAAAAGTGATGCCATGATGACCGTTTTTATCTTGCTGTTGATACACCGGTCATACTTCTCAAGCTTTTCCAGATCGTGCGCACATGGATGTCAATGCTTTTGAAATGAGGCACGTGCTTTTGGAGTGTTTTGAGCAAAATCTTCCACGCTACATCGTCACCCAGATACCAACTCATGCCACCGACCAGAGTCTCGGGGTGTTTCAGCAGGCTGTCCGCACCATACTTCCTAAGCACACTGGCGACCTCTTCTTGAGCCAGTGGCGGAGTCGTGCTGGCGCGTATATCCGCGGCCACAGTCGCAAAGACCTTGTCGTGTCTCATCAGGTAGTTGGCTAAGTTGAACTTCCGCGTCAGTTCCATCTTGCATGTATGTTTTCCTGTCTGCAGAGGTTCTGTGTAGGCCACGGCAGTCAGTCTATCCACCAGATCCAGACGCCGGATTTGAGTGAATATCAGAATCATTACATACACTGCGTGGTCAGAGTGCTCGGAGATTATCTGCTCGGTTAGGTGGTAGGTGCTAGAATTCTTGATACGTCTGAAGGGAATGTGACCGTACGTCTGGATGATCTCCCACGAGGAGCAATATTTTTACCCGTTCCAGTTCCGAGTCCCCCATGCTCGAAATCGCATGCAGGATGACCTTTTTTATCTTGCCATTGCTACACCGGTCATACGTCTCAAGATATTGCAGGTCGTGCGCATGGAGATCGGTGATAGTGAAATCAGGCATGTGTGTTTGGAGTATGCCAGCCAGAATCTTCCATGTGACATCGTCACCCAGGTGGCGATACATCCCATCGAGCAGGGTCTCAGGGTGTATCAGCAGGTTGTCTGGATTGTACCTCTTAAGCAAACTGGCGATCTTTTCTTTGGCCAGTGGCGGAGTGTTGTTGACTCGCATATCCGCGACCACAGTGTCAAAGACCTGGTAGTTTTTCATCAGGTAGTTGGCCAATGTGTACTTGAACGTCAATTCCATCTTGTATGTTGATTCTCTGGTGTGCAGAGGCTCCGTGTGATTGACAAGAACTTGATTGGGTACCTACCCAAAGATGCAAAGGCTATTTATCCCTGCACGGCTGTGTGTCCCCTCGCGGCTGCTGTCCGAGTAACAGCTAATGCTAACGGCATCTGACATGCATATAACCCTGTGGTTCTACTACCACTCTATAGCACTCACACAAACGCTAAGCCTACGGGTGCTCAATAGCTACCCACGCGCGTCACGTGTGCACTCGTTGATATACATTCACAGCAGCCGGGGTTCACTGGTTCACGACGTCTGTTTCGAAGATGTACGTTCAGCAGCTCGAGAAGTGCAAGCACGACATAGCCGAGAGGCATGTCGATTTCAGGCGTCTAGTAAATGAAGTCCTGTGTGATGGTCAAAAGCTATGCATGTCCTGTCACAGTAAGGCCAATCCTGTTAAGGTGATTTACACGGTCATAGACCACTGCCTCCAGAGCGAGAAGCGAGCAGAGAGGTTCCTCAAGGTTTTGCGAGAGACAAATCCTGTTTTGTACGCTGACCTGACAACGTGTGGACCGCAGGGCAAGTACGGTGAGTAAAAGGAAACAAACATGAATACAATGCACCCTTGACTTGGAACTCGGTACGGACCGTGATCTATATTCCCTTTGTGTGTGTGTGTGTGTGTGTGTGTGTGTGTGTGTGTGTGTGTGTGTGTGTGTGTGTGTGTGTGTGTGTGTGTCTGTGTGTGTGTGTGAAAGGGTCGAGGACCTACAGAACATGATGACACTACCTTGTTACACCATGAATATCACCAACATCTGGCCCATACTAGATACACTCATGGCGCATGGGCAACTGCTTCCCGAAGAACATGAGGAGTTCATGATTAACCGTGATGATCGCAATGTCATGATTAAGCACCTGGAATACCTGTGCAGCCAGACTAGCATCCCCGAAGGCAATCGGAGGTTCATCTCATTGGTAGCGGCATCGTGTAACATGCATGTGTTCGGCATTCTTGACATGTCGACGGAAGACGTGCTTGTGTTTGCATAGTAATGGTTCCTCTACTGAGAGACATGTCTGTATGTTTATGTGTGCATCTGTGTGTTACAATGAAATAAACAGTGACAAATAGAAACTTTCTTGTATGGATTTATTTTACAAGCTACTGGAAAGGCACAATGAACTGCGCAACAGCAATCTTCTCATTCATACTACACATATCCCCAACTACAGCTACCTAGGCTAGGAGTACATTGGGTTCAGCGGGGCTAGGGTGCAATAAATGTCCATGTATAATTTACATTGGAATCCCTTGGCTCCCACGACTCCACATCACTACAAACACAACACACACGTACACAAAGCAAATACATTCAAGCATCCAAAGGCCCGGGACTATACCAGTGTGTACATTTCAGGAGTGTCTATAACATCTTAGGCCGCTTCTTATAGTTGGAGAACACAACCCCCCCTCCTCCCAGTCCACCACCACCTCCACAGAAATACATGTAGCCGATCCCAGCGGATAGTGCGGTGCACCAAGCCATGAGTATAGCCACAGAGGTCCACAGGGCCATGTCGCTGGCGAATCCCGAAAGCCATCCGCCAAAAGTGACTCTGCTTGCCGTAATGTCATCATACCGCTTGTCAAACTCCTGTATGGTCCTTGTAACGTTGTCCAGGTCTCCTTGCACGTTGATGAGTTTTACACTTGTGTTTATGGCCTGGAGCAACTCCATTTCTGGTATTCCTGGGATGCTGTTTTTCAGTAGATCTGAGAAGGACACGGGACCGTCCGAAATGTGTGGTCTCGAGAACGGTTTGAGCGGAGGAGACGCAATCTCCACCGCTGCAGAACCCTCCATCCAAGTGACTTTCCTGTCCTGGTAGCAAATACCGCGGTGACAAGGTGCGCACACTGTCTTGCACTCACTGGGGTTCTTCACGCATCTCTGGTACCTTTGGTGACGCTCAGGCTTATGACAATACTTGCCGTGACATTCAGACGGTTCGTAATACTCACCGTCTATCAGCCACACCTTGTAGTCGGGCCACGCCGCCGACTCCGTCCGTGCTCATCCTGGGCATGGGTATGATCCCTCTGACCACTTTCTGCTCAACGGTCCCGGGGATAGAGTGTACTATGAAAAGCTTTCTGTCTTTGTACAGGGCCGTGCGCCCACAGTCGGAAATCCGACAGCCCGGGGTGATCCCGCACGACAGTCATGCCACTGGGGCAGCTCCGAACGGCTTGACGCAATCTGCCTCAGACAGTTTTCCACTCCTCTGGCCATGAACTTGGTGTACATCGCAGCCTGCGTCATCTGATGGGTGACACTCTGCATCTGAGCGTACCACATTTGATAACTTGCCATTACCGAGAACTTGGCGTTGGTGTCGCGCAACGCGGCCTCGGTGTTCCTCATCATGGCGTCCCTCATCATGGCAAAGTTGCTGTTGACAATCTCGTTATTCTTCTGAATCTTCTTCTCCTGCTCGTCGATCCTGCCACTGACCAGGGCTATGTTCTTGTTGAGTTTGCCGCTCACTTCGACCAGTCGGCTCGACACATCGACGAGCGTATTCTTAAGCGAGTCCGTTTGTGCCTCCAACTTGTCCACCCTACTGGATACGTGCCACGCCAGCCCCAAGGCTGCCGCGCCTGTCAACACGCCGAGAAACCGCTTGCGTCTGATGTTGCCACGTTGGGGTTTGTCCAGCCAGGGGAAGGGCGCATCGTCAGGCAGCTCGTACATCATGGCCTTAGTCTCCTGCACAGCCAAGTCCTCGAGACCTTCCCTCATCATCTCTCCGGCCCGGCGAGCGTCGTCGATGATCTCGTGTGCTGAATTGCAGAGCCTGCCGTAGTCCTTTCTGCAACTACTGTCACCTCCGCATATTGCAATCAGACAGGGACGTAGAGCGCTCACGTCGTAATTGATGCAGCTCACGTTCAGGTTGATGAAGTCAATGCCCGGGGTGAAGTTGGACACGAAATACAGCGCTTCGACCGGTTTCACTATCACCCCGTGGTCGGCCTCGACCACAGGTTTGTCCACCGTATAACTGTTGTCCACCTGGACCACGTTCATGTGGAGTGAGGTCTCCCCAGTGTTGTGTGCGGCACACACTTTGTTGATGGGAGGCGCGTACTCCACTGGCGCCGTGGAATCGAGGATGCCTACCATGTAGTGGTTGCGGTCAGTGGTGGGGCTCAAGGTGTTGATGTTGACTGCGGTCTGAGGCGGCCGCGTGGATGATTCGGCCCTCTTGCCAGGTTCTCCGGGGGTGCACGACTCGAGCGTGTGCAAATTGACTATGTATATTTTGTCGTAGCTGGTGCTGTACATCTCGACATGGGGCTCCTTGAACACGCCGAGCGCCCCGTGAGTGGCTATGAGCCCTGGACACACGATCGTGAAACCCACGCCTATGTTGTACTGGGGGTCCAGACAAGTCTTGGATCCTGAGGCAGGGTCTTTGTACTGTGCTTCGTGGGTGACAATGTCAGTAAGCTTTACCACACCTGGGTTGTCCAGTTCGGGCACGGCGCGCCTCATTCTCCCGTGTGACCCCCCAAGTGTCTCTCTGGACATGCCTGCCGCTATCTGTTGCTTCTTCCAGTCTCTAAGCCTGTGCACGGCCGACGTGATACCCAGTATGGCAGGGGTGTTAGATCTAACGCCTCGCTTGAAATCCGAATCCACCGGCGCTACAACAAACTGGTTGATGCCAAACGCACCCGACCAGCTCGAGAAACCGGCAGAGCATCTCGAATGAGGTGGAGGTCACGGTGATGTTCACCATCGTGTCCCTAGCCTGGACAGTGACACTGGACCCGGAGCAGCACTTGGTGTTTAGGTCCTCTTCACAGTTTAACACCGTATTGGTTTCCATGTCGTCCAAGGTGAGCGCCCTTCGATGTCGCGACGCGCTCACCCTGAGGTTCGAGCTGGCTTATCTTCACGCCGCCAGTGAGAGACAACGTGACGATCACCTTGTTGGCTCTGACACCTTGCCTGATCAGCGCGCCAAGTGCGACGTCATGGGCCCTCCGTGGACTTGTAACCACTCCGGACCGCCCACATATTCTGACAGTGTCCAGGGCTGGTCATGTTGACCGTACCTGGAAGCGTGTGAAAGCGTTGAACGCACGCAACTGCGAAAAGTCAATCTCACCCAAGAGTCTGTGGGAGCGGGGCAACCTGAGGAAGAGTGTATACACCCCGCGTCCGGTCAGAGCCGAGGCGAGATCCACTGCAACCCTGGTGAAATGCGTGCCTTGCGAGTTTGTGCGAGAGCACGCGCCTGTTCCCCAGTCACTCGCGTCCAGCATGATAGCGGTCGAATACGTGGACACTCTCACTTTTGCCAGCGTTTCGGCAACATTACTGATGATCGATGGCAATGCGGGGCTTGACAAGGGGACAAGACACTCGTCGAAGGGAACCTTCATGATGACATGGCCTGCTTCAGAAACGGTGTGAAATCGGGTCACGTTGAGCTTTACCGAGAGGTAGTTTGACTTGTACACGGCTCGGTCCAAGGATAGAATCGCGGCGTCACAAGACGACGGTATGAGAAAGTCCCTGATCTCGGTTGCAGTGGGTTTGTTTGCGGGGTCCTGATCCCTTAGACTCGAGGAGCTTGAGATCTCACACATGGCAATCGGCGCCGAAGCGGAAGCGTCGGCATTGGTTATGCCCAGTGTAGGGCCTCTGGAATTGCCTCGTACACAGAACGTGACCGCGTTCGGACCGGAAGCAAATGTCCCCAGTTGGCGAGTAACAGGTGCCAATGGACTCTGAGTCTCCGAGGCCCGTAAGGAGAGCAAACAGGCATAGGGTGAGTTTCGGATAGCGAGGACATCGGCAGTCTTGGGCCACGTTCTGGTACCATTGGGCTAAACGCCGTCCTCCGCAGCAGCTTGAAGCTCGCGACACTGAGGTCCGGGTCCACAATCGGCCATGGGGTCCTTGCCGAGTAATAGTCTCTGTTACGGTAGCGTGGAGCCGAATCGATATCTTGTTCAAGGGGTGTCCCGGACAACACGGTCCGAACACTTGAAGCCTCCGGGCACCGTGAGACAGGACCCTCTGTCCAGCTTCTTCACATACGCCCCGAGGAAGGAGCCTTCGGTCTTATACTTGGTGAGGTCGGAGTTCCAATCCTGCGAGGGCCTCCAATGAGCGTTGATTGACCCCGGACAGTAGTCGGTGCACATGTCGCTCATGCCATTGTACTCGCCCATGGCCAACGCGAATCCGCTGGCGCTGATGCCCTGACACCAGCCTCCGTTGCATGTGTCGACGTTTATCCAAACGTAGGGAGCGTACCCGTAAGACTTGGTGTTGTCCACCGGTGAGCCCATGTAGTGCGGGAGCCACAAGAGTGGCAGAATCAGGAGGAACATGTGTGCTGCCGATTCAGTGGATGTGGTGGCTGGTAATGGAACGACAATGCTTGGTACCTACAAGTGTAGCCTCGGTCTCACAAGAAGGTTAGGGTAACATTATCACCGACATAATTACAACAGAGGATTAGTGGCAAGCACCCTTTCGTTCTCATTGTGCTTGTATTTCATCAACGTCTGACATGTTGACGCGAGACCTATGAACTGTTTAACGGCATCGCTGTGAACCTTAGCCACATCCTGGTCCGGTACGAAAAGCGGTCTACCCATGTGCGTTGTTAAGCGGTTCATGATGCGAAGAGAAGCCTTGTTCGCCAGCGAGTATGATTTGCTAATCAGGTCCACAGACATGTTTTGTATCACCCCAATAACGTTCTCATCCCTCACGCTGTGGGCCAGATGTACGTTGACTTGCTCCTCTGTGAATCTGTGGTCGTAGGATTCGAGGTAGGCTTTAACCTCGTGGGGCTTAAGCGCTTTCGTGGAGTCCAAGGTGTTCCTGTCCAATTTACACAGGGGACAGCCAGTGCTCTCATCTTCGTACTGCACGTCGACTATCGAGGGGTGCTCGTGTGCGTTGAGGTTCATGTACAGCATTGGGTACTGTTTTTGTATGAAGCGATCGTGCTCGCTGATCTTGTACACATCCTGGTCCCGTTGCTCCCCGGGCTCAGGGAACATGTGGAATATAGGGTCTGAGGCCATGTTCGGACAATAGCCTCGCTGCGACGCATCTCGTGGCAGCATTCCATCGTTCGGGCTGTTGTTGGGTTTACTAAGAGAAAGGGCTGCCGTTACGTGAAACCCGATCATCACGACGCCACTGACATCGGTTGGTGTCTTACGGGAGGCTGATCACTCCGGTCATCCAGGTCGCTTCTCACCCTCTTGTGCCCGTGTCTCTCTGTGAGGTTACCTCGAACAGCTGCGTGTGATGATGAAGAGAGCTGCTGTTGGGACGAACCAGAAGGACACAAAGTACAAAGACGTGGAACACGAGCCGCGTTCAGTCATCCTCGGCTACCGCGGCTCAACACGTGAAGACCTCTCCGAGACTGTGGCTGGGTTTATCGAGTGTGGTAAATTTGCCGCGAGCGGAGGACTTCTGGCCTCGTGCTGCGGCTTACATTGGGATCGCCACTGTGTATTCCGTCACGAGTTCCGAGCATCTAGTTGCCATAGTAAACAGTGCACAGTGTAAATGGTGCAAATGCGCTTCTGTCTGTGTGCAAGAGAGCGACTTTGATGGCTTCACGACTAGAACATACTTACAGGGGATATTCGGTAGCGCACGCCGGACACTATCAAGTTGACCGAATTGATAGCCGAGCTCACACGCACTCAAGGAAGAGGTGCGAGCCACCGCGTACCGTTCACCGCCACAACACCCTATTGCACAGTGGAGAACGTACACACATCTCTGGCCTCGCTCCAGAAGCTGATCAAGAAAATTAATTTGTCTGGGGTGACAATCTCATGTTCAACACCACACGTTCCAAAGCCGGTTGTCATTAGAGTCTTAGCTCCTCACAGCTGCCGCTGCGATGACTTCGAGCAGTGTAACCCCATTGGTGAGCTGCTCGTCCAGAGTGGGACCCGTGTTCTGCACAAATGACCAGCAGTGCGCATTTGTGAAAGTGTCCAAGGAGGATGCCAAGAGAGCTGTTGTGAACACGACCAGCATGACTCTGGTTGACTATGCCGATAGGTGCAACTACCCCGAAGGACCTCTGCGTTCGGATCAGTCTCTCTTTGTGCCGACATTCTGCAAAGAGTGTTACGGCACCAGGGATGATGACTACGCAGAAGCCCTGGCCAACATCGTTTCGTGTGGCAGTACCATGTTCCTGGTTGGGCTGTGTTGCGTATATGGCCTCGAGGGGCAAGAGGTGTATCCGGAGTCACGGAAGGATTTCATTTTGGGGAACGACATGTCGTTCTCCGGAGCGTGTCACCCCCAGCCCGGCAAGGCTGTATTCTTACACAAAGTCAAGAGGAACATTGGTCGAGTCAAGTGCTACTGGCACGTTCACAGTAGGTCGGCAGAGAAAACCTTCCTGTACTGCTGTGTCGCGTGCGATAGCAGCGAGTACACCAAGAACGTCTTGGAGTCAGAGATGAACATGGGCTTCAGCCTAGGCACAGTGGGAGACAACAAGAGAGGCCCTATCACCGAAGAGTGCAGTTTAGTTACGGTGCCCATGAGACCGGGTTGCTATTGCACACCGGGGACGGGCAAGGACATAGCCCAGCTAATGACCAGGATGGGCTTTTCCACACTCAAGGACTCGGTCCTCGACGCAGGACTCGACGTGGATGAAATCAGCGCAGGGGTTGTCGACACCCAGACCGAAACCAATTCCGATGGGTCGAAGGAGAGTGCCGATGTGCTCACGGAGACTGTCAAATCCCTGGCTACAGCCGTGCTAGACCAGGCGGCGGTGGTGCGAGCGCTCAAGGATGTGATAGAGGCCATGAAGGTTCAGACTAGCGTACTAACTCAGAGAGTGAAATTCCCCAATGATCCGGACACGCTGTTCACGGTGCAAGGAGCTGAGGATTTCACCAGACGTACCGGGGTGAAGACTAAACTCTGCGCTGGTATTAGACCTACTGACGAAGATACTAACACCAGAGCGACAAATCCACCGGGAGAAACTTTGGCACCTAACTCTGAACACACGGAAGAGACCATGGCAGTTGCCCAGACACAAATTGACACGCTGATCAAGCTGTTGCAGCAGCCTCAACAGCAGCAGCCTCAACAGCAGCAGCCCCAACAGCAACCTCAGTCATATCAAGAGTCGCACACGCAGCTACAACCCCTACAGAGTTTAATGTACTTGGTCCCGTTGCTCCAACAGCTCAACCAACCGCAAGCCCAAAACATGTGGAATCGTCAGCAGCAGCAGTCCGCCGCAGCAGCAGCAGCAGCAGCAGCAGCAGCAGATCGCAATGGAGACATTCCCCCGCCAGAATCCCACAGAGAACCCGTTTCAGTACGGGACTCTGACCGACGAACAGAGAAGGATGATAGCCATGGAGTATAACAGGGAGGAATCTGAGCGACAGGCAGCGTCGCAGAAAGAGCACGAGAGGATGCTCGATTCAATCAAGGCCAGCATAAGGGACGTGATACTAGAACAACAGCGCAGCTCCACGTCGACAGAGTCCTTGTTGACAGAGTCCTCGTCTAATCTATCCAATATGGACACGTTGCAGAGTTTGGCCAAGGGCACCCCATATAGGCGTGTGCGCGCCAAGGACGAGCGGGAGCCCGTGGGCATCTCGCAATTGATGAGCGAACTACGCGAGCTCACGAAGCAGATCTCAAAGCGCGGAACCAGCCACCCGGACGAGGAGGATAGTGGCGAAGTGGTCACGATGGACACTGAAGACAGTCCGGGGCCCACACCGTCAACTTCCAACAACCAGCAGCCCACCGAGCAGCAGTCCAACACAGCCGTGATGAACAAACAACAGGCCGGATACTTGGTACCCTCGGGTACAGGCAGCTCTCATACAACTTCTACAGCTGTGGAAGAGTTCATCTCAGCGGTTGTCACAAAGGTGGTGTGAGGAGCGTGATTGTTGTGGACCTTGTGTAATGCATGTGGTGACATATACATGTGTGTGTATATATATATATGTGTGTGTACAGGATTAAATAAAGTCTTACAGATGCACCTAAATGTCAACGTGTTTCCTTTAAGGTATCCTTATGCAGGCACCACGTTATCGAGTGTTTATGTATTATCAAGCGAGCCACTAACGACACACATGTCAATGTAAACTACGCTGACCGACGAGACTCCACTGCCGCTCACTATGTCACACAAGTCGATCTGCTTCATGCTCAATGCAGAATGCGTGAGAGTGCAATCACAGGGGAATGTTGTTACCGCGATACACCTGGTGACCGATGAGCACTGCGATAACGACGTAGTAACATCGGGGTCCACCGGGTACAGGGGACAATGGAACAACCTGGCCTTGGGTAATCTTTACTTCAATCACATATCCTCTGATCTGATCTCCTCGACTACCAAACACAGTCCTCGAGTTGGCGACGTGTGTGTCAAACTCATGGACATCTTCACTCAATCGGAAGAATACTCAACACTAGTGGACTTGTACAACACGTACATTGCCACCGGTAGCGCGCAGATGGCCAGGAGGTGTATAGACGGCTACACCGGCTCCAAGGAGCTGTACATACCCGCGATCCCTATCCACACGTTTGTCCACGAGTGGAACAAATCGCTCCGACAGTTCCACGACATGATTGGGCAGGACAATCCGAATGACCGCAGGACCGCGAAGCGGCGGCGTCTGACCGTGGTTTCCAACGTGACAGAAGTCGCTCTCAAGAAAGTGCCCATCGCCAGTGACCATTTGTGGTTTGTGCTACACTCTATTGTGTCACGGCCATGCCTGGTCAAGCAGGTCCTGCAACTTGTGGGTGCTATCTCGTCGACTTCGGGCCTGGTCTACCGCACAGGTGAAGTAGAAAACGTGACGATTCCACGCAACATTGACACGCGCGCTGTGAAATTGTACCTGATAGCAAAATCTGTACCTGCGAGGGGAAACAATGTCACCGTGCTGGGAGACGAAGCCGGTGTGACACTAGGTCTGATATGGGTTTCTACCGAAGATGAACTGTTCGATCACCTGAGAAACAGCCAAAACTGCTCCTACGTGCATATCGGCACAGAGTCCGGGAACACCTTCAGGTGCGCCGGGTTCTGTGAGTGGCGCTATTACAACCACACCGCGTTCAAAAGGATGGTTAGAATCGGACATGAGACCGTGTCAAAGTATGCTAGTTCGGGTCTGGCCGGTGACACGGGAGACTCGGCTAGACTGGTACACCAAGCTTAGCGGTCCGAGTTCTTTTGTATACACCAGAAAAATAAAATACCACATATCACTGTACGCAGTTACCCAGCAGTTACGGACATGTTACCCAGAAAGTGTGTACCCGATGGGGACCTGATCCTCTACCAAGCCTCCCCGAACAGGACTATGATGACCACAAACGTTCACCCCCTGTACCTTCCACCCGTGGTGTGTTGGCTCAATCGGACCCATGTGCAAGTTCTGCGTGTCAGGAGTGTACTGTTCAACCTGGTCAAGGTTATCTCGATCGCACTAGTGTCTGTCACCCTCTTTGTGCACATACTCAGACTGTGGAACCTGTTTGCGTGGGGATTACTGGGCGCCCTGTGGTCTCTTATGGTGTGCATCTCATTGATCGGAGGTGCCATCGTGGGCATGCTGAGCGCGGTGAGACGAAGCGCTCGCAGTGACACCAGAGCGATAACTGATCCCATGGCGACCGTGTCCATATCCCAGAAACTCATCATGTTCATCTTCTTCTTAGTCACGTATATTTACACCTGGCTATACTACAGATCCTGCGGCAGCATGGAGCTTGTTGTCTCACGCCTTGAATGTTCAGACAGACGAGGTGCATGTCTGTTTCCAATTTTAACATGGACTACGTTTGTCTTTGTCTGGATTAACACCATCGGCTTCATCACACTGGTTCGAGCCAATTGAACGCATGTCACTACGCCAAGGGGCTCGGTTACACTTTCTCTTATTTTCCATCGTCTGTCTCTCCTACGAGCTAGCACTATGGGGTGTACTAGAAGGAAACTTTGTCTGGCTCTCTGGCTATAAGGTTATGTTCTTGCTCGCTGCGGTCAAATCCTTAACGTCATATGTGTGCCTGGAACTGAACACACTAGTCGAAAGAACCAGACAGCTGCAGTGTTCGGCCCTGGCGACCACGTGCAAAGGCGAGGTGCTTGCTCTTTACAGGGAGGAAAAACTGTCTGCCTCTAACAGTGTCGAGGAGCACCATAGCAAGACAGCTTTTGGACATGATGAGCAGATGCAATTCACTCCTCATGACCAGTACAACCCAGCTCCCGTATTCTGGTGCAGCCTCATGACAGTCATGGTCCTCTACAACACAGCACATCTTGCTCTAGTTCCCCTGTCTTACACATCCCCTCTATTATTCGGCACACCTGCTTACGTGCTGTACTGGGGAGCCATGAGAACAACCTGGATCATGTTACGATGAAAAGTATTACGTTGTATGGTATTAAGGAAAGATGCAAGCCGGCTACATGGCATAGGAAATCTATCCATCTACGCCAGCCCAAAACCGACTCAAAGACAAGGTGAATTCACTACACTGGCGAACCGTCTGGAGCAAGGTATTACTGTGATCCTATGCATACTGGTCTTATTGAACATCGGCCTCTGGTTTGCTAGACTGTGTTTCCATGCCAGCTCCTTAGTTGAGTGACAAGTGTGAAAACGTGCTCGACACATTTGGGCTGCGATGGATGATCTCGAAGATAACTGGTGGTTGAACCTTCTCAACGTGAAGGCAGATAAACAAAAACATCAAGGCCTGTGCAGACATCGACCTGACTGGTGGCTCGAAATGGGAGACGCTCATCGCCCAAAGATCATCAGCAAACAGGATTTTGATAAATGGTGGATGACTTTAGGGCAAGACGAGAAAAGTGTGACTGGCAAGGCACCGGATAATAACCCAAACGTGAACAGCCAAAGCGTGAACGCCTCAAGCACGGTCAGCCAAAGCGTAAGCGTACCAAGAAACACTGAGACCAAGGCAGCACCGTTCCACATCCATTACAAAGTAAAGATGTCTGCTGTCAAGTCCGCAAAGCGCCACAGTGACAAAGACCACATCAAATTGACCAAAAACACTACCAGGATCCCCTTTGACCACCCGGAGCATGTCTTACAGTCACTACATTGAGCCTGATGTATGTGTGTGAGTGTATATGTGTGAAATGCTTGTGTAGCCATATCATTGTTACAGAAATAAAAAATGTACAAAGACACATGATGAATTTATATATCCTTTTATTTTATGACAAAGCACACATGTTGTACACAAACCAACGCAGATCCCCGATCAAACTGTTCACAAAAGCCATCTGTTCATATTGAGCTGAGCCATGAATCTGTCCCCGGTCTTGATTGTGCTGTTATTATAACCTTCGCAGGCTCGTACCACCTGTCCTGCCGCGAAGCCTTGCACACTTTCGACAATACTCATTGCATGTCCGACCACGGTCCTTAAAAACGTTTTGACACTCTCTTCCTCCACTATGGTGCCAATGGCCATTAGGTTGAAGTCCTCGTTCACAGCACGAGCAGCCTCGTGTCTTACATTATCACTGACGTTGTGATAACCGGCACCGTTGGCCACGAGCGTCATCATTGACAGTATACTTTGGGGTGTGTAAGGTGAAATCAGGTTAAACACGTCAAAGTCGTCCTCGTGCTTGATAGACTGTATCACCTCTTCAACGGGGTCGCCACCATACGCACAATTCACTTTTCTAGTAGCCAGTAGTCCTCCCCAGATGCCATTGTTCACAGACATGTTGTAACCTTTGTCGCCGATCACCTCGAGTTGAGCATTTACATCGCGTTGGTTGGGGAGCTGCACTGTGAAACGATCTCCCTGCATCAAAGAGTCACGTCCCGTGTTGATCAACTCCACTTCGTACAGGTGCGGGGTGTTCAGGAAAGGTCTATGGGCAATAGTGCTGCTCCTGTCGCAGACCGCAACCTCTTTCAGGTTCCCGATCAGGTCCGTGCTCAGCCCGTGTAGAGTTGGCACGTATACATCCGCATCTTTGACAAAGTGGAAAAGGCCAGCGGGGAGGTAGTTCTTGCCCGACTCGTATTTGTAGCACCCGTAAGGCACGTCCACAGTCCTGGTCCGACGTTCGGTCAGAGTATGGGTGTACGTTCGGATCGGTTGGTATAGTCTCGTGGACGACATAGCTGATGCTCAATGCAGCAGTTGAAGTTTGCTTAATTGTCTCGCACGATGCGCTAGTATGGCAAATTCTTGGTCAGCTGCAAAACAGGAACCTCTCTGCTCCACGTGGCTCTTGACAGATTGGAGAGTGTGGTATGTTGGGCTGCGTGAGGACGAGCATCGCTGCTGTCACCAGTTCCAGGAGGATGGGAGCTTCCTCGCTGTTGAGCCTGAGCAACCTCAGTGTGAGCATGTTAAGATTTGCCTCGGAGAGCACACCGAACGTCCGCGAAAACCAAGGGCACCACCTTAGCATGATGTACGAATTGAGATCGTCTTGTGCACTGGCCTGGGGTGGCACATGATTGAGATCTGGCTCGCTAGACCTTTGGCTGCCGATCATCAGCTGCACCCGGTTGGGCTTATTCTCGTACTCCTTGGCGAGTTCTGTTTGGGACCTGGACGAGGTGAGACATAGCAACTCCTCGAGCGTCAGTTTGTGCCACGTAGCGACCCAGCTCATCTCCTCGTCTTTACGTCTCGTGTTTTTGTTCTGGTGTTCACTGAGGCAGATCGCGACGGCAATGACTCCGGGGTGTTGGTGTGTATACTAGGTGCGTCGTGACGAATAGCCCATCTCCACCCTCTTGCGATAAGCCACCCAGTCTGTCGTCGTAAGTAAAGGCCACGCACGCCTACATTCCGGCAAAGTTACAGTTTGTCATTTGGAGATTGCCTCTTTTAACTACCCTAGTCAGCACAACGTACACTGAGGGCTTTATCGGTGACATGGCGAAATACCTGGGCGGGTGGTAGAGCACTTGGCTGTGCACGGTGCAACCTTGACAATCGTAGGTGTTCATTGCCAAGAGGCAGGCCAGCGGGTGCGTGGTTACTGTCCAGTTCATGCACTGCCATTCTGAAGGAGCAACCTTGTACAGGGTCCCGGTGCGATCCCCCCTCACGTAGAACTCGTTCACCCGACTCTCTCGCTTGAAGCGAATGTTTTCCACCACACCTTCCGAGTCGAGCATGGACTTGGGCTGCTTCTGTGTTGCGGTTTGGCCACCCAACAAGCCGGCATAGGAAGTCAATGCTTTCTTGTTCGCAACCTGTATACCGTTCAAGTCCATGTGCCAGATCATCCAGAGCTTGTCCACCTTCAGATAATCCCTCTCCGTGGAGCGGATCCCTTCACGGTATTTGGGCACTGAAAACAGCTTGGGTAGCGTCTGAGCGGCCTGCTTCAGCACCTCATACCAGGCGCTCGGTCCTTTGGTTGAGGACGAGCGGCTCCGAGCCACGCTCAGAAACTTTTCCCCGGCCTTTGAGCTCACTGTGTTCAGGTAGGCCGTGGTGTATCTGCTTTGCTGCTCGTCCTGGTGAAAGATCCGCAGCTTCTCAGGTTTGTACCCTGGGTCCATCACGTCGCGCTCACTTACTGACACCTGGCTCTCGAAAATGCGCCGAGACTCTTCCGTGACCGTGTTGAACTGAAGGTACGTCACAGCCTCCGCGTAACACGGGTCCTTGAACTGTCGCCTGTTGACCAAGAGCGGAGTTGAAGAAGAGAGAAGCCCTTCGAAGCGATCGGTGGCCCAGATGCGCGTGGTCGAACCCACGGGCTGCAATTGTGAAACGCTGCCCGCGAAGACGATTAGCGGACCCTTGCCGGGTCCATAGAAGAGAGCCAGGCAGCCCAACATCCTCTCCAGCAGCTCCACGTTCATCAGACCGTACTCGTCCACGATCAGCACGTTCACCCCAAGGAATGGCAGCGTGTCCTCCAAGTTCTCAGACACTCTCAGCTGCGCAAACATTTTACTGCACACGGCACATGACTCTGGCCTCAGGTGTCTACACGAGTGTCCGAGGATCGCATCGTTCCGCTTCCGTGGCAATTCGGACCGGTACAGTGTATTGAAACGATACACCACTCTCCCGTGAACCTTGTGGTACTTCTGCATAAAGTCTTTGAGCGAAAGCTTGTCGTCCAAGAGTTCCTTATTGAATCCCATCATCTTGTGGAACGTGTAGACTCGGTCCAAGGACCCGGATTCTATCAGAGCGCCTGCTGCCTTATTGGTCATGGCGCACACAGCCACGCTGATATTCAAGCTCCTGAGCTTCTTCACGAGCAGTGATATGGCATACGACTTGCCACAGCCGGCGTCTCCGCTCAGCAATGCCACCTTCATACTCTCGCCTCTGGACATGTGCAGCTTTACCATGTTTCTCACCCATTGTTCCTGGCAGTACCTAGACATGGCCAGGAGTGCTTTTGTTCTCGGGTCCTCATCCTCTTCGACACGTCGTCTCTTGCTCGCAGAGCCGCTCACCGACGGCGCATCTCCGAGGCCCTCCGCGTGCACATTCATTTCTGTGTGGTTGTCTATGTGTATCTGTGTAACTATGTATACACACTCTGTCTACTCTCCTCAATGCCCTCGTCTTTGACAGCACTACAGAGTGGCTGAATCGCTTGGCCAAGGGGAATCAAACAGCACCCGCTCTACAAGTGGCCCTGGCGCGTCGGGTGACGCGGATCCTTTAAGGGGAAAATGCTCCTGGGTGTTAGTCCGAGTAGATGACCTCGCCTCTTTACCCTGACCCTGCAGACATCTACGTTTCATGAACGCAGACAGGGACTGTTCTAACCCAAAGGGGTCTTCACGTGAGACTCTGTGCACCTCTGTGCTTGTCGCCGCACAGCCAATGTGAGGGGGCACTTCGATGCCTTCCAGTACGGAGCGCAAGACTGTGTTCCTGACAGTGTGAGAACCTCCTTGAGATTCACTCCGATCAGCACTCAAGCCAGCCGTGAGAGGCATGTACACGACTCCTTGCGCCTTCCGCACCCTCTGAGCCCTCTCGTGTACGCGTACAAATGCATCGTAGGCCCTTGACACCGTGTCTCTGAACAGTGTCACATACGAGGTGTGCATACTCTTGCTCGTGCACAAAGCCGTGGTCGTCACACCCCCCTTCCCCGTGCTGTTTAGAACATTCAGGAGCCCAGCTATCACTTCGATCAGCGGAGCGTGTGCCCCGTACTCGAACAACATCCAAGCAAAGTCCTCCGTGTCTACCCTGTCTGTACACTTGTATTTTTTGCCATTCACGTATGCTCTACATAGACCAAAGTGCCTCCCGTACCACTCAGGGTCCCGTTGAGCTAGCATGATGTTTATATTCTCTAAGAGCAGGCTGAACCCCGTGGCCGGTTTGTCACCTACCCTCATTTCAAACAGCTTCTGTAACACCCCGACGGGAGTGACAGACTGACCGGGTTGGAACATGCGATCTTCAGGGAGTGACACGGCTAGGTAATGTCTCCCTACCCAGTCTAAGTGTGGGTGCGAGTCTTTGGTCTTGTGCGTTCCATCGAGTGAGTCGTGATTCTCCACAGCCTTGGTCTGACACTCGGACAGTTTGACCCTCAGGCATTCTCTCTCTTCACAGGCCTCGTGGAAAGCCACTCTCGTGTCCTCAAGTTCCTTTTTGCACAGCTCAAGCTCATATAGCGTGTGCCTTAGAGCATCACTGTTGTTGTCAACAGCCTCAGCGAAGCGTCTGCAGTGTCTCCCCTGCCTCCTTGTCGTGCAACATATTGTTCTTTGTCTCCGTCAAGCATGCTGAACCGAGGGCTGTCCTGTCGGCACGGCCTCGACCCTGTGTTCCCCCCGGCATTCGGTGTGCTATTGAGTTCCACGATTTGACGTTTCAGGGTTGCTATCACTTTCATGTGAGATGGGTCGCGTCACACTGCCCAGATGACTCTTCCGAGTTCTCTTTCTACACAGAGATGAAGCACTGCTGCGTGTGCAAGGCATGATCCCAAAAACACTTCCCAGTGGCTTACTGACAATACCCGGGTTACCACAAGACACTAAACAATATAACAAAACACACACACACGCAGTTTGTTTCAATTGAAAAGGCCTTTATTCAGGTTCATAAACATCAAAGGGTTTGGTATCATTGGCATTGATCATGAAACATTGAACACAACAATGTCTACAGTTAGTTGGCAACACCTTTGAGCAAGTAGTGCAGTTTAGATTTCTTCCTGAGCAATTTAGGTAGTTTGATGCATATATGTCGTTGCTTGTGGTTCGCCAGAAGGCTGACCGAGTTGATCCACAGGGATCCATGTGTTGGGGTTGGTTGATTTGAGATGGGTTTTGGGGGGGGGGGGGGGGGGGGGGGGGGAGGGGTGGGTGGTCTGTTCGTCGAACATTGAGTATATGAACACCTTCAGTTCCTTCACCTACGCATACCCGTACACTGAAGACTTCGTTAGGAGCCCTTATGTGTCTCGACAGGTACTTTGGTTGGGGAGTAGATGTATGTTTCAGAAATACGCTGTCCTTGTCCCCATAAGGATACAAGGGAAGTTGCCAGGTACCCACACTTGATCAGGATCTCTCAAAACCAGCATAATACCGGCCCCCTGTACACTGTGGGATAAAAAGGACACTTGTCCAGAGCAGTCTCGATGGTGTCCACGTCCGTGCAACAGCACTGTACCCGGTACGGTGTAGTCACCCCCGGTATTTCGTACCCAAATGAGTGATGCGTCTGGTTAGGAGGGCGGACAAGAAACACAGCTGCATGGACATCAGCTGCGTCGTGTGGTGAAGACCGCGAGCATGAGCAGAGAGGCAGTTGAGATTTTTTCCGATTCCGTCTAGGTAGTTTGAGGTGTACATGATACTCCTCATCACTTTGCAGAGCCTGGCCGAGTTGATCCAAAGGGATCAAGGTCTTGATTGATTCGAGCTGAGTGTAGCGACCCTCGAGTACATGTGAGCTGAACCGAGCGTCATCCTTTAATGACTCCCTTATGGTCTTCCTGGGGTCCACCACCACCAATAACCTTGTGGGGCTCCACTTTGACCGTCTAACAATGAGTATGTGAGCACCTTTAGATCCTCGACATACGCGTATCAGTACAACGAAGACGTCGTTGGGAGCCCTTAGGTGTCTCACAGGGTACCGTGGTTGGGGAGTGTACGCACGTCTCACAATTATGCTATCCATGTCATACATGAGGTTACAAGGGAAGTTGTCAGGCACCCACGCTTCATCGGTATATCTTAATATTTGCATAGTGCGCTCAGTCCTGTACACTGTGGTGAAAAAAGGGCACTTGTCCAAAGCAGTCTTGATGGTGTCCAGGTCCGTGCAGCAGCACTGTACCAGGTACGGTGTTGTCACCCCCGGTATTTCGTACCTGAATGAGTGATGCGTCTGGTTAGGAGAGGAGACAAGAGACGCAGCTGCATTTACCTCACCGGTGCATGTTGGAGACTGCGAGCGTGGGCTTGAGTAGGACCCGATGCGTGAAAAGGCAGACATTGTCACGATGAGTCCTTTCAGCTACAGTACAAGCTGTAAAGGTTTGTACCATTTTATACCCGTTCACTTAACTCCGCCCGGTGCATAATACACATTGAGCATGCATCCGAGCAAAGGCCAAAGTTGACAATAGAGACAAAAACACACTTTGCTACAAATTTGAACAAGTCTTTATTCAGGTTCAAAAACATGAAATGGTTTTGTATCGTTAGCATTGATCATGAAACACTGAACACAGCAATGTCTACAGTTAGTTGAGAACACATTTGAGAAAGGAGCGCAGTGTAGATGTCCTCCAAACACATCCAGGTAGCTTGAGGATTATAGCATACTTGGCATCACGTTCCAGAGCCTGACCGAGTTGATCCACAGGAATCAACGTGTTGCCTTTTCTGAGCAGAGTGCTGCGACCCTCTAGTACTTGTGAGCTGAACCGACCGTCATCCTTCAATGACTCCCTTATGGTCTTCGTGGGGTCCATCACCACTAATAAACATCCAGGCGTCACACATGTCAGTCGTATCTGCACAACAAAAACTTGGTTGGGAGCCCTTATGTGTCTCACGGGGTACTCTGGTTGGGGGGTAGCCGCACGTTTCAGAATGATGATATCACTGTCGTGCATAAGGTTACAAGGGAAGTTGTCAGGCACCCACACTCGATCAGCATGTCTCCACATTAGCATAGCACGCACATTCCGCCGGTACAACGTTGTAAAGAAAGGGCACTTGTTCAGAGCAGTCTCAATGGTGTCCAGGTCCATGTAGCTGCACCGCACCACGTACGTTTCAGTCATGCCTCGTACTTCGTACCCGAATGAGTGATGCGTCTGGCTAGGAGAGGAGACAAAAGGCACAGTTGCATGTACATAAGCGGTGTGTGGTGGAGACTGTGAGCGTGAGCTTGAGCTGGACCCAATGAGTCGAAAGGCAGACATTGTCACGATGAGTCCCTTTAGCTACAGTACAAGCTGCCAACGTGTGTATGTGTACCGTTTTATACCAGGTCACTTGGTTAAGTGACCACGCCCTAATGGCCACGATACACATTGAACACAGACAAATGCCAAGGCGTCCGACCGAGGCTGGGCTGGTATCGGTAGCATTGATCATGAAACACTGAACTTGACAATGGCTACAGTTAGTTGGGAACACCTTTGAACAAGGAGCGCAGTTTAGATTTCCTCAAAAAACATCCAGGTGGTTTGATGTGTATTTTGTACCACAGAGCATCACGTTGCAGAGCCTGACCGAGTTGATCCACAGGGATCAAGGTGGTGTTATTCTTGTAGGATGCTTTGAGATGAGGGTATTGACCCTCAAGTACTTGTGAGCTGAACCGCCCGTCATCCTTCAACGACTCCCTTATGGTCTTCCAAGGGTCGACCACCAGTAATAAGAAACCAGGGGTCCGGGCTGTCCGTTTAACATTGAGTAGATGACGACCTTTATATCCTGGACCACATTATATCTTACGATGAAGACATCGTTGGGAGCTCTAACTTGTCTCACAGGGTCCTCTGGCTGGGGAGTAGATGTACATACCAGAGTTATGTCACCCCAGGCATCACACATAAGGTTACAAGGGAAGTTGTCAGGCAGCCACTTTCGGTATTGCAACCCGTCGTAATCCGCATGGGACACACCTCCACCGGTACACTTTGGAAAAGAAAGGACACTTGTCCAGAGCAGTCTTGATGGTGTCCGAGTCCGTTTAGCAGCACCGTACACTGTATGCGGTGTAGTCACATTTCTATGTTATGCGTGAATGAGCCAGGTAGGCTTGACGGGGACTGTGAAAAGACAGACATTGTCACGATGAGTACCTTTAGCTACAGTACAAGCTGCAAAGGCGTGTATGTGTACCGGTTGTATACCTGTTCACTTAACTCCAACCTGTCCACGATATACATTGAGCAAGCATCCACACAAAGGCCAAGGCATCCGGGAGGCTGCGTATCCGGCACACAACTAGACTAGATATAGTGATAGCTCACCCTTGGTTAGATGGATGCTACCCATACAGCGTTATCCAGCTCTCACTCATCAGATGACAAAGGAAGGGAAAGGGGTCACTACACTTTGTAAAAACAAACCCGACGGTCTCTTTCCATTCCAAATCATGAACAAAGCAGTGCCTTTCGGCCGAATTCTTCCCTAATATCTACCCGACCGCAGAGCTGTAGAACCTTGAGCGCAGGCCTAATCTGGTTGGCGCGTGATGATCAAATCGTAATGTTTCACAGGCAGGAAGAGGCACTCTTGTGTAGAGGACTGGTGTTACAAGCACCACGAAAAGTCAAAATCTATACCACGGTACACTTCAAAGTCACCGGTATAGCTCCTGTTGTGGGATATGACCTAGACCTGATGTACGATCAGGATGGCGAGGAAGAGAACTGGGGCCACGGTGCATAAATCTTGGGCTAAACACTTTGTTGCTGAGCCAGTGCACATCCACGTTCACCATGATGACATTAAGCGAGGAAGTAAATGCTCACGTCTTCCCGCTCACCTCTGTAAGGTTGGCCAAAGGTAGGTTGTGGAAACCGTGAAGGGGCGCTGACCTTCGGGAGACTTCTGCCCAGACAGGGGCTACTACCTCGCTTCGAGAGCGGTAACACGCCGGCACTGTGCTCCGATGTTATGTTTGGCAGGGTGTATTTCATACCCACAAACAAGCTGAACCAGGAGCTCTCAGTGTCAGATCTCATCTACGATCATGACACCTCCGAGGCTGAGGCTAAGCTCTTTGACAGTACGCACGCGCCTTATTTCTACAAGGCGGCGTGTCTGGATATCGAGACTGTGTTTGATCCGTCGTATCGAGATGTGTCCCTGCGATGCAAGACTTTCGCCCACAGGGCCCCCTACTGTACAGAGCAAATGATCAACGACATGACAGAGTACAGGAATAAGCTGGTTTGTGCGCTAAACACGGCCAGGAAACAGTTGCCCACACAGAATAAACACGTCTCCATCCCCACTCTGGCGCCTGACATGCCAGGTCAGCAGCACGAGATAACTTGCATTTCTCTCGTGATCCTCAGGTCCCATGTACCCAAGACCTCACGTGAGCACCACAGGAAGGTGCTGATAGTGCTCTACAACAAATGCAAGGTGACACGCGACCCAGAGGCAGACCACGAACTGGCCACTGGAGCGTGGGGCGATGCGAGTCAAAAGGATTTCCAGTCTGCCCGTGCTCTGGGGGAACTTTGCGGCTCCTTGAGAGATTGATCGATGTGCTGGACAAGTGTGGCATTGAACTACTCCGTGTACAAGCGCTGAGTTTGATGTCAGGGTGATTGAGCAGCGTGTGCATTTCTCGCGCGAATCAAACTACGCAAAGTCCAGCGACATAGCCGCCCAGAAACGAGCCAAAGCGCTACTGGAAAACTGGTACGGGCTCTTTGTGACCAGGGCACTGACCGTGGACACGGTAGCACCTTTCTTCCAGTTTGAAAATGTACGTTATCTGGACATGTACAAGGAGATGCTCAAGAGCTTAGGTTCAGAGTTGCTAAATGGCACCGTGACAGAGTACAAGCTCCACAATGCATACGTGCACATCGGAAGGTTCAACAAAGAGAAGGCGAAGCTGGGCCACTTCAAGATGAACAGCTGCGGTATGAACATTGTAGATTTGTACCGGATGGCGGGTTACCAGAGACATCAAGTTTGCATGCACCAGCATGAAGTTAAGCGGCGTGGCCCCCTTTGTCATTGCCAAGGCCAGGAGGCTACATGGAAAGCCCCGAAGGACACGAAAGCTTTACAAGCTGGCAGATGTCACTTACTCTAGAATGGACGAGATGATGCAACAGCGGGGAAGAGTCTCTTTTCCGTGCTCATCTACAACTTAGTGGACTACGCGGTTGTCGCCAGGCTGGCATGGTACTTTAAGCCCGCGGTTTTTTTGGGGGGGGGGGGGGCGGGACCAGTAGGTGCGCAACTAGAAAGCAGACGTGATGGAATCCGAGTTCCAGGACGGCAGGGGCGTCAAGTGGAAGGGGAGCTGTGTGCGCACTCACCGGGCCTACACTACTCGGACCTGGGATGGGCCTGGAGCTCGCGTTCGACTTTGCCAGCATGTACCCGTCCATAATGTGCGCTCTCAACATCTCGCCCGAGACCACAATTCCCTGGCCGCCCGTAGGCTTCCCCACGCATCTATCGGGTTGGGTGTGTTACAACTGGGAGGCCGAAGGCTTCAGTATGCCTCGGCTCATTCTCAAATGCGACCAGGCCCAAAGGTTGCTTGGTCCGCGGCGCCCGCCATATTCTCTTCCTCGTTCGAGTACTATCTCAACCAGCGAGCGAGTTCAAGAGGAAGCTCAAGGACCCGAGATCAGCGAGGCCGGCGAGTCTACTGCAAGGCGGCGAGGGAGAGTGCAAAGTCCTGGCCAACTCCTTTTACGGAACGGCTCCGCATCCCTGTGGGCGCTCATATCCGACACGCGGTAGGCAACAGATTTCCGTGGTAAACAGCTGCGTGTCTACCTTTTACAAGCACCGTTGCCCTGTTGTCTACGGAGACACTGACAGTGTTATGGTCTCCAGTTGGACACGGACCAGGGGACCAGGCTGAGAGCCAAGTTGGCCGGCGTTGACATCGCAGGCGATGGAGGCGCGTTCCTTTCGGAAGCCGAGAATGAACTCCCGAGACCCGCCCGGCAAGGCCCGTATGGCTCTGGGTGACAAGTTTAGGCGGGCTGGCGAGCAGGTGCCTGCCTTTCTGGACTACGTGCACACCGCATTGGTGGAGGACACTCTCACAAGGATGTACATGATAGGCAGTGGTAACAAGCACCAAAAGCTAGAGAGAGACCCCAAGGGCACGTTCACTAAGGAAGGCTACCCTGTGTACGTGACTGAAGTCCCTGGCTCTGGAGAACGTTTGGACGTCACGGGACCCTTCGTCAAAGACAGGAGAGTCAAGCTGGAATACGAAAACAGTTGCTCCATATACTGTCACGTCGCCAAGAAGACCTACGTGGCTCTCACTCACAACCTCGACGACGAGGGCGATCTCTCGTCCCTCTCCGTTAAGGTCAGGGGATTATCAGCCTTCAAAAGTGTGCGCTCACCTTGCGACTCCGCGGTCACGGAGACCTTCATAGCGTGTGTCATCAGGGGAGACTGTATCAAGCTTCACACGGACCAAGTGTCATGTTTTTCCACCTGCCCCTGGCACCAGCTCAATCCGGGAGATGTTATCTTGTACCTCGAGCAGGAACCCCTCGTGGATGATCTTGGCCGGTGGTTAGAGCTACATCGAGCTAGCTCATTTCTCACCGAGTGGAGAGTCAAAGGGCGTTGTTAGCGCTGCAGCTGGACTCGGGTTTCTCTGCCGTCTCTACGACACTCATCCCTGTGCGGGCAAACGAGTCTGGATCGCTCGGGGGGCTAACAGTGAGAATGCTGTACAAAGACGGGTATTGCATGAACCACATGTTCTCGAGCAAACAAGGCATACTCCGAGACCTGCTGATGTGCAAAGCGGCTGAACTTATTGCATCGAAAATGGGAGCCGGGTTCTTTCCTTGGAGCAGTCTCATCAAATCGTCAAAGAACAAGCACTTTAGTCAAGTAACCCTGGACCGCCTAAAAGTGGCCAATTCCAGTGTTAAAACCTCGTACGTGGAAATTGTAAAGACCTGGCTAAAGCGCATCACGGGACTCTCTGTGAAGCCCGTCGAGGTCATCGAGTATCACAAGTGCAACCCATGTGAGGCCGCTTTCCACAGATACCGTTGAACCTGCAGGCTAACACAGGGTGTATCACGGCCATGTTGGAGGCTCGCTCGTATTGCGAGGCCAAGTGTTCAAATCCAGCAAGGTCTCTGACACAGAGCAGGGTTGCAGCAGTGAATCAGAGCACGGGTCCTGGGGCGAGTGTCACGAACAAAGTCAGAACGATCCCTCGTCTCACACGGAACTTCGTATCCCACACCGGTACCAGCCGTTCAACAAATGTTACAGCAACTCCAGGGTGTTGATAGCTCACTCGCGAGACCGCCGCGTTGGTCATCGTTCGGGCAAGCTTGTGGCTCACTGCATCATAGACTATTGCCTGCCCCGCTACATGTACAGTTCAGCGCTGGGGCCGCTAGCCTGGATGACTGTAAAGAACGCTTGTCGTGTCGATCGACTCTGTCAGACAGAGGTTGAACAGGGCAGCGGTGGCACTTTCAGCAGCTGATGAACAACTGCCCCGAACACATGATACCCGTGCCGGAACTTCGTGAGTTGGAGCACCTCAGGATAAACAGGGAGACCGTGACTCGTCTACTGGGTGACAACTCGCAGGCCTGTCTCAAGGTGATCACAGAGGACATGTCACTAAGGCCCGGCGTCGTCTACAAGAACCTGAGTGCTCGGCGGGAAGAAACTTACGAAGCCATATCTCAAGGCACAGTGTCTGTGCATGGCGGGACGACACGTCTCGTCTCCCCTGTTTGGAAGCCTCTATATGGCTCCGCTGCCTACGGTCATACTGCGCAGATGCCGGGATGCGCCTCCTCCGCCTGTAGGCTTTCCTTAGCCAGAAGCGAGCTATCGCGAGAGGCCTTTAGTTGATCTGGCCGGCATCCTGTACCAGACAGTAATCATGTTGCAGATACACACTCCGATGCCTTCAGCTCACCGGCCCGCGATCTACCCGAGTCTGTTCTCTGTATCATGCCCTATTCATGTGCGGACGTACACCTCATGCGAACGTGGATCGAGGCCTTCAGTGGGAAAAAGTGGCTCAAACCCACGCGAGTCGAGCTTGGCAAAAGGAAGCGGCCTGTCGACTACGACTACAGGGAGGTCACGTATCATTGCATAGGCTGCAAAAACTTCTACATGGACCTGTTTGCCAACAACGTTCCAGGTCACAAGCTTCTAGAATTGGTTTACGGGCAGGACAAGAGGCGAAAGATAGGACAGTGTGTCAGCGAAACACCGTGGCGCTCTTGATCTTCTCTCGCCACGACATGACCCCTTTCTTTAACGTGTATTGAGCTACAGATCCAAAAACGCTGTGTTAATCCAAAAACCCTAACCCCTAACTTGTGGCGATTATACGGCTCCGCATAGCGTGAACCATACTCAGTCAAGATGTCTTTCAGTCAAAGTGAGTACGTTGTGTCCCACACCATGACCAATGCCAGTAAGCCCCATCAGCCTGTCATTTTAAAAGTGGACCTGTGTGGCCTCATATCCATCGGTGAGTGCAGCACTCTGTTTGTGGTTGACAAGATGAACCTTACGGCATACAAACAAGGCACCGTAGAAAAAATACCAGTGAAGTTCGCTATTGTGAACAACACCGACAATAGGATCCTGACCAATGAGCCGGGCAGGCTTTCCTCAAAGTGGAATGTCAACATTGACTGTGGATCCCCGTATGAAGATAGCAGAGCACCGACACTGAACCTTTCCATCGGTGCCCTACCGTAATGCGATGAAGAAAACAGGCAGGCCCTCATCAACGTATTGGCCTTCATGATGTCAGAAAGCCTCTGGGCCTCGGACAAGGCGCAAGGCGCTTTCGACCTCCTCGTCGAGTCCACACGAGGAGAATATGAATTCACCTGCCAACGGTGTTTGCAGATCGGCATTGCCTGCGTCAAGAAAGAGCCCCCCAGTGAACTGCCGGCATTCTCTTTCCCGTCGTGTGTTGACGGCTATGTGTGCATACCTTCCCCACAAGCCTTGGCCGACAAAGATTACGACGGCTCTCGAAATCTCCTAACACTCTTGAGAGTCGCTTCCGTGAACAACCTTGACATTGTAACACGAATCAGTGAGGAGATATCCACCGGCACGCGCCTTTGAAGAGCTTGAGTGTACATATGGCCATCAAACACCACGGGTACAAGAGGGACTGTAGAAATCCCATTACCGGTGGTGAAATACATCAGCACCCTGTACCAGACCATGGCGAATCACGAACAACTTTGCCATAGTGGACCGTAATAGGCACTACATCAAAGTCTTGATCGAGAGCCCTCGGAGGAACTATAGGTGAAGTCACCGGCTCTGTGTCTACTAACCAAAATCTACGGATCAACACTCCTGCGGCTTATTTACAACAAACTCATCCATGGCCTGCACAATTCCGAGGTGTGTGAGGAACAACAACTCGACAGCGTGGTCAACATTACACAGTTGAGCCCCGACGTGTTGATCAGGAGAACACAGTTGACTTTTGTGTTGAATAATCATATGTCATTGAAGGATTGGTTTTGCTTCTACTATGGGTGTGCAAGCTGAATACATGTAAATAAAAAAACAATCGAAAGAAACAAATGGTCATTCACTGTCTTTACCGGCTGCAATGTGCATGCTGAGTACATGTAAATAAACACAATACAAACGAATGGTCGTTCACTGTCTTTAATGGGTAAATGTGCAAGCCCAGTACATACATTGCAATGTGAATAAAGACAACATAAATAAATGACTCTGTGTACAATGAACGAATTTAAAATTATTGGCTCGACAAACGACATAGCCTCTGTGTAGCGCATATGACTGTGTTCGCCACGTGTAATGTGTGAGTATTATACAGTACGTAAACTGGCTCAACTAACTACTCGTGCCACACTTGTAAAAATGTCAGAGGAAAGCGGTATAGAAACAGACCACGGTGGTCATAGCCAGGTGAGATCAGTATTCTCAGTTAATACACTTTGTCAGGTTAAACTCATCAATTTACGCTAACCACAACTTTACTCCACTCAAAAGCAAGTCTACCATCACACTGGACCGCACTGTAGGTATTTGATATAGATACATAGAGACTAAGGTCAAACATGGTTCTTATTCCTGTACGTGATATACCGTGCATATATTGCAGGAGAGCGATTACATGCTGTCCTCGGACGAAGAGGCACCTGAAAACCCCGTGGTGCAAGTGCATCCACTGTTACCCCCAGAACTCCTCAACCGTGCACATGCCAATGCTGCATTGCCTCCTGTTCCCCCGTGTAATGATGAGAACGCCGACATGGTAATTAATGTTTATTACGTGTTGACAGCTTATCCGTGTATGGCTTCATGGTAATTACATTTGTCTTTCTCTCAAATTACATGGCCGATGACGAAGGACGAGGAGCTGGAAGATGGATAACAACCACAAACCATTAATTCTCAACAGTGTGTATTGTTTATGTTTGATAACTGCCTCCATGGCCAGTGACCGGTTCAGGGAATGATATACTCAGTTAATAAATTGCCATTTGCTTCCAGAAACATGTTTGCCTTTATTCACATATTGACATTGATCATTATAACACGAGTACTTTGAAAAGACATAGTATAACAGGGATATGACAGTGAATACACATGTCTACAGAATACTTGTCACATATTCGGCAAAACTCTGCCAAGATTCTGCCATTATACATCAATGAGTATAACAACACAAGTGCCTTTGAAATAACATTGTGGCAAAAAAAAACAGGGATATATCAGCGATTACACATGTCTGCAGATTGCTTGTCTCCCCTGGGTGAGCCCTTGTGGGACCATTGTGTGTTTGGATGTGGATTTAAAAACACCCCCCTTTGAAGGCAGGTTTCAACAGCACACATTCAGTTCATTAACCCTTGTATTGTCCGCCGTGTCACGGGAACTTGTTTAGTTTATTCCGCGTTTTGTATTAGCCTGCGACCTACGTCGCCCGGGTCCGGGGACCCTGGCTTATTGTGATTCTATGCATTTGCTACTGGCCTGCCGGCCTCTGTCCTTCGGGTCCCGGGACCCTAGCTTATTCTATGTTATTCCATGTCCCGCCTTCGCCTCGTCCGCGGTCCCGGGACCCTGGCCTACTATTTGAAAGTCACCGACGAAGCTCAAACCGCCGGTAGCGACTCAAGAGGCTATTGCCCGCAGTCCGCGCGAGTAGGACCGTGTGCAGCTCCTGCAGATGTATCTCTGGCAGCCACGGCGCGGTGTGTCTTGCGCGGTCCTTTTCTTTGCACAGAGCTGACACCTCTTTCGCTTGCTGGGCACTCCGGTTCCGCTTCCGCAGTCGTCGTCGTCCTCCTCACCGTCTTCTTCCTCCTGCGCTGCTCTCCTCGCTGGTCTTGTCGGGCTCGCGTGACACCAGTGCCTGACCTGGGCGCCCTGACCTCGCCCGCCGACTGGACAAGCGCGGCAGACGCTGCGTCGCGAGGAGATGCGAGCGTCTCTCGATGGCGGGGTGGCGGCCCTGCCCAGCTGCTCGAGAAAAGCCCTGCGCCTGTTGAGCTTGCCGCCAACCCTTTCGAGGCCTGAGCTCCGCCAGAGCACAAAGGCGTTGTAGGCGGACACGCTCGAGAATGTTGTGGAACGCGGCGAGGGGCCAGCGCGCCGTCTTCCTGCGGCAGCTATGCGTGCCGACGAGCTTGTCCAGGTTGTCCACGCCGCCCTGGTGCTGTTGTAGTGCAGGATGATGTCGGGCTTGGCGGCCCTGGAGGCGCTGACCCAGCGTCCCCGTGTGCAGCGTGCTCAGCAGCACCACGTTCCTTTTTCTTGGGCACGTAGGACACCAGCGTGACGGTGGGCGTGAAGGCAAACTTGGACGAAGACGGGAGCCCTTGGTGTCAGCGGCGAAGGCGAAGGGCGGCACTTCGGGGCTTGTTTTTGCGCATCGTGCCCACCCGCGTGGCGCCTCGTGGAGGACGCCGGGCCAGCTCGTAGGAGGTGAAAAAGTTGTCACATGTGGCGTTGCGCGGGTCCCGCAGGCCCGCGGTCAGGTCCATCACCCCGCGGTATCTAATTCCTCTCGGGCTCGCCGCTCACGAACTTGCCCGTGTAGACCTGCATGTTCCACCCGGTAGCTGGAGCCGGTGTCGCCAGGCCACCCCGACTTGAGTCCGTACCTGGCGGGCTTGCTGGGCATGTACTGGCGGAAGGAGCATCGACCTTGGTTGTCCGATGTCGGTGTCGTCAAAACGGAGAATGAGAAGGAGGAAGGGAAAGGACTTCGGCGGAAGAGAACCAGAGTGCAAAGACGAAATGAGAAGCAGAAAGAGATAAAAATAAACAAGGATACCAAAAGAACAATAAAAATTTAAAACATCCGTAGCATGCGCATACACACTACACACACACATAAGCTTTGTAAACTACGGGGTATGCCGCCACAGGGTCGAGAGTCGGGCAACTCCCGTCCGTTTGGAGGGCTTTTTGAGCAGCAGCGCCGGCTGGATAAACAGCAGCAGCAGCAGCAGCAGCAGCAACAGCAGCGGCGAGAAAAACAAACTCTGGTCAGGTGGCCAACAGCACACATTATGTAGCAGTACAGCGTCCGTGGGAGGGCGCTGCGCTGCAAGCTATCCGCCACTCTATCCGACCACTCTGTGAAGAGACAACCGGCCGCTGCTGCTGCTGCTGCTGCTGCTGCTGCGTCTTTTATCCCACCGGCGGCCTCAGATTGAGCCCCGCCCGCCGATGTCCAGCGAGTTCCCAGACCGACGACGACACTCACCTCGAAGAGGAACCAGCTGCTCGTCCACAGTCACGTGGGGCCCGGGTTTGTAGGAGGCGAGGCAGACGCCGCGACCAGGCGTCCACGCGTCATCGTATGGCCGCCAGTTTGTCGAGGCTCGTCTCGACGCCTCGTGCCGCTTGATGCGTCGAATCGCAGCAGTCGCGAAGCGCGGATAGGATCGCTTCAGCGACATTGTGGCGGCGGAAAATGGCCCTGCCGCTCTCCTCGTGCCACAGGCTCTCCAGGGCCTCGTTTCGGGACCTGTACACTCCGGCGAGGAGCAGCAGCCCGAGGTAGCCGCGCAGCTCCGTCGCGTCCGTCATTTTCCAGTCGTTGCCGCATTTCCTGGGGCCCTCGAGGTTCGTGGCGGTCACCGCGATCTCTAGTATGCGCCAAACAGGTTGAACGTGGAGAGTATGTCTCGGGCGTGTGGTCGCGTACACCGGTGGGTCCGGGGCTCTCTGGAGCCTGTTGTTGCTCCTCGTCGTCGCCGTCTTGGTCATGTTGTTGTCGTTCATCGTCCAGTTGTTGGTCCTCTTCCTCCTCTGCATTATTGGCTGGCGAGGTACGGCGTCGAGGGGATGATACGGTCGTCGAGGACCATTCTATTTCACCGGTTTTGGACCACGAACCTTTTGCTCTCCTCCTCGTCCTGCTCATCCTGCTCCTCGTCCTGCTCCTCCTCGTCTTGGCCCT
The DNA here is from genome assembly GCF_010015445.1 of Perca fluviatilis. Lineage (NCBI taxonomy): Eukaryota > Metazoa > Chordata > Actinopteri > Perciformes > Percidae > Perca > Perca fluviatilis. Next base: position 158,540 of record NC_053131.1, read on the forward strand.
CTTTGTCTTTGTCTTGTTGTTGTTGTTGTTGTTGTTGTTGTTGTTCTTCTTCTTCTTCTTCTTCTTCTTCTTCTTCTTCTTTTTTCTTCTTCTTCTTCTTGTTCTTCTTCTTGTTCTTCTTCTTCTTCCCTTTGCCGTACACCCTCTTGGGCTGCTGCTGCCATGTCTTCTCTCGTTCTTGTCCTCGTTCGTCTCGGTTGTCAGTGGCGTCGTAGTCCTCTTCTCCGCGTCGTGGCCGGCGTGACGCGCAGTCCTTTTCTCCGTGGCAGTCTTTTTCTCCGTCCGCGGTGCGTGTTTGTCTCTGTCGTCTTCTGGCCCACCGCCGGATGACCATTCGTCTTCCTCGGCAGAGTCGCTGTGGTCTCATCATCATCTTCTTCTTCTTCTTCTTCTTCTTCTTCCTCTTCTTCCTCTTCTTCCTCTTTTGTGTTTTCTTCTTCCATCTCTTCCACCGGGGACATTGCGTTACTCAGCGTGCCCCTCACGTGCTATCGCGTGTTACCGCGTACTGCTCGCGTGCAGCGGTGCTACCGCTGCCGCCAGCCCTTGCGTGCTGAGCGTGCCGCGCGCTCTTGTTCAGCGTGTTTGAGAAAATTATGCAGCTCAAATTTAGAGTCACACAACGGGCCATGCCGGCGTCACAACCGGCCGCTGAACCGAGTACAAAGGGTACAAAGGTCCAAAGAAGAAGAAGAAGCAAAGATGACAAAAACAAGAAGACGAATGTGAACAGTGTGTATAATAAAAGTGTTTAGTAGGACCGAGGATGAGGTTTGTCTCTTTCCCCTTTTCTCCCTTACCATTTCTGTGTTACTACTACAGGCGAGCCGGAGTCCCCTGAATACCGCGGAATAAGGTGCGTTATGGGTCAGGAAGACCGAAGGCCAGGACGCGGTAGCAGAGAAATACCACGGAATAACGTGTGGGTCAGAAGAAGACCCGAAGGCCAGAGCCGCGGTAGCAGAGAAATACCACGGAATAACGTGTGGGTCAGAAAGACCGAAGGCCAGAGCCGCGGTAGCGAGAAATACCAGCGAATAGCGTGTGGGTCAGAAAGACCGAAGGCCAGGGCGCGGTAGCAGAAAATACCACGGAATAAGCGTGTGGGTCAGAAAAGACCGAAGGTCAAGCACGGTAGCAAGAGAAATACCACGAATGCGCTGTGGGTCAGAAAGACCGAAGGCCAGAGCCGCGGTAGCGAGAAATACCACGGAATAACGTGTGGGTCGGAAACGAAGGCCAGGCCGCGGTAGCAGAGAAATACCACGGAATAAGGTGTGGGTCAGAAAGACCGAAGGCCAGGACGCGGTAGCAGAGAAATACCACGGAATAACGTGTGGGTCAGAAAGACCCGAAGGCCAGGACGCGGTAGCAGAGAAATACCACGGAATAACGTGTGGGTCAGAAAGACCGAAGGCCAGAGCCGCGGTAGCAGAGAAATACCACGGAATAAGGTGTGGGTCAGAAAGACCCGAAGGCCAGGGCCGCGGTAGCAGAGAAATACCACGGAATAACGTGTGGGTCAGAAAGACCGAAGGCGCCAACGCCAGGCCAATGCAAAAAGTCAAATAAACTGAACGGGTCCTTCTGACCCAAAGGACAACACAAGGGATAAAGATGTTTCTGTTTAAGAATCATGTGCAAGGTGCTCTAAATAGCTTGTGTGTAAAGCTTGTTTCCAGCACTGAAATAGCATTACAGTCTTTTCCTTCAAGAATCTCTTATAAAGGAAGTTTCTATGTCAGAACCATGTGTAAGGTGCTCCAAACGCTTCTTGTGGCGTGTAAAGCTTGTTTCTATCGCTAATATAGCTTTACAGTAATTTCCTTCAAGAAACTCCCATAAAGATGTTTCTGTTTCAGAATCATGGCAAGGTGCTCTAAACAGCTTGTGTGTAAAGCTTGTTTCCAGCACTAAAATAGCATTACAGTCTTCCTTCAAGAATCTCTTATAAAGGAAGTTTCTATGTCAGAACCATGTGTAAGGTGCTCCAAACAGCTTCTTGTGGCGTGTAAAGCTAGTTTCCATATCTGAAATAGCTTGTCAGTCATTTCCTACCAGAAGTGCTTATCAAGATGTTTTTACGTCAGAATCATGTGTAAAGTGCTCCAAACAGCTTCTTGTGGCGTGTAAAGCTAGTTTCCATATCTGAAATAGCTTGTCAGTCATTTCCTACCAGAAGTGCTTATCAAGATGTTTTTATGTCAGAATCATGTGTAAGGTGCTCTAAACAGCTTGTTGCGGCGTGTAAAGCTTGTTTCCAGCACTAAAATAGCTTTACAGAAATTTTCTTCAAGAATCTCTCAGAAAGAAGTTTCTATGTCAGAATCATGTGTAAAGTGCTCCAAACAGCTTCTTGTGGCGTGTAAAGCTAGTTTCCATATCTGAAATAGCTTGTCAGTCATTTCCTACCAGAAGTGCTTATCAAGATGTTTTTATGTCAGAATCATATTCAAGGTGCTCTAAACAGCTTGTTGCGGCGCGAAAAGCTTTGTTTCCATTTCCTTCAAGAATCTCTTATAAAGGAAGTTTCTAAGTCAGAATGAATTATGTAAAAGGTGCTCCAAACGCTTCTTGTGGCGTGTAAAGCTTGTTTCTATCGCTAATATAGCTTTGCAGTAATTTCCTTCAAGAAACTCCCATAAAGATGTTTCTGTTTCAGAATCATGTTCAAGGTTGCTCTAAACAGCTTTTGCGGTGTAAAGCTAGTTTCCATATCTGAAATAGCTTGTCATTCATTTCCTACCAGAAGCGCTTATCAAGATGTTTTTATGTCAGAATCATGTGTAAGGTGCTCTAAACAGCTTCTTGTGGCGTGTAAAGCTAGTTTCCATATCTGAAATAGCTTGTCAGTCATTTCCTACCAGAAGCGCTTATCAAGATGTTTCTAAGTCAGAATCATGTGTAAGGTGCTCTAAACAGCTTGTGTGTAAAGCTTGTTTCCAGCACTAAAATAGCATTACAGTCATTTCCTTCAAGAATCTCTTATAAAAGAAGTTTCTATGACAGAATCATGTGTAAAGTGCTCCAAACAGCTTCTTGTGGCGTGTAAAGCTAGTTTCCATATCTGAAATAGCTTGTCAGTCATTTCCTACCAGAAGCGCTTATCAAGATGTTTCTAAGTCAGAATCATGTGAAAGGTGCTCCAAACGCTTCTTGTGGCGCGTAAAGCTTTTTTCTATCGCTAATATAGCTTTACAGTAATTTCCTCGAGAAACTCCCTAAAGATGTTTCTGTTTCAGAATCATGTGCAAGGTGCTCCAAACAGCTTGTTGTGGCGTAAAGCTTGTTTCCAGCACTAAAATAGCATTACAGTCATTTCCTTCAAGAATCTCTTATAAAGGAAGTTTCTATGTCAGAATCATGTGTAAAGTGCTCCAAACAGCTTGTTGTGGCGTGTAAAGCTAGTTTCCATATCTAAAATAGCTTGTCAGTCATTTCCTACAAGAAGTGCTTATCATAAAGATGTTTTTATGTCAGAATCATATTCAAGGTGCTCTAAACAGCTTGTTGCGGCATGTAAAGCTTGTTTCCATCGCTAAAATAGCTTTACAGCCATTTCCTTCAAGAATCTCTTATAAAGGAAGTTTCTAAGTCAGAATCATGTGTAAGGTGCTCCAAACGCTTCTTGTGGCGTGTAAAGCTTGTTTCTATCGCTAATATAGCTTTACAGTAATTTCCTTCAAGAAACTCCCATAAAGATGTTTCTATGTCAGAATCATGTTCAAGGTTGCTCTAAACAGCTTCTTGCGGCGTGTAAAGCTTGTTTCCATAGCTAAAATAGCTTGTCCAGTCATTTCCTACAAAGCGCTCTTATCAAGATGTTTTTATGTCAGAATCATGTTCAAGGTGCTCTAAACAGCTTGTTGCGGCGCAGTAAAGCTTGTTTCCATTTTTTATTTCCTTCAAGAATCTCTTATAAAGGAAGTTTCTATGTCAGAATCATGTGTAAGGTGCTCCAAATAGCTTCTTGTGGCATGTAAAGCTAGTTTCCATATCTGAAATAGCTTGTCAGTCATTTCCTACCAGAAGCGCTTATCAAGATGTTTTTAAGTCAGAATCATGTGTAAGGTGCTCCAAACAGCTTCTTGTGGCGCGTAAAGCTTTTTCTATTCGCTAATATAGCTTTACAGTAATTTCCTTCGAGAAAACTCTTTTAAAGATGTTTCTGTTTCAGAATCATGTGCAAGGTGCTCTAAACGCTTTTGTGGGTAAAGCTTGTTTCCAGCACTAAAATAGCATTACAGTCATTTCCTTCAAGAATCTCTTATAAAGGAAGTTTCTATGTCAGAATCATGTGTAAGGTGCTCCAAACAGCTTCGTGTGGCGTGTAAAGCTAGTTTCCATATCTGAAATAGCTTGTCAGTCATTTCCTACCAGAAGCGCTTATCAAGATGTTTTTAAGTCAGAATCATGTGTAAGGTGCTCTAAACAGCTTGTTGTTAAAGCTTGTTTCCATCACTAAAATAGCTTACAGTCCACCACGGGATGATAAACCGGAATTCATCGCCTCAATTAGGTGCAGGACGCCCAACTTCTGGTGAACCTTCTGTCAGTGTGAAGAGTATCCGTTATAGGCCAGAGGACCACTGATCGCTTTACCATTCCAAATATCTTGTTAACTTCTTGGTAATAATAATAGTGTGCCCTAGTAAGCCATATGCCTACTTTCATAAATGCAATATGGCCTTAAAGGGGAGTAAGTTCCATTCCCTTGGCTATCGGGGACAGCTGTTCGCCAAGGCCCTGCCATGCTATGTGACCCGGAAAGGGAGCTGCAGGAAACGAGTGGTAATCGCTTGTTCCACCTCGCCCTAGCCTTTAGTCTCTAAAAATGGGTGACGACTGTGCATCCGCGGTGGTTGCCTCTAGCTCTTTGAAACTACAACCTGTCACCCCGCATCGGCAATTTCCGGAACTTCAATTGTCGCGGCGGAAAGAGGAGCTCAGTCTGTGTGTAATTGCTGGAGATAAGCATGTCCAGGGAGCCGATCAATCGCAACCGGGTATACCCAGGTCATTTGAGTGACATATGCCCGTCCATAAGTGCCTGGTATGCTTTCCTTTAGAGCATTTCGCCACAGAATTGTGGACGAACTGAAACCTCGGCGCAAGTGTGCTCACTGTTTATCGACACTGTAGGTGAGATGCTCACCAGAAAGTATCACATCATGCACCACTACCCGTTATTCAACCGAGCCTTAGGTGTGCACTACTCCGATCGGGGTAACCTGGGACTCCCAGACACGAGAGCCATGACAGCTACAGAAGGGCTACTTGACAGGAGTGTCGAGGCTCATCAGTCTCTCCATGGGATCCCGTTGACGGGGAACGATCACATCTTGTTCTCTCTGTGGAACTACCCTGACAACAGAGAGGAGCGGCCTGAACTTGAACAGGAATGCCCAGGGCTAACTGAAGGAGAGGAACCCTCATCGAAGTCGTCACGGCGCGATACTAGACAATCTCGACGAACTAGACGATGAACGTCAAACCGTACCCGGCTGAGCTGAGCACCGGGAACCCGAGATGTCTTGTTCGCCCATGTCCCAGGAAAGAAATGGCCACGTGCAGCATTCCAACAACCTCGGGGACCCTGACGGATGGACCGAGGGCTTTCCCCTTACAGCTTTAGTGTGCACATGGGCCACGATCTGAAGTTTGACGACCTGGTCAATTATTGTCTAACGGCACCTCTACCGGCCCTTGCGCACTCTACCGTACGCGGAAACCTGGGGCTCTGTCAACCCCGTGCTGCTCATGGAAGACCACGTAAACCCTGCTACGGGTAACACAGTGCACTGGTACACCGTAACATCCAGAGGACACCTGAGTACCATTGTCGCGAACCGAGATGCCACGGTGCCTCTGTGCTACAATGACGTGTTTCTACCCGGAAGGCCTGTCAGCAAACTGAACCTGGACGTGGACCTCAAGTGTTGTCGGAAGTGCCGCGTTACGAATTCCGCTACCCATGCGGAACGCTCTGTTAAGTACAGGCGTCTCTGAGGCCTTGACCACGAGTCTGATCTCAGTGATAGTTGAGTCTCTGTTTAGATTAGCAAAAGTGAAAAGGACCGAGTGGGAGCATGACCCGTGTCTCTGGAAGCTAGCGAGCGCCGTGGGTAAGATAGCTGTGTACGTCAGGGCTTCCTCGGCCAAGTCCAAACTCAGTCTGAGGATGCTCTGGTATCTGCCGGTAGAACTGTGCGCTTTTGAGGGCATAGAGGCATACAGACCTTTGCTCGACGAGATGGAGAATGTCTCTCTCAACTACGTGCTGCTGTCCTACCCGCAGGACGCAGGCTTGTGCGGACTCTGCGACCTGGGCAACGCTATGGTAAGAGGAGGTTGTAACTCCTCGGGGTCCAGCTATCTGAGACTCGACTCGAATCATGCGACAAACAGGCGCTCGGCTATCGACAAGGCCCCATACTCGTTTAGGAAGTGCGTACGGCTCCCCAACTGCTATAAGGAGGACTCAGGTTTCGAGTACGTGGACACGTTCAACACGCAAGACCTAGAAGACCCGGGCTGTGATGACCCGCTATCCCTTTCCATGGGCCTATCCTCAAACCCCATACTGAACGATGTCACGTCGCTGGGAAACCGTTTCCAGCGAGTACTGAGAGCCCTGGGACACACTCAGCCCTTGGTAGTCTCCGGGCTCGCCGAAGTGCCGGATCAGGCCCACGTGGAAAGTGAAGCCCGGAGACTGGCTTTGCTCTGGGGTGTCCCCGTGACTATTAGGAAGACTGGAACGGGACTCTTTTGTGTCCAGGCGAATGGAAAGTCTGCAACTTACCCTTGTCCTATACACAATAGGGTACACGCCAGGGCCACGCTGGGCGCCGTGGTCTTTGCTACACACACTAAGCCGAAATGTTTTGTACCCTGAGATCTGTGTTGTGTTGAATAATGATAATAAAAAACAAGATAAAACACACATGCAAACAAGCCAGGAGTGAGTGTCTTTATTGTCAATGTCAGTGTCAACAAAGGTTCTTTGGGTTGATTGTACAGACATTCAGCAACACGGTTACATAGATTGAGTCCTTGGTGGGGTTAATCCGGGCCTGGGAGCTGTGTTCTTTGCCACACACACACACACACACACACACAGCTGAAATGTTTTGTACCATGACCTGTGTTGAATAATAAAATGAAAGAAACACACACAAACAAGCCCAGCGTGAGTGTCTTTATTGTCAGTGTCAGTGTCAACAACAGTGTTAATGTGTGTCTTGATGTCTGTGCATGATGAGAATAATCATGAACCCGCTGCACATAGAGTATATGCTAACAGCGCTGATCACGAGTCTTACGAGTCAGAAATCTGTGCCGTGGAATAATGTCAATCTAGACAAGTGTAGTCCCAACGTCAACTACTGCCACACGAAGGTTACGCCGTATCTGATCGGGTGTACGGCCAGCCATCAAGCACGCTGTGCACGCCAGTGTCCTCTGGGGCGACCCGTTAGACATCCCAGAGGCGGTGAAGGACTACGATGCGCAGCGGTGTGTCCGGGCGGGCAATTTGTGAATGGGGAGTCTAACGAACGTTGTAAGCCCGGAACGTCCTGGCACGACACAATATGTGGACACCGGAGGGATTACTTGGTACCAGGAGGTTTTGCTCAGAGGATAGAATCCAAGGTGTTTCTCGACACGCTCGATAGGCTAACCGTGGTGTGGCTCCGGGACATGCCAGAGGAGGTTCTTGGTAATCTGTGCGTTGAACTATCCAGGCTGGAACCAAACACGTGTAGGTGCAACTTGAACTACCAGCCCATGTGTACGGGTATGTTGTTCGAGAAAATTTACTACACGTTGAACAAAATGTCATCCTATGAATTGGCAAACCTCATGTACGAGACCGTGGCAAAACCGCTACGCGGCCAGAAAGATCTGGGACCTAAAGCGGCCATTGAGTTTGTGCAATCCAATCCATTGTGGCTGGCGGAACACGACACGGTCATCATACCCACTAAAATCACCGTCCCCATGGGCATGTCTGACAGGTACACATTCAACGAGCTCACTTGGTACACGGGTAGTTTGGGGAACAGGTTATTGCTCGCAGCAAACAAGAAGCATATTGAGAAATACAACTCGCGATATGACATTACCAGAGGCCTCAATTGGACCAAAAGGGACTCATCGAGTGGCTTCTTGGTGGACACGCTGGACATCTCGCTGGTCGTGGAAAGCTTCCACTGCGGCCTGTTCGACACATTGCAAGCCCACGTTGCCCTTAGTGACAAACGGCGCAAAAGCGTGATGGGGCTATCTGACATGCTCAGTGTCAACTGTGTGTGGAAACCCAAGCTGAGCACAGCCTGCAATTGCAGCCGAGCACTACTGGACTACATCCACCCCGAAGGCCTGTGCTCACCCACGTGTCTCTCGACCCCGTTCGCTCACCTGTCAAAAGGAGTCGAGGGCAGCAATAATGACTGGACTCTGGAAATCACACGCACCCAACCCGAAACCTCAGTAAGGAGCCAGGGTAGGGTTCTGTACGGTTCGGTCCCCGCCACGACTGAAAGCTTCTGTCTAGTCAAAATGGACATTTTCACCCGCTCGCCTGGACCGAAACGAGACGCGCCATCTGCGCCTCTGCATGTGCTGCGATGTGACGTGGTATTGGTCGAGTTTGACATTGTGATACAAGACCGTGCACCGGCTCTCGGTGAACAGCAATATTTGCGCATAGCCGTGCGATCCTTGTCAAAGGACGAGGACAACGCAAAGATGCGCGAGCTGCACGTGCCACTTGCGGCCGTGGACACCTTGAAAACTGTCATCCAGCAAGGCTGGGGAAAGCGGATCGGTGTGAAGCTGCGCTTTTGTAAACACTCTAGCCGAGTCACGCCACGTCGAGAAGAGATCGCCGCCGTACGACATGTTGCTTAAGATGATAGTCGCTGTCAACCACGGTTTGAGGCGCGTTGAGATCCCGTGTGACCTGGAGCTGTTCTCTTTTGGATCCCAGCCGCCCTCGTCCCCTCAGCCCGCACCGGGCTACTACATGCAAAGAGATGAGTCCCTGGGCCCCAATGTGAAAAGCTACATCGCGGCCCTGGGACCGCTCACCTCCAGGATCGATGAAGCCGTCGCGGTCCTCTACTGCCCTGACTTCAACCGGGATCTCGACGAGAAGGCCCAGGCGTGTGTGACCACAATGAACAATTCTCTTGGCGCTCTAGGGGACACGTTCTCTCGACTGGCTACAGTGCTCGTGCAGGACGAGAGGGGCACGGAATTGAGAGTGCAACACGTAGCGTACATTTTGGCTCGCACCTCTGCGCTATGCCTGAGTGCTACTGTACTCGCTTTATTAATCAACATTGCGTTGATTGTGATGCTCTGTGCGATGTGCAGTACATACCGGCAACAACGGTTCAGGAAACTCAAATGATGATGATGACTGGAGATGATTTGAGATGACTACGGCCTCGCAACTCTGTCTACTGCTAACTCTGCTTTGGGCTAGAAACCCAGTGGGTTTCGGTCAACATTTAGCACCGTTGAACGCGAGCTCCAGTGAAACCCCAGGCCGAGCTTCTCTCGACTCCCAGGATCACAGAGTAATAATCCCCCCCGGTAAATGGAAGATCCGCATGCCTGGAAGAAACCCTTTCCTAGTGTACCATTTCTGTCTGGGATTGAACCTGACCCATCTCCAAGTCGAGTATCCCGATTGCTCCCAAGTGGCCTGTACAGGCTTAACCGAGGACAATAAGTCAAATCAACGTTGCGATCGACTGTGCTCCAGTGGCAGTTGGAATGAGGCTGAGCTCACCTTGAACAAAGCCAAGCGTGAGTACACCAGGGCCACGTCCTCACTAGCAGCAGCCTTCGGCGATGTAGCCACTCTCGTGGATGTCTTGGGCCTCTCGAACACTTTAGACCCAGGCGTTTTCAAACTCTTGGCAAACAGAGGCTCGGGTTCGCAAGTCGTGGACGTCATGCGACCCTACAGGAGGTTGATAGACGATGCGCTGACCTCTGTAGCGGAACACTTGCCGAGCGCCGCAGTCAAGTCCGTACACAGCCCGCCGGTCTTGGGGTCCAACGATACGAGTGCATTCAACGAGTTGCTGGACACCTGGAAGAGCGGCGCGTTACAGTTGGCCGTGCAGCTCAATGCTGTCACCTTCGCCTTACAGGGAGCTCACCGCCGTCTACTCTCTTGTGCGCAGGGCGTCAAGAGGTCGGACATGACCGGGTGCGAGCCCAAATTCATTACCGAGTATTACACAGACGTACCCGTAGCGAGCCGTTCGCTGTCATCCAGGCTCATCGTGGTGGTCGAGAGGGCGCATTGGAAGCCTGTGGTGCTCTCGCGTTGGTACATGGCCTTCATCGATTCTTCCCATGGTAACAGGACTTGTTGGCTGGACAGGCCCATGGTGTGCGATGCAGACGCAAACTACAGGGTGCCCTCATGCGACTTGATCGGGATATGCGAGCCTCTGGTGGTTGACAATACCACGGTCCCGGCGTGCCTAGTGAACCAGAGGGGCGAGATAGGTTCTGAGTGCCCGGTGGTGTGCGGGCACTCGTGCTTGGGTCCTGTCTGCTACCAGCCACAATGGGACACGTACACACTGAGGACCGCGCCCGAGGGAGCTCACGGTGTCTTCGCAACCACACGTCAGGTCGAGGCGAACAAGAGCCCCAGGATAGTCTCCAGGGTCTACTTTCTGTCTGAGGCCGAGATGCATACATCTATCGCTAGCGTTCGGGACCGAGCAGACCGCTCGTCCCAATTGCTGGAGCGAGGGGAGACTGTTTTACAGACCATGATTGCCATGGATCGCGCAGCTCGAAAATACACGGACAAAATACACGCGAAGACAATCGCTCGATCTCAGGGTTGTGTAGACTGTGAGCGCGCGATAGCCCGAATCCGGTTCATGGGCGCTGCTTCAGTTACCCTGTCCGCTCTAACCTGCACATTATTGATTGTTATAATCACGACACTGAAGTGTAGCGGGAACCGACGTGTCCCCGTGAGGATAGACAGGGGTCTTACAGAGCCTTTGCTGTAAGTGTGTGCAGCGTGGCATACATGTCCACGCGTGAATCACTGTGCCGTAAGGACAAGTACTTAAGGATGCTCTATTCACATGTTACTCTCCAGTCCTAAGACACAGCCATGGCTCCTATACCTATGAGCTATCTACTTGTGACACTTTGACACTGGTACTTTATATTGGACCAGTACTACTTCAGTTGTCTTTGTCTACTAAAGTTGCCCTTCAATCCTCCAACTCCTGTCACCAATAGACCTAGGACATGGCGTACGCTAAACTTCATACGACCAGACCAAGCGCTTCCGCTAAGGACATGGCGAACAAGGATCCGGGTACACAAGTGATAATACAGCCGCTGATCCCCAAACACAATCAATATATATCACAATATCAATCTACCTGCCAAAGTCGATTATACGCGTGATATCGTAGGTGCATGCAATAAAAGGAAATTGAAGATCGTGCTCCCTGTGACCCCGCACACGACCAGCAAACTGGTTCATGTCCTGTGCTCCGCTGCGGGCGCAAATGTCTGGCCCGACGAGTGTGAGGAAGCCTTGAGGGCATGTCTCCCCTTAAGGGAGCACCATAAGGCCCTCTTGTCACACACCATGTTTGTGACCATGATCGGGACCTTGGTTGCCAGAGCTCTGGAGCAAGACACCAGGAATAGTGGAAACACTCTGGACCTTCTGGCCGACAGGTATCATGGCCGTGCACATGGAGATGAACGCCCTGGCTGACAAGGCAAAAGAGAGACAGGCTCCCAATCAACGGTGTGGATCCAAGCTCAGCCAAGAGGACACCAGAGCCCACTCGTGGGACAATATCTACCGTGACGCCGATGCACTGATAACACCCATGGCCAACTTTGGACTCAAGCACCATTACAAGGAAAACCCCCATCACCCCGAGCACTTCACACAGGGTGGTGCTATGTGTGACATGAACCTAGTGGAAGCTATCGTGGACGGATTGGCTTGCATATTCGAGGGAAGCAAGGGCCACAAAGACGTCCACTCGTGGCTGGATATGTACAAGGTTGAGAGGTTCGGAGATGCTCGCAACAAGAACAGTGCAAGAGAGATCCTCGAGGCTCTCAAGACCCACGTCACTGAGGATGACTATAAAGCCCTGTCAATCTTCCGGTGGTCCATAGATGCTATCGTTGGTGAATCTCCCCTATGGTCCCGTGTGAACATGGATGCGTGTTGCACTCACACTGTCAACAAAGGTGACCAGCGGGATTTGCTGTCATGCTACCGACCCCGGGGTCGTGACCACTGAGCTGTGTAACCCGTAATGTGTTCTGTTGTAAGTCTGTACCATTCTGTGTTTACATGTTGGCGCACCATGAGGCATTCTACATGGATCATAGCCAACTGTGTGTTACTATACATACATGTACTTTTGAGTCAATAAAGTGTACCTATGCCTGGATCACAGTGTGACTGTGTTGTTTGATTTCCTTTCCTGCTTTCCATCCATTCACATCGTAACCGTATCAAGGGTCAGAAAGTGATGGGTAATCAATGCCTGTGTCACCCTGTGAGATATGATTTCATATACAACCAAAAGACAAAAGAAACACACCATGGGGTTCATTCAATTCGATGCTGACATGTCTTTACTGATACAACACATACAGCAACAGCATTTGTGCTCTCTGAGGGCTAGATTTATCAAGCCCGTTTGCGCCTGTTTCCAGGCGCTAATTGGTCGCAAAGACGGACGTAACCGATGCGGGCTATTTACAAACAGGGCGCACTTGGGTAAAATCGCAGATTGTCTGCCACATGAGCGAGAAGAGACAAGTTGCGCTTTCAATATGCGTTGGGTTCGGGGGTCGTGGGAAAGTGGGAGTTCCACCCAAAAGGTGGGAGGATAAGCGCAAGTGCCCCTAATTATATATTCCGTGGTATTTACAAAGATTGTCAGTAAAGGGCGCCTCTATTCTGCGGGGGAAATTTCTCCCGCCTCTTAAAAGCAGGTCTAAACCAGCCGCAATCGAGTTTCCTCGTAGACCTTTATGCCGCTGGTGAAATGGCAACAGTAATTTGAGCAAGACGAAGACATAGGCGAGGCTGAAAATATTTTTAAACACAAGAATCACACTTTGTCAGTGAACACAACATCATTTAGCGTTACGGATCAAGCAGCCATGCAATATTAGAGTTACTGGAAGAAATCAAAGATGAAATTGAATCTCCCACTCAGCGTTCACATCCCATTCCAGCAGTTGTTAAACTCCTCCCTACATTACAAATATTGGCATCAGGATCATTTCAAACAGTCATTGCATCAGCAGTGGGAATATCGCAGTCTGCACTCAGCCATATCATAGCACAAGTACCGCTTTGCTACAGCACAATTTACGGTATAGTGGGCGGAGAAAGACGCTGATTGCCTGATGGGTGTCAGGGTTGATAAATACTACGCAAAATGTGGAAGCATAGCGTGCGCTATTACCGAACTCGCATAAACGGACGCAGCGCAAACTGCGCTAGTGTTAGTAAATCTAGCCCTGAGTGTACACAGGTTCAACTTTGTACAGTGAGGTTTGGACATTGGGCAGTGTGGCGCAGGCTTCACACATGGAGTGGAAACACAAGTCTTTACCACAACGGCTGTGCGCATTGACACAGTGTGCGTCCACAGCACGACACAACACCTTAACTCGGTCCCCTTTGCTCGAGAACCTAGACAGAAAGGTGACGTACACAGATCCCCTGATCCCGGCCAGGTATAGGTACCTGGCTACGTTTAGCTTTAGGTCGACTCTCCCCTCGGCCTCCTCGTGCTCATCCAGACTTGCTTCAAAGTTTTTGTGCTGCTCTCGCGTCTCTGGTAGCAGGTGCTCGTCCCCGGCAGCGATGTCACACAGAACTCTGAACCTATCCTCGCTCGAAGAAAGCTCACCAAATGTCGGTTTCAGCGCGTGTCTCTCTTGGGGACTAGCACACAACAGCTCGCCGAAGCTCGACGTGTGCATGTCTCGACCCTCCCGGTAGCTCTTGTTGTCCATTCTCATGGTAATCCCTTCCCGTCCACAAGCCGTAAGCACGGCAACTACATCGGAATCTCCGCTGCACACGGTCACGCTGCCCGTGAGGACATTGGCCAACTCCACGAGCAGCGTGTCAGCCTCTGTGCTCCTACACAGCAGACACGCGTCCCGCAACAAAGACACTTGTGAACTCGCGGGGTCCGCGAAGCTCGCCACGAAAACGCCCTCGAGACCATCGGGACGTTCTATCTCTCCGTAACTGGGATATACGTTGCAGAGCTCACACTCGGGAGGTGTCAGGTCATTGAGCATATTCGGCAACACACTGTCATCCTCTGTGTACTTCTCGTGGAACGACACAAGGTTTTCGACAGAGGTTCCCTCACATTCTCCCTTGGCCCCCTCACATTCTCCCTTGGCCCCGGTCACTAGAAACAACTTGTTTTTCATACCCATATCGGCCAACAGTTTCATCATTGTGTATTCTATGGCGCATAGATTGCGCATACAAAACTCCATGTGAGGCGCAGGCGTGCGGTTGAGTCTCAGCTCCCTCACGGCTGGCTTCTGAGCCCTAGTTCCATCTTTGACAAGCACCACACACTGACTGCCCTCATTCTCCGAGATGTAGCACAACGCCAGCGTTCTGGCCATGCTCAGTATTGACCCCTGTGGATCATCCTCGATGTAGTCACTCTCCTTGACTTTGTGGATAACCATGAGATGGTCTATCAGAGTCCAATCCTGTGGCAGACACGGGCGGTCGATCAATTCGAACGGGGCTAGGTGAGGGTTTGCGAGCATTGCGTGGATAGCATTGTGTCTCAAACCCATGTTGGTCAAAATGGTGGAGTAGGAGCCTATTGGAGCACTGGGTCATAGACAGTACACTGTCTTGAGATCGGTTTGACTCGGGGACAGCTTATTCAACCAAAGACCATGGAGGACTCACAATCTGAGTCACCACAGAGGAGAACTATATATATATGTGTGTGTGTGTCCGTGTGTGTGCGTGTCTGTGTGTGTACAACCGCAGCGACCTCGCGACCGCAACAGTGACAGGTAGATGTGGTACGCATCCATGAAACTTTCCATGGCCTCCAGGAAACAATTATTCTACTTTGGAAGAAAAAACAAGAAAGAAAGAGAGTTCATGTAGACCACAGCAGTTTTAATCATCGTTTGGAATCATCTTCACTCTGACGGGCCAAGCCGCCGACGCGAACCTCTTCTTGTCGTCATTGAAAAGCTTGTTCCTGTAACTCAACTCTGTCTCATCTAAGCGGGAGGTCTCGCTCGGCTCTGCAGAGGCCAGCCGAGTCTCGACTCTCATGTTCACACACGTAGGAGTGAGACAATTGAGCAATTGCGGGCAGAAACTGTTCAGCCACGGGAACTTGCTGCGCAGGGACCTAGAAATCGTGGGTCGCGAGCAACCCCTCATGTCAACCTTGTTGGTCCCGGGTCTGACGATCACCAGGTATGCCGCGGACCGCTCCACCATGCTCGGGTACGTGAGCGAGAACATCAACCATGTGAGCCACAGTTGCGTGTTGTATCGCCACAAGGTGACCGGATCCAGTTCGTCGTTGTTCCTGGTCTTGAGCTCAAGCAGCACTACGTTGTCCCTTATGGTGTCCTGGGCCACTAGGTCCACTTCGGTGTAGAATCCCCACGTGTCGTCTATGGACGTGCACCGTGTACAGCCGTTGTGGTATGTGTAGGCTCCGGGTACGCGGCTACTGCTGCCACTGCCACTGCCGCTAAACCTGTCGGGCCTGGGCACACCGGCGACTTTGAGGCCTGCGCATATCGGAGTCAGGCGCAGAGCTTTGAGCTGCGTGAGAATGAGGTGAGACACCGGGCCCACGTCACGTATTGTCTTCTTTTCGTTGAACACGTCCTTGCACTGAGCGTCTACCACAGTGCCTATAATGGAGGACATGTGGGTCTTGTCCCACAGGAGCCTGCAGGCTTCCGGAGTGAGCGCTCTTGACCTCAACAGTTGCAACAGCGCTTCCTTGAGTGTCAACCCGTGGGACTCGTTGGGCGCATTCAGGTTTCTTACGTACTCTGGCACCCACTCGAGTGAACTGTGCGGGTTGGCGTTCAGGTCCCTAACGACCCTGGTGAACATGTCCATGCTTATCATGTTGTGTTTGCGCGCTCGCTTCCTGTACAGCTTGATAGACTCAAGAGTCTTGGTGATGCCCTGAACCTTGTACCAACGGTCGTCTGCGGTAGACTTTGCGCACAGGGTGCCGCGCGACCCACGGAACACGATCGCCGGGTCTTGGAGCTTCATTGTACTAAAGTGCTAGGATCGTCGGCTCACTGGTATAGCCGCTGCGGGTAGAAACTGCAATGCGAGTAAGTACCAACAAACCTACAAGAGCTGCAAGGATCCTCTCTGAGCTATGCATCGGAATAGGAACCCGATGAACATCGAGACTCTGGTAGCCCATACCAAGAAAGTCCCGGCCCTATTGAACGGAGCCGCTGTCCGCTTTAAGGGTAAGCTGGGAGCAGCGATCGCCGTCATCACCTCTCTCATTGTGGGCTTCCTCACCATACCCAACAACATCCTGTACTTCATCGACAGCAAACACGGCACCAGGGCCATGGGATGTCCAGCCGCGGACTCTAACTCGGCCCAGGCTAAGCCCGAATACGAGTATGCTTACATCCACGCGGGGATAGCTTTAATCACACTGGGGTGCCTGGCCATGGTCGCAAGCATAGTGCTCAGCTATTTCGCCGCCGAGAGCAAACAGAAAATGGACGACGTGCCAGATCCATACAGGGGTGCCGGGTCCAAGAGCACCAGGACCGTGATCACGTGCCTCATCATGATGAACATTGAGCTGTTCATGGCCGTGATAGCAGGATGCATGGAGTTACTGTATCGACCGCTGATCAGCAATGCTCAGAGGCTGCATAACATGGAGTGTGCCATCGCCGTGTTCAACATCGTAATCTACGCCATGTACGTGGTGACCATGGTCATGACCTCGACCGTTCTCAAGGAGAGACGCGACACTGTCCAGTTTGATGGTCAGAGAGCGATCCCGAACACCGCAGCCTCCGTTCAAGAAGTCTTTACCGAAAGAGCTCAAGTGGCGACAGTGGAGCGAGCCCTGGCGATCCTGACACGGTGCCCGTGCGGTGATGAAAACAGCCCAGAGGAACACTCTGACAAAGCATCGCAGCACATGTACGACAATGAAATGTGAATTGTTCCCATTGAAATAAAAAATAAATATAAAAATAAATAACTTTGTGTCTCTCACTTCACTGATGTTTTCACTGAGTGGCTGCCATAAAGCTCACAGACTACATTTCATCAAAAAAACACATCCAACTGCTGGTAAAGCATCCATCTCTGTTTCCCGTTGCGGTGAATTGGGCTTTAGGGCAGACAATGCCGCGTTCTGCCAGCAGATGCCGCGATAACCGCATTTTTTTTGGGTTACGTTAGTTTATTTGACTTTTTGCATTGGCCTGGCGTTGCGCTTCGGGTCTTTCTGACCAATACCTTATCCCCCGGTATTTCTCTGCTACCGCGGCCCTGGCCTTCGGGTCTTTCTGACCCATACCTTATTCCGTGGCATTTCTCTGCTACCGCGGCTCTGGCCTTCGGGTCTTTCTGACCCATACCTTATTCCGTGGCATTTCTCTGCTACCGCGGCTCTGGCCTTCGGGTCTTTCTGACCCATACCTTATTCCGTGGTATTCAGGGGACTCCGGCCTGGCTCGTAGTAGTAACACAGAAATGGTAAGGGAGAAAAGGGGGAAAGAGACAAACCTCATCCTCGTCCTACTAAACACTTTTATTATACACACTGTTCACATTCGTCTTCTTGTTTTTGTCATCTTTGCTTCTTCTTCTTCTTCTTTTGGACCTTTGTACTCTTTGTACTCGGTTCAGCGGCCGGTTGTGACGCCGGCATGGCCCGTTGTGTGACTCTAAATTTGGAGCTGCATCATTTTCTCAAACACGCGGAACAAGAGGCAATCGCGGCACGCTCAGCACGTGCGGTTTGCGTGATGCGTGAGGCACGTGCAGCACGCGCGGCATGCGTAGCACGCGTAACACGCATAGCACGCGAGGCACGCGCAGCACGCAATGTCCCCCAAGTGGAAGAGATGGAAGAAGAAAACACAAAAGATGAAGAAGAGAAGAGGAAGAAGAAGAAGAAGAAGAAGAAGAAGATGATGATGACCACAGCGACTCTGACGAGGAAGACGAATGGTCATCCGGGCGGGTAAAGGCGCCAGAAGACGATAGAGACAAACACGACCGCGCGGACGGAGAAAAAGACTGCCGACGGACAGACGCCAGCGACGCCAGAAAGAGGAGCTACGACGCCACTGACAACCGAACGAACGAGGACAAGAACGAGGAGAAGACATGGCAGCAGCAGCCCAAGAGGGTGTACGGCAAAGGGAAGAAGAAGAACAAGAAGAAGAACAAGAAGAAGAACAACAAGAAGAAAAAGAGGGCCAAGACGAGGAGGAGCAGGACGAGGAGCAGGATGAGCAGGACGAGGAGGAGAGTGAAAGGTTCGTGTCCAAAAACGGTGAAATAGAATGGTCCTCGACGACGTATCATACCCGACGCCGTCGAACTCGCCGCCACGCCGCCGAATACGAAGAGGAGGAAGAGGACCAACAACTGGACGATGAACGACAACAACATGACCAAGACGACGACGACGACGAGGAGCAACAACAGGCTCCAGAGAGCCCCGGACCCACCGTGCACCCGCCAGCGCGCGTCCGAGACATAATCTCCACGTTCGACCTGTTGGTCACGGGGCGCATACTAGAGATCGCGGTGACCGCCACGAAACCTCGAGGGCCCCAGGAAATGCGGCAACGACGGAAAATGACGAGACGCGGAGGAGCTGCGCTGGCTACCTCGGGCTGCTGCTCCTCGCGGAGTGTACAGGTCCCGAAACGAGGCCCTGGAGAGCCTGTGGCACGAGGAGAGCGGCAGGGCCATTTTCCCGCGCCACAATGTCGCTGAAGCGATTCCAACGTTTCGCTCGCAACTGCTGCGATTCGACGACCACAGGACGAGAGGCGAGACGAGCCTCGGACAAACTGGCGGCCATAACGACGTGTGGACGCCGGGGCGCCGGCGTCTGCCTCGCCTCTTACAACCCGGCCCCGAGCGTGACTGTGGACGCAGCAGCTGGTTCCCTTCGGAGGTGAGTCGCTCGTCGGGTCTGGGAACTTGCTGGCCATCGGCGGCGGGGTTCAATCCGGCGCCCGGCTGGATAAAAAGGCGCAGCAGCAGCAGCAGCGGTTGTCTTTCACAGAGTGGTCGGATAGAGTGGTCGGATAGCTTGCAGCGCAGCCCTCCCACAGACGCTGTACTGCTACATAATGTGTGCGGTGCCGCCACCTGCCCAGAGTTTGGTTTCTTTCTCCGCCCTCTTTTCCGGCGCTTCTCCCCCCCCCCCCCCCCCCCCGCTGCTGCTGCCGCTCGCTGCTGCTCAAAAGCCCTCCAAACGGACGGAGTTGCCCGACTCGAAGTTGCCCGACTCCCGACCCTGTGCGCGCGCTACCCCGTAAATATTAACAATGCTTATGTGTGTCTGCGTATGCGCACGGATGTTTTAAATTTTTATTGTTCTTTTTGGTATCCTTGTTTATTTTTATCTCTTTCTGCTTCTCATTTCGTCTTTGCACTCTGGTTCCTCTCCCGCCGAAGTCCTTTCCCTTCCTCCTTCTCATTCTCCGTTTTTGAGGACACCGACATCGACACCAAGGTCGATGCTCCTTCCGCCAGTACATGCCCAGCAAGCCCGCCAGGGAACGGACTCAAGTCGTGGGTGGCCTGGGCGACGCCGGCTCCAGCTACGCGTGGAACATGCAGGTCTTACACGGGCAAGTCTGTGAGGGCGAGCCTGAGAGGAATCAGAAGCCCGCGTGGTGATGGACCTGACCGGAGGGCCTGCGGGACCCAACAACGACGCGGTGACAACTTTTTCACCTCCTAACGAGCTGGCCCGGCTCCTCCACGGAGGCGTGTCACCGTGGTGGGCACGATCGCAAAACAAGCCCGAAGCTGCCGCACTTTGCTCGACACCAAGGGGGGCGCGCGGTCTTCTCGTCCAAGTTTGCCTTCACGCCACCGTCACGCTGGTGTCCATGCGTGCCCAAGAAAAAGAGAACGTGGTGCTGCTGAGCACGCTGCACACGGGGACGCGCCGGGTCAGCGCCTCCAGGGCCGCCAAGCCCGACATCATCCTGCACTACAACAGCACCAGGGGCGGCGTGGACAACCTGGACAAGCTCGGCACGCATAGCCGCCGCAGGAAGACGGCGCCATTGGCCCTCGCCGTTCCACAACATTCTCGACGTGTCCGCCTAACGCGCTATTGTGCTCTTTGCGCGAGCTCAGGCCCGAAAGTGGCTGCGCGGCAAGCTCAACAGGCGCAGGGCTTTCCTCGAGCAGCGGGCAGGGCGCTCGTTCACCCCGCTCATCGAGACGCTTCGCATCTCCCTCGCACGTAGCGTCTGCCGCTTGTCCAAGCCGGTGTGTGGCGGCGCGGTGGCGCCGCCCATGTCAGGCACTGGTGTCACGCGAGCCCGACAAGACCAGCGGGAGACCGACGCAGGGAGGAAGAAGACGATGAGGAGGACGACGACGACGAGGGAAGCCGGAACCGGAGTGCCCAGCGAAGCAAAGAGGTGTCAGCTCTGTGCAAAGAAAAAGGACCGCAAGACACACACCGCAGCGGTGGCTGCCAGAGATACATCTGCAGGAGCTGCACACGGTCCTACGGCGCGGACTGCGCGGAGACAATAGCCTCTTGAGTCGCGCGGCGGTTTGAGCTTCGTCTTTGACTTTACGCTGCACAAAAAAAAAACACAGCGACATCAACTTTTCCACAGCAACAAGGGTCCCCGGGACCCGAGGGACACAGGCCGCCACAAGGCCAGTAGCGAGAGACAAAGAAATACATGCCGTTGACTAGGCGAGGGTCCCGGAGACCCCAAGGGCCAAGTAGTTGCCACCGCGGTAGTTGACGTGGCAAAGCGGTCAAATAGTAGGCCAGGGTCCCGGGGACGAGGCGAGCGTGTGACATGGAATAACATAGAATAAGCGAGGGTCCCGGGGACCCAAAGGACAGAGGCCGCGAGGCCAGTAGCAAATGCATAGAATCACAATAAGCCAGAGGCCGCGAGGCTAATACAAAACGTGAATAAACTAAACAAGTTCCCGTGACACGAAGGACAATACAAGGGTTAAGAGTGTTTGTGAATTGAGAATATTGAAAGTTTTATTTTTTTTTAGTGGATGAATACGTTTATTTCCAAATGACACTCTCCCAGCATCTTCTCTTTTAAGAAAAATGTAAAATAATAATAATAATAATAAAACACCTTAATTCAACTTTGAGTGGATTATTAGCCTCTCTTACTAAACATTTACAATTAGTTGATTACATTTTTATTATCAATTTTAAATGATATTAGAATATTATACAAGTAACAGGGTTGACACATCAGTAACAGGGTTGACAACAGTTACCGTATTGGTTATACTGCTTGTTTGAGTTACAGTTACGGGTGTAATGGAGTCTTAATTGGACATTCATAAACCTTATACTACTCTCTACTCATTTTCAGGTTCATAATTGTATTTTAAGGTTGTACCAGAATAGGTTTACATGGTTTAATTTTCAAAAAACACCATATTTTTGTTGTACTGCAGAGCTCTCTCTCACTGCTGCATATCCTCTTTTAACCTGGTCTCTGTTTTAGCTACAGAGTGAGACCTCTTTTCTTCTTGTTCTGTACTATCTTTGATTGCCCAGTACCTCAGATCATGTCAGCTAGCTAGCTCAGCTAGACAGTAAAAGAAAGGCTGTTTCTTCAACTTCGGTCAGTTCCAAGGCAGGATTAACTGGGAGACTTCTAAATGAGGGCGCACATGTAAGTAGTTCTTTTGTAGATTATGGTGAACTTGTGTGTGTTGTAGCAGTGCTTTGCTATTGAGAAGGAGGTAGCATGCTAGCGTTAGCATGCTAACGGTTGCGGTTAGCCAGCTCGTTTCGGATTGTGACATCACAAGCTGGCCGATTTTTGACCAGCTCACCAGGAGACTGAAGGCAGGACACATTCAGAAACCGTATCTCACTCAAAACAGCATGAATGGATTTTTTTCAAAGTTTGTATGTGTGTGGAAGCACCATAGACACAAAATAACACCCCAAATCCCAGAAAAAATAGTTTTTTTCACAATATGGTCACTTTAATTCAACATGACTAATCAGCATATTTTGGAGACAGCTCTATTGAGATATTTTAGCATAAAAATTATGAAAAATTATGATGATTCTATGGATGTAAATGTAAACCAATTGTTTTATTAAAACATTAACATTACCTTGCAATTAAATGACCAATTGAACATGTTTGGCCTTAACAGAATAAGCAAAAACCACTAACGATCACTTACTAAAGGCCACTATAAAAAACAAAATGCAGATCCTATAATTATTATGTAGGCATTTGGTGAGTGTCTTGTAACATGGAGGAAGTAAACTGGTGAAAAAGATTAGACACATATCGACATTTCAGAGTGGCCATTTCCTGCTTCTATCCTGAAGGTGAATGGTGATGCATCGATTTCTTTTGTTAACCATTCCCGCCCAGCAGACAGTCATTAGTCCTCAACTACGTCCACAACAACGTTTTAAGTACTGGCGCTCAGAACCGGAGCAAAAGGACTCGGTAAAGGAAAAGCTAACTGTTGAACACCTCTTAGTCGATTAGTCGACTAATCGGTCGTTTTGGTCTTAGTCGACTAAGATTTCTTTAGTTGATAAGTAATTTTTTATGCTTATTCATGCTTAATTACTCATTTCCAAGAAACTTATGAGCACATTTATGGTAAACACAAGATTTAAAGTGGTGCTTTTGCAGGATTAATTGTGGAGAAACTCTGTTTTACAGATGGTTAGTTAACTACATTTATATTGTGCTTTTCTAGTCTTAACCACCTCTCAAAGCGCACAGCTCTGTCAATTAAATCAACCAATCGATTAGTCGACAAAATCGTATTGTGTTAGTGTTAGTCGACTAAGAATTTCTTTAGTCGAGGACAGCCCTATTGGCCTTAACAGAATAAACAAAAGTCAATGATCACTAATGATCACTTAGTGTAACATTCCTGTCTGCCTACCCAACAAGTTTTGACCAGATGTCTTTCCGTATTTCTACGTGCTGTGCTGTCACATTAAGAGGAGCAGGAATCATTCTTAAAATGTCATCAAGTATGTACCAGATGCTGTCCTCACGGGCTGGCCAGAAATATCTATTCGGGCCAACACAGTGCATGCACTTCACTTGGGCATATCCTTCATCTTTTGCCACGATGATTCCTGGGTAGATCTCCTTGTCATATGTCAGGACACACCATTTTCCGATAATCTGGTCGTCATTCCAGTCGATCTCCTGGGGGCCCTGAAGTTCTTCTGTCAGGTGCTCCTCTGACTGGATTGGTTGAGGTCTGACTGGTGTGCTTGAGGTAGCTGACAGTGGAGGGAAGGTGAAGTGGTAAGTGTTGAAACGTGCAGGACAGGTTATTCAGTGTAGCACACAGACAGCTGACGTCCCTGGAGATCAAGTGGCCTTTTCTGTTGGTGACCACTTGGTGTATCCGCATTGTCCCAGGGACCGATGGGATGTTTGCTGGAATGTTACGGTAGGCATCCACAATATTCTCGGTTTCCACATAAAAAAGCTTCACTGTGGTGCCAGTGGTCAGTAGCGCTCGGTAGAGTGTGATGGCATCAGGGATGTCACGTCCTTGACTCACAAGCTGATCTGCCAGTCTTTTTAAAACTCCCCCAACACCATCAGGCGCACCCTTGCCGTGGCTCGCTTCAAAGAAATTTCAGGTGCCACTCTCAAAGCCCCTCTTGCTCAACTCGGTACTGAACAGGAAGAAATTACCTTTCTGCTTATATTGAGTACAAGCGCCATCACTGAAGAAGTGGACCACAGACACAGATGGATGATGGGCTTGTATGTAGTCCAGTACTGGTTCAAGATGTTGCCAGATTGCCGGGGGACCTTTTTGCTTGGATTGAGAGATGGTGCAGAAGCAGAGAGGGCTAGCATTGTCACCAACATATAACACACCTGTGTGCATTGTTGCCTGTTGGTGTGAGGCACCGAAATGTACAGCCTGGATCTCAGCACTGTATTTGCACGAGTAGTTTTCCGAGAAGTCCACATGTATAATATACATTCATGTGAGGACAGACTTCTTTTTAGTTCTCTGGAGAATGAGAACTGCTGCTTGATGTTGAACACATGCTTCTTGAACTTATGCAGCAGGCACGTGAAATGCTCAATGAGCTCCTCTAAAGAGCTTTCGATTTGTTTTTTTGCTGTCACTTTGAATGACAGAGCCTCATTTTCTTGTGGCATTCTGGTCTTCTCTTTCTCCTCCAGTACCCATTGTGTGTATGTTATACGCATTGATGCATTGGTAACAGTATCCAGTGGGAAGCTTTTCACTTTGCATTTGGGACACTCTCCATACATGCACTCCTTACTGCTGGTGCTGCAAGATACCTCCTCTATTAGCTTCTCAAGGTTTGAGTGGGGAAGCAAGTTTAGTTGCTTCAACTTGTCAACCACAAAGCCAAGGTTCTCATGGATCTTGCACAGGCAAGTATCTCTGTCTTGAATGGTTGGATGTACAACCCAGAAGGGACGAAGTCTGCAAAAGAGAGTGTAGGACAAAGCTCTGTTTGCATTTTCAGACTGAAACTTTCTGTAAAGGTTTAACAGTGTATCAACAAGAAATCTCTTCTGTTTTTTTACTTTGTTTCGCGTTATTGTCTGTTTTCTCCCAGTGGTGACCCGACTGACATCATCCCGGTCATAGAAGGCTCTGATACTTGATTTTATATGTGTTGGAATGCGGAGCTTTTCTTTACGAGAGAAAGAAAGTGCATTTCCATCTAACGTCTTCCACCTTCTTCTTGGAAGACCAATGGCACTTTTTCACAATCTGCCCAGATACCAATTTGGAGATAATCTGCCTCTCTCGTTCATCATTTGAAGTTGTGTATTTGCTTTTTATGTCCCTCAACAGTGCAGAATGAAATTTGAGGGTTTTTCGAGCTTGCGACTGCACAGCTGCGGTGCTCAATTGATGTTTGACTTTAGAAGAAGGGGATGTTGTTTTATTCTTTTGGCGGAAGAATCTTTTTTTTTGTACTTATTTGTCTTTTCTTTTTCTTTTTCCAGGCTTTGCCTCAATTTCCCCAGGTCATGGTGGAGCCTCTTTCTCTCCTTCTTTGACCTTAAACGCCCCTGATCACGTTGCCTGCAACACAATGAAGCACTGATTAATGAAATACTTGTACTGACAATCAAATTATCATCAATAAATAGGGAGATGCATGTACATGAACATGCATGCACACACCCGCACACTCACACACACACACACACACACAACACACACACACACACACCTTGTGTGAGGCATCCTAACAAAATCAAATCAAATCAAAATACATACAACACTTCAACAGCAACCTTGTTAATTTATTGAATTCTTGTAATAAAAATAATGACTTTTGGTTTATAAAGCATATTTATAAAACCCAATGCACTTGTGTGCATCAGTATAGATCAGTAACCTTAACACATTTTAGCCTACCTATCAGTAGAATAAATGATTATGAATGAAAAAATTAAATGATTTATAGGGATGAAAACTGTAAAAACATGTATATTATGTAAATACTATTAGTAAGAAAAGTACGTCTGTGAAAATTCTCAGTCATCCAGGTCATAGTTATCCAAGAAGGGTTGGCTCAGGGGTGACAACCCCACAGAGGTTAAATACCTGGCACTCCCCATCAGTCATTTAGAATTGAAGAAACCCCTTGGATGAGAGGCAAACATCTTCAAATATGGAAGTACCAAGTCCAGTTGCCCTTGATTTAACCCTTCTTGGATATACAACATGGGTAAGACACACAAAAGCATACTTTCGTCAACCCTGTTACCCTGGAACGGTAACAGGGTTGACGGTAACAGGGTTGAAGAAAAATGTTATTGGCGGCCATTACTAGCCATGAGGTATAGGTAATGACACCACATTATGTGCCTTAATGAGAGGCTTAAATGTTCTTATATATGTACATTTTTAAATATGTACAAATAACTTTTTAACGTATGCTTTTCTGGTAACAGGACTGACACAATGAGCGTGTCCCTGTCTTTCAGACAATAGATAAACTCAAAGAAAATTCATTAAAAGAAGAGAACACTTACTTGTCTTCTACCATCAACTTCATGAAAGGCAGATGATGTCACTTCCTGGAACTGATGCAACTTTTGGAACGTTCCATTATCTTTAAAGGGGTGTTTTCATAAAAAGTAACAAGGTTGACGAGAACCTAGGGACCCGACTAAATTGTTTTTTTTTCTAAATTTGACACGTGAAGAATGAAATCCATTCATTACTAATGACCTGACACTTAAGGCTTTATACAAGTATATATTTTTTTATTAGGGCCCGAGCGCCGACAGCGGCGAAGGCCCTATTGAAACTGAAGGAATTATTATTAGGGCCCGAGCGCCGACAGCGGCGAAGGCCCTATTGAAACTGAAGGAATTATTATTCTTTCTTTCTTTCTTTTTCCCGTCAAATGAATTGGCTTTTTGAGGGCCTTAACATATTCAAAAACTCACCAAATTTGGCGGTCGCATCAAGTCTGGTGAAAATTTATGTATTTTAAGGGTTTCGGGAATAGGCGCACAAAAATGGCTCGCTAGCGCCCCCTAGAAAGTTAAGAAAATTGAGCCCCTGCAGTGCGTTTAACGTAGACTCACGAAACTTGGTACACATATGTATCATGTCAAGACGTACAAGAAACGTCATTAGAGCCATACCCTAAACCCAACAGGAAGTCCGCCATTTTGATTTCAAAGTTCGAAATTAGTGCGATTTGGGCCATTTCCACGTCGTACTTTAACGAACTCCTCCTAGAGATTTCATCCGATCAACTTCAAACTCAGTCTGTGCCATCTTAAGATGTTAAAGATGAAAAGTTGTTAAAAGAAAAACTTTCCATCATAGGCGGTCCGTGGCGGGCGGCCATTTTGCGCGTTCGACCGAAACAGGAAGTGGGTGTAACTCGAGTGTACGTTTTGTCCGATTACCTCGAAACTTTTCAGGATTCATAAGAGTCCGACCCTGAGGACAAATAAAGGCCGATATTTACTTAAAGTCATAGCGCCCCTTAGTGGCAACAGGAAGTAGGCCTAAAAGTCAAGGTGCTATACTTTAACGAACTCCTCCTAGAGATTTCATCCGGATTACTTCAAACTTGTAGCGTCATCCCAACACCTTAACCGATGAAAAGTTATTATAAAGAAAAACTTTTCGGCCAGACGGTAGTGGCGTGGCGTGGCCATTTTGAGTGTTTAGCGATGAACAAAGAAGATGTTGTAACTTGAGTGTAATGCGTTGTCGTATCTGCCCGAAATTTCTCACGATGGACAAGGGTCCAGGCCTGAGGACACCTACAGGCCAAAATTGACTTTTGGTCATAGCGCCCCCCCCCTGGCCACAGGAAATGTGCCTTATATGACAAACATCATCCGATTTACATGAAACTTAGAATGTGTGGTCTACATGTGATACTGAGCCGCCTCCTATAATATGACCACGCCCACTTACTGAGGCCACGCCCCCTTTCATAACATTTGAACCGTTTAAGGTAGAGTCTTGTGTGAGGTGTCATTGAACTCAGCAGAGACTTCTTTCTTCATTGGTGATGGTTTGACCCGCCCCTTATGCTTAAGCCCCGCCCCCTTTCTTAAAATTTGAACCATTTAAGATAGACCCTTGTGTGAGGTATCAATGAACTCAGCAGAGACTTCCTTATTCATTGTTGATGGTTTGGCCCGCCCCCTATGTTAAAGCCACGCCCTTTTTAATAAATGCTGACCCATCTAAGGTAGAGTCTTGTGTGAGGTATCATTGAACTCAGCAGAGACTTCCTTTTTAATTGGTGATGGTTTGATCCGCCCCCTATGCATTAGCCACGCCCCCTTTCATAAAATTTGAACTTTTTAAGATAGACCCTTGTGTGAGGTATCAATGAACTCAGAAGAGACTTCCTTTTTAATTGGTGATGGTTTGACCCGCCCCCTAAGCTTTAGCCACGCCCCTTTTCACAGCTAATGAACCGTATGACGTAGAGTCTTGTGTGAGGTATCGTTGAACACGGCGGGGAGTTCCCTTTTAATTGGTGACGATTTGCGGCGTCCGAGTGCCGCGCGAATGCACGGTCGCAAGGAGCGGCATCCGCCGGTAACCCCGACGCGCGCAGAGGCGCGAGGGCCCGTCCATCGCTGCTCGCAGCTTTAATTATTCTTTCTTTCTTTCTTTCTTTCTTTCTTTCTTTCTTCTATTATTTTCCCGTCAAATGAATTGGCTTTTTGAGGGGCTTAATATATTCAAAAACTCACCAAATTTGGCGGTCGCATCAAGTCTGGTGAAAATTTACGTATTTTAAGGGTTTCGGGAATAGGCGCACAAAAATGGCTCGCTAGCGCCCCCTAGAAAGTTAAGAAAATTGAGCCCCCTGCAGTGCGTTTAACGTAGACTCACGAAACTTGGTAAACATATGTATCATGTCAAGATGTACAAAAAACTTCATTAGAGCCATACCCTAAACCCAACAGGAAGTCCGCCATTTTGATTTCAAAGTTCGAAATTAGTGCGATTTTGGCCATTTCCACATGTCGTACTTTAACGAACTCCTCCTAGAGATTTCATCCGATCAACTTCAAACTCGGTCTGTGCCATCTTAAGAAGTTAAAGATGAAAAGTTGTTAAAAGAAAAACTTTTCGTCATAGGGCGTGGCCGTGGCGTGGCTGCCATTTTGTGCGTTTCGCCGCCGAAACAAGAAGTGGGTGTAACTCGAGTGTACGTTGTCCGATACTCCTCGAAACTTTTCAGGTTTCATAAGAGTCCAACCCTGAGGACAAATAGAGGCCGATATTTACTTAAAGTCATAGCGGCCCGAGCGGCAACAGGAAGTAGGCCTAAAAGTCAAGGTGCTATAACTTTAACGAACTCCTCCTAGAGATTTCATCCGATGGACTTCAAACTTGGTCTGTACCATCCCAACACCTTACCGTTAAAAGTTATTAAAGGAAAAACTTTTTTTCGTCAGACGGTGTGGGCGTGCCGTGGCAGCCATTTTGAGTGTTTAGAGATGAACAAAGAAGTTGTTATAACTTGAGTGTACGCGTGTCGTATTCGCCCGAAATTTCTCAAGATTGACAAGGGTCCATGCCTGAGGACACTTACAGGCCAAAATTGACTTTTGGTCATAGCGCCCCCCCCTGTCCACAGGAAATGCGCCTTATATGACAAACATCATCCGATTTGCATGAAACTTAGAGTGTGTGGTCTACATGTGATACTGAGCTGCCCCCTATAATATGACAACGCCCACTTACTCAGGCCACGCCCCCTTTCATAACATTTGAAACGTTTAAGGTATACCCTTGTTTGAGGTATCATTGAACTCAGCAGAGACTTCCTTCTTCATTGGTGATGGTTTGACCCGCCCCCTATGCATTAGCCACGCCCCTTTTCACAGCTAATGAACCATATGACATAGAGTCTTGTGTGAGGTATCGTTGAACTCGGCGGGGAGTTCCCTTTTCATTGGTGACGATTTGCTGCGTCTGAGTGCACGGAATGCACGGTCGCAAGGAGCAGCGTCCGCCGGTAACCCCGACGCACACAGAGACGCGAGGGCCCATCCATCGCTGCTCGCAGCTTTAATTAGGGCCCGAGCGCCGACAGCGGCGAAGGCCCTATTGAAACTGAAGGAATTATTATTATTCTTTCTTTCTTTCTTTCTTTTTCCCGTCAAATGAATTGCCTTTTTGAGGGCCTTAACATATTCAAAAACTCAACAAATTTGGCGGTTGCATCAAGTCTGGTGAACATTTACGTATTTTAAGGGTTTCGGGAATAGGCGCACAAAATTGGCTCGCTAGCGCCCCCTAGAAAGTTAAGAAAATTGAGCCCCTGCAGTGCGTTTAACGTAGACTCACGAAACTTGGTACACATATGTATCATGTCAGGATGTACAAAAAACGTCATTAGAGCCATACCCTAAACCCAACAGGAAGTCCGCCATTTTGATTTCAAAGTTCGAAATTAGTGCGATTTTGGCCATTTCCACATGTCGTACTTTAACGAACTCCTCCTAGAGATTTCATCCGATCAACTTCAAACTCGGTCTGTGCCATCTTAAGATGTTAAAGATGAAAAGTTGTTAAAAGAAAAACTTTTCGTCATAGGGCGTGGCCGTGGCGGGGCGGCCATTTTGTGCGTTTCGCCGCCGAAACAGGAAGTGGGTGTAACTCGAGTGTACGTTGTCCGATTACCTCGAAACTTTTCAGGATTCATAAGAGTCCGACCCTGAGGACAAATAAAGGCCGATATTTACTTAAAGTCATAGCGCCCCCTAGTGGCAACAGGAAGTAGGCCTAAAAGTCAAGGTGCTATACTTTAACGAACTCCTCCTAGAGATTTCATCCGATGTACTTCAAACTTGGTCTGTACCATCCCAACACCTTAACGATGAAAAGTTATAAAAAAAATTTTAAAAAAAAAATTTTTGCCCCGGCGGGGGGGCGTGGCGTGGCAGCCATTTTGAGTGTTTAGCGATGAACAAAGAAGATGTTGTAACTTGAGTGTACGTTGTCGTATCTGCCCGAAATTTCTCACGATGGACAAGGGTCCAGGCCTGAGGACACCTACAGGCCAAAATTGACTTTTGGTCATAGCGCCCCCCCCCTGGCCACAGGAAATGTGCCTTATATGACAAACATCATCCGATTTGCATGAAACTTAGAGTGTGTGGTCTACATGTGATACTGAGCTGCCCCCTATAATATGACAACGCCCACTTACTCAGGCCACGCCCCCTTTCATAACATTTGAAACGTTTAAGGTATACCCTTGTTTGAGGTATCATTGAACTCAGCAGAGACTTCCTTCTTCATTGGTGATGGTTTGACCCGCCCCCTATGCATTAGCCACGCCCCTTTTCACAGCTAATGAACCATATGACATAGAGTCTTGTGTGAGGTATCGTTGAACTTCGGGGGAGGTTCCCTTTTCATTGGTGACGATTTGCTGCGTCTGAGTGCACGGAATGCACGCGTTCGCCGAAGCAGCGCGTCCGCCCGGTAACCCCGAGCACACAGAGAGGCGAAGGGGCCATCCATCGCTGCTTCGCAGCTTTAATTAGGGCCGGCCGACAGCGGCGAAGGCCCTATTGAAACTGAAGGAATTATTATTATTCTTTCTTTCTTTCTTTCTTTTTCCCGTCAAATGAATTGCCTTTTGAGGGCCTTAACATATTCAAAAACTCAACAAATTTGGCGGTTGCATCAAGTCTGGTGAACATTTACGTATTTTAAGGGTTTCGGAATAGGCGCACAAAATTGGCTCGCTAGCCGCCCCTAGAAAGTTAAGAAAATTGAGCCCCTGCAGTGCGTTTAACGTAGACTCACGAAACTTGGTACACATATGTATCATGTCAGGATGTACAAAAAACGTCATTAGAGCCATACCCTAAACCCAACAGGAAGTCCGCCATTTTGATTTCAAAGTTCGAAATTAGTGCGATTTTGGCCATTTCCACATGTCGTACTTTACGAACTCCTCCTAGAGATTTCATCCGATCAACTTCAAACTCGTGTCTGCTTACCATCTTAAGATGTTAAAG
Organism: Perca fluviatilis; assembly: GCF_010015445.1. NCBI lineage: Eukaryota > Metazoa > Chordata > Actinopteri > Perciformes > Percidae > Perca > Perca fluviatilis. The sequence continues at coordinate 190,406 of NC_053131.1, forward strand.
ATGAAAAGTTGTTAAAAGAAAAACTTTTCGTCATAGGGCGTGGCCGTGGCGGGGCGGCCATTTTGTGCGTTTCCCGCCCGAAACAGGAAGTGGGTGTAACTTCGAAGTGGACGTTGTCCGATTACCTCGAAACTTTTCAGGATTCATAAGAGTCCGACCCTGAGGACAAATAAAGGCCGATATTTACTTAAAGTCATAGCGCCCCTAGTGGCAACAGGAAGTAGGCCTAAAAGTCAAGGTGCTATACTTTAACGAACTCCTCTTAGAGATTTCATCCGATGTACTTCAAACTTGGTCTGTACCATCCCAACACCTTAACGATGAAAAGTTATTAAAAGAAAAACTTTTCGTCAGACGGGTAGTGGTGGCGTGGCAGCCATTTTGAGTGTTTAGCGATGAACAAAGAAGATGTTGTAACAGGTTATGCGTTGTCGTATCTGCCCGAAATTTCTCACGATGGACAAGGGTCCAGGCCTGAGGACACCTACAGGCCAAAATTGACTTTTGGTCATAAGCGCCCTGGCCACAGGAAATGTGCCTTATATGACAAACATCATCCGATTTGCATGAAACTTAGAGTGTGTGGTCTACATGTGATACTGAGCTGCCCCTATAATATGACAACCGCCCACTTACTCAGGCCACGCCCCTTTCATAACATTTGAAACGTTTAAGGTATACCCTTGTTTGAGGTATCATTGAACTCAGCAGAGACTTCCTTCTTCATTGGTGATGGTTTGACCCGACCCTATGCATTAGCCACGCCCCTTTTCACAGCTAATGAACCATATGACATAGAGTCTTGTGCGAGGTATCGTTGAACTTCGGGCGGGGAGTTCCCTTTTCATTGGTGACGATTTGCTGCGTCTGAGTGCACGGAATCACCGCGGTTGCGGAGGAGCGGCGTTTCCGCAATGGCGCGCACACAGAGCCGAGGGCCCATCCATCGCTGCTCGCAGCTTTAATTAGAGCCCGGCGCCCGGGCACGGCGAAGGCCCTATTGAAACTGAAGGAATTATTATTATTCTTTCTTTCTTTCTTTCTTTTCCCGTCAAATGAATTGCCTTTTTGAGGGCCTTAACATATTCAAAAACTCAACAAATTTGGCGGTTGCATCAAGTCTGGTGAACATTTACGTATTTTTAAGGGTTTTGGGAATAGGCGCACAAAATTGGCTCGCTAGCGCCCCCTAGAAAGTTAAGAAAATTGAGCCCCTGCAGTGCGTTTAACGTAGACTCACGAAACTTGGTACACATATGTATCATGTCAGGATGTACAAAAAACGTCATTAGAGCCATACCCTAAACCCAACAGGAAGTCCGCCATTTTGATTTCAAAGTTCGAAATTAGTGCGATTTTGACCATTTGCATGTTGTACTTTAACGAACTCCTCCTAGAGATTTCATCCGATCAACTTCAAACTCGGTCTGTGCCATCTTAAGATGTTAAAGATAAAAAGTTGTTAAAAGAAAAACTTTTCGTCATAGGGTGTGGCCGTGGCGGGGCGGCCATTTTGTGCGTTTCGCCGCCAAAACAGGAAGTGGGTGTAACTCGAGTGTACGTTGTCCGATTACCTCGAAACTTGTCAGGATTCATAAGAGTCCAACCCTGAGGACAAATAAAGGCCGATATTTACTTAAAGTCGTAGCGCCTCCTAGTGGCAACAGGAAGTAGGCCCAAAACTATACGTGCTATACTTTAACGAACTCCTCCTAGAGATTTCATCCGATGGACGTCAAACTTGGTCTGTACCATCCCAACACCTTAACGATGAAAAGTTATTAAAAGAAAAACTTTTCGTCAGACGGTGTGGGCGTGGCGTGGCGGCCATTTTGAGTGTTTAGCGATGAACAAAGAAGTTGTTGGTAATTGGATGCGTTACGTGCGTATCTGCCCGAAATTTCTCACGATGGACAAGGGTCCAGGGCTGAGGACACCTACAGGCCAAAATTGACTTTTGGTCATAGCGCCCCCCCCTGGCCACAGGAAATGCGCCTTATATGACAAACATCATCCGATTTACATGAAACTTAGAATGTGTGGTCTACATGTGATACTGAGCCGGCCCCTATAATATGACCACGCCCACTTACTCAGGCCACGCCCCCTTTTATAACATTTGAACTGTTTAAGGTAGAGTCTTGTGTGAGGTGTCATTGAACTCAGCAGAGACTTCATTTTTAATTGGTGATGGTTTGACCCGCCCCCTATTATTAAGCCCCGCCCCCTTTCATAACATTTTAACCGTTTAAGGTATACCCTTGTGTGAGGTATCAATGAACTTTGCAGAGACTTCCTTTTTAATTGGTGATGGTTTGGCCCGCCCCCTATGTTTAAGCCACGCCCCTTTTCACAGCTAATGAACCGTATGACGTAGAGTCTTGTGTGAGGTATCGTTGTACTCGGCGGGGAGTTCCCTTTTCATCGCTGACGATTTGCGGCGTCTGACTGCCGCGCGAATGCACGGTCGCAAGGATCGGCGTCCGCCAGGTAACCCCAACGCGCGCAGAGGCGCGAGGGCCCGTCCATTGCTGCTCGCAGCTTTAATTATAAACTGTCTTTCCTCCTGACACCCTATAAATTCTAAAAGTCCAGACTGCTAATATTGTTCTAAAGGAGCTACACCCCACATTTGGTTACAAACACATTTGTTGTTTTTTGTTTTTCTTACATTAGAAACCAAATGTGGAACGTTCTCGGAGGACTGCTGCCTCCACCACAACCCAGGCCAAGCAGCAGGTTTGTGTTTTTTTATGCTTTTTGTAACTGTTGGAAGTTTGAATTGTTTGTTCCTTATTAAATTGTAATCATAGCCCAATATTTTTATATGATGGATTGTTACTGTGTACAAATTAATTTGATAGCGTTGACAGACAGCAACAACATTTTAGTTTTATGCAGTTCATTAATTATTGTTTCTCTAGGTTGGGGCCACTGTTGTGGAGGTGTCTTCCATCCCGATCCCTACCAGTGCTGTTGATGTGACAGTGCAGGAGGAGGAGGTATAAGTCTGGAGATTTGTATGAAGTCCCACAAATTTCACAAATGTTTTTTTTTTAATAGAGAATGCACAGCTATTTCATTGTCATTGTTAATGCACTATAAATTAAAATTTTAAACAACTACAGGTATGATGAGATCTCTATCAAACTTAATAATATATCACAATATCAGTACACAAGACCCAGATCTGCAGCCTGCAGTTCAGTTTGAATCATAGTGGCTTTGATTAATGTTTGCACGGACCGAAAAACATGTAATCATTATTTTAAAGTTTTTTTAACTTCATATTTACAATAGAGTGAAACAAACATAGTTTAGTTAGGTCACAAACAACTTCAATCAGAAGTTAGAAGCTCATGCTGAAGTTATTAGGTCTGAAGAAGTTAGTTGTACAGGAGATGATTTCTTCTTAATTTTTTGACTTTTGATTTAATAAAAGACAATTTTTCTAGTCATATTTTGTCATTGAAGTGTGTGTAAAATTAGAACAAATATAACACGTTGGTCCATATATGCTGATGGAAGTTATAGTATAGTATACAGTATGTCAGATTATGTTTTTTCCTTTTTATAGTAGATGTCCACTAAATTAATAGTCAAGACTGCTTTGATTGTCCAAAAGGATGCAGTATTTTATTTATATGGAATCGTTTGTTGTATAATTTGAATAGATAGGCAGCAACAACATTGGATAAGGTTTTAGTAAATGATTGTGCAACAGTGAAAATATACATGATTAATGATACATGAGGGCTGGGGAAGTGGCTGTGACGAAGGAGGTAGCTGATGATTGTGTATTAATGTGTAAATAATGTCAGTTTTTTTCTAGAGACACTTATGGAAGTCGGTTGCTAAATGTTTTTTTTCTGCCTTTTATTTATTGTAGATGTACCCTAAATAAGCAACAGTCAAGACCGCTTATGTATTTTGCATGTTTTTATTTTAGAAAATAGTTTGGAAACAATGAAATATACATGATTTTGTTACATGTTTTTTTTTAGAACAGGCAACACCAATGATTGTGTCGTCTGCAAGGGCTTCAACTTCCAGGGCTGCAGAAGTGGCTGCGCCGGACTCAGTAAGTGTCCCACATACGGATTTATTGACGAATATAATATGGACCTTTTATGATGATGGAAGTTGGTTGCTGCATGTGTTTTTCCTTATTGTAGGGTTTCCCTACACGGCGCACTGGGTCCAAGAAAGGTAAGGGCAATGCTAAAAAATCCATCAAAGGTAAGAGCGATGCTGATCCTACTGCTTGCATGTGTTCAGAAAAGTTGCAATCCTCAGTTGTTGCTGGGACTGAAGCAGGGCTGCATCATTTCCTTCTGATTGGAATGCATTGATATTATGTTGAAAATATCACAGATTCATGTCCCCCAGGTATTGATCCTGATAGCACTATACAAGTGGATGAATCTGAAAATGTTTTCTGCAGGATAACATGTAGTACTAGTATTATTCCAGTAACGTGTAGTACTAGTACTATTCCAGTAACATGTAGTACTGGTACTATTCCAATTATAAACAACAACAGACCACACAAAGTGGTGAATAGAGGGGCAATACTTAACAACCTAATTGGAATTAAAACTACCACTGCAATGATAGAAAAGGATAGGAAAATTAGATGTGGATTACTAAATATCAGATCTCTGTCTTCTAAAGCAGTACTAGTAAATTAATTGATATCTGATAATCAAATTGATCTATTCTGTCTTACCGAAACCTGGCTGGGCCATGAAGAATATGTTAGTCTAAATGAAGCGACTCCTCCCAGTCATATTAATACTCAAATTCCTAGAGGCTCAGGCCGAGGAGGGGGAGTTGCAGCCATATTTGATTCAAGCCTGTTAATTAACCCTAAACCCAAACTAAATTATAACTCTTTTGAAAGTCTCATTCTTAATCTTCAACATCCAACACGGAAATCAGTACAGCCAATTATATTTGTTGTTGTCTACCGAGCTCCAGGTCCGTATTCTGAATTTTTATCTGAATTCTCAGAGTTTTTATCATGTGTAGTACTTAAATCAGACAAAGTACTTATTGTTGGTGATTTTAATATCCATGTGGACGTTGACAGCAATAGCCTTACTACTGCTTTCAACTCATTACTGGATTCAATCGGTTTCAGTCAGAGTGTGCACAAGGCGACGCACTGTTTTAACCACACCCTCGACCTTGTGCTGGCATATGGTATTGAAATTGAGGATTTAATAATATTTCCGCAGAATTTGGTATTATCAGATCATTTTTTAATTACTTTTGAATTCTTGCTACCTGACCATACTAAACTAGATAATAACTTCTTCACCAGATGCCTATCTGACAGTGCTATAGCTAAATTTAAGGAAGATATTCCAACAGCATTACACTCTATGTCGTGCCAACAGAGGACTTTATGTTAACCTTAGTCCCTCTCAAATTGATACATTTGTAGACGGTGCTACGACTTGCCTACGGACGACCTTAGACTCTGTCGCTCCTCTTAAAAAAGAAGACGATAAAGCAAAGGAAAATAGCTCCTTGGTATAACTCCCAAACTTGCAAATTAAAACAAATCTCGCGAAACCTCGAAAGCAAGTGGCGCTCCACCAAAGTGGAAGAATCCCGTTTGGATTGGCAAGTCTCAAAACCTATAGGAAGGCACTAAGAAAAGCCAGAGTAGACTATTACTCTTCACTAATAGAAGAAAATAACAACAACCCAAGGTTTCTTTTCAGCACTGTAGCCAGGCTGACAAATAGTCACAGCTCTACTGAGCCATCTATTCCTCTAGCACTGAGTAGTGATGACTTCATGAGCTTCTTTAATGATAAAATTATAACAATTAGAGATAAAATTCATCACCTTTTGCACTTCTAACAGTTCATCTTTAAATCCAGGACCGCTAGAACGAACGACTAGTCCCGACATATACTTAGACTGTTTTTAGACCTTCAACAATTAATGTTAAAGATATACTCAGCTAAGCCATCTACCTGTCTCTTGGACCCCATCCCAACGAGGCTACTCAAAGAAGCGTTACCCGTGGTAAACACTTCACTACTAGATATGATCAATATGTCCTTATTAACAGGTTATGTACCGCAGTCATTTAAAATAGCTGTGATAAAACCTCTTCTGAAAACACCGACCCTGGATCCTGAGGTCTTAGCAAACTATAGACCTATATCTAACCTTCCTTTTCTATCCAAGATCCTTGAGAAGGTGGTTGCTAATCAGTTATGTGATTTTCTACATAGCAACAGTTTATTTGATGATTTTCAATCATGATTTAGAAAGAATCATAGCACAGAGACGGCACTGGTGAAAATTACTAACGACCTTCTAACAGCTGCAGACAAAGGACTTGTCTCCATACTTGTTTTATTAGATCTTAGTGCTGCATTTGACACTATTGACCATACAATCCTGTTACACAGATTAGAACACTTAGTCGGAATTAAAGGAATTGCACTTAGCTGGTTTAAGTCTTATTTCTCTGAGCGACCCCAATTTGTTAACATTGTGTACGTTAAAGTTACAAAGCAGCGCCAAAGTTAGCCATGGCGTTCCTCAAGGCTCAGTGCTTGGACCAATTCTATTCTCCTTATATATGCTTCCTCTAGGCCGACAGTTATTAGGAAACACTCAATTAACTATCACTGTTACCCAGACGATACCCAATTATATCTGTCAATTAAGCCAGATGAAAGTGGTCAGTTAGCAAGACTTCAAACGTGTATTGAGGATATAAAATGCTGGATGACCCACAACTTCCTGATGTTAAACTCAGACAAAACGGAAGTTATTGTGATAGGACCAACCCGACGAACTTCGTTTTCGAAGATATAGCTACTCTGGATGGTATCGCCCTGGCCTCCAGCACTGCTGTCAGAAATTTGGGAGTTATTTTTGATCAGGATTTATCCTTCAACGCCCACTTAAAACAAACCTCAAGAATAGCCTTTTTCCATCTTCGTAACATTGCCAAAATTAGGAATATCCTGTCTCAAAACGATGCTGAAAAACTAGTCCATGCATTCGTTACTTCTAGACTAGATTACTGCAATTCCTTATTATCAGGTTGCCCAAATAAGTCCCTTAAGACGCTCCAGCTGATCCAGAATGCTGCAGCACGTGTTCTGACGAGAACTAAGAGAAGAGATCATATTTCTCCTGTATTAGCTTCTCTGCATTGGCTTCCTGTGAAATCTAGGATCAAATTTAAAATCCTCCTCCTGACTTACAAAGCTCTAAATGGTCAAGCACCATCATACCTAGAAGAGCTCTTAGTACCTTATTGTCCCACTAGAGCACTGCGCTCCCGGAATGCGGGGCTACTTGTGGTTCCTAGAGTCTCTGGAAGTAGACTGGGGGCCAGGGCCTTCAGGTATCAGGCTCCGCTTCTGTGGAACCAGCTTCCAGTCTGGGTTCGAGGGGCAGACACCGTCGCCTCATTTAAGAGTAAACTGAAAACCCTCCTCTTTGACAAAGCTTATAGTTAGGGAGTGAGGAGTCGCAGCGTCCACCTAACCCGGCCAATCTGCTTCTCCTCGTAGTCAACAGTTTTATATACTGTATAATTAATAATATAGCAAGAGTAGAGGGAGGCAAGCCAGTACAGCCCGATCCGGTTGGGGAGAGTTCTAGCCCGACCAGGCACCTCTCTTTAACCTGCCTCTCTTAGTTATGCTATTACAATTCTAGACTGCAGGGGAGGCTGTTTTCTTCCTATGACACACTGAGCTGCTCTCTCATCTCTACTTGTTACTTTTGTATGCATCCTGTCCCAGAATTGCTTGTTACTAATCTAGCTCTGGGGAGTTTGCTCCCCGGAGTCCTCATGTTTCTTCTTCTCTGCAAGAAGAAACAGATTCTCTGCAATTCCCGGCCGCGTCCTGCTGCGTCCTGCTGCGTCCTGCTGCGTCCTGCTGCGTCCTGCTGCATCCGCCGCATCCACCCATGCTCTGCAGCGCCACGCTACATCCCGCAACGTCCTGCTGTGATGTTCCTATGCACAGAGTAGTCTGGATCCGGTATAGGGGACTGCACTACTCAGTATGACACGATGTGCCCTGCTATGACATGAACTTCCACGATAACCTTCGAAGTCACTGTGACCTTTAATGTGACTATTATTGGCACTGTTCATCACACCCCCAACCGGCCCGTCAGACACCGCCTACCAAGAGTCTGGGTCTGCCGAGGTTTCTTCCTAAAAGGGAGTTTTTCCTTGCCACTGTCGCGATAGCCACTGCTAATGCTTGCTCTTGATGGAATTACTGTAATTGTTGGGGTTTTGGAAATTATAGAGTGTGGTCTAGACCTACTCTATCTGTAAAGTGTCTCGAGATAACTTTTGTTATGATTTGATACTATAAATAAAATTGAATTGAATTGAACTACCCTGTGAATATGGCTCTATTTGGAACAAGAGCTTTTCTTCCAAATATGGTATGCTCATGAATATTCAGAATGAGCTATGTGCTGAATGATTTGAGCAAACTACATAGAAACACATGGGAGACTCGACAGCAGGTCTGATATTTCAGACACTGCAAAGTTATACATTAAATTCACTTCTGAGACTTTTTTTATCGAGGAATCAACTATGTAAAGCTCAAATATGGGCCGCTTTACGAAAATTGATGGCTAATTGCAAATTTTGTCCGACTGTGTGTCGGAGTTCAGCAGCCGGGGCTGCCTGTGTAGCTGCCTCGCTGCCCGGCCTGCCTTCCTTCACAGACCCCGGCCTGCTATGTGGTACTTGGAGCTCCGTCACGGCTGCCCACAGCACTCCATACCTGCGCAAAGTCACTGTTTTTTTGCGCTAATGGACAACCAAACGCTGCTGCCCTGACAGAGCTCCAGGGCCTGCAACTCCCCTCTTCCTGCTAGCTAAATGGCCCATGTATGTGAGCGAGAGCGCGGTCAGCGAGCTTGTTACGCCAGCAATCACTTACCACAGTTCCAGTTAATCTTTTAATGTGTGTAATTATAATGTGTTGAGTTATTTAAACAAACGATTGGGGAAATAAACGCCGCTTGTCCGCGAGTCTCATTGATAGAGCCTGTGGCTGGATGTAGCCCGTAGCTACAAATCACGGATAGTTAGCTTCATTTTCGGCGTAATTCGAGTATATTTACAGTTTGAATTCCATCACGCCACGTATACAACATCTAGCTAAATGTCTTATAAAGCTAACAACGGTGTCTGATTTCAAATTAATGAATATTTCTGAAGATTAGGGGTTTCGTTAGCTGCAACTGTCCATTCAATCCTAGCTACCTGAGTAGCTACAAATCACGGATAGTTAGCTTAATTTTCGGCGTAATTCGAGTATATTTAGGGCCCGAGCGCCGACAGCGGCGAAGGAACTATTGAAATTGAAGGAATTATTAGGGCCCGAGCGCCGACAGTGGCGAAGGCCCTATTGAAACTGAAGGAATTATTTTCTGCAAAGTAATTGCCTTTTTGAGGGGCTTAACATATTCAAACAAGTAAGTAACATGTCAAGACGTACAAAAAACTTCATTAGAGCCATACCCTAAACCCAACAGGAAGTCCGCCATTTTGATTTCAAAGTTCGAAATTAGTATGATTTTGGCCATTTCCACATGTCGTACTTTAACGAACTCCTCCTAGAGATTTCATCCGATCAACTTCAAACTCGGTCTGTGCCATCTTAAGAAGTTAAAGATGAAAAGTTGTTAAAAGAAAAACTTTTCGTCATAGGGCGTGGCCATGGCGGGGCGGCCATTTTGTGCATTTCGCCGCCGAAACAGGAAGTGGGTGTAACTCGAGTGTACGTTGTCCGATTACCTCGAAACTTTTCAGGATTCATAAGAGTCCAACCCTGAGGACACATAAAGGCAGATATTTACTTAAAGTCATAGTGCCCCCTAGTGGCAACAGGAAGTAGGCCTAAAAGTCAAGGTGCTATACTTTAAAGGGGTGATAGAATGCAAAACCGATTTTACCCTGTCATAGTTGAATAAAGACAGTTCGGGGGGTAAATAGGACATACATAGAAGCTCAAAGTCCCATTGACACCCCTTTACTATGAAAATCTCATATTTTGAAACTGCCGCTGAAAACGTGCGAATCCCAACAAAGCTGGAAGTTGACGTCAACCTCCCAAAAACCGGAACCTTTGTCAGCCCATGGGTGTATTAAGAGAACGGTCACGCCCCAACATTTACATAGGCTACACAACTGACCTGAGATCAGGTAGTCTTCTGAATCTAGGTCGCGCATATCTCTGCTATTCCATTACAAAATTCACTTCTGAAACTTTTTTATGCGAGAAATCAACTATGTAAGGCTCAAATATGGGCCGCTTTACGAAAATGGATGGCTAATTGCAAATTTTGTCCGACTGTGTGTCGGAATTCAGCGCCGGTGCTGCCTGTGTTGTTGCCTCGCCGCCAGACCTGCCTTCCTTCACACACCCTGGCCTGCTATGTGGTACTTGGAGCTCCATGACGACTGGCAGCCCACAGCACTCCATACCCGCGCAAAGTCACTGGTTTTTGGATAATGGACTACTAAACGCTGGTGCTCTGACAGAGCTCCAGGACCTACAGCTCCCCTCTTCCTGCTAGCTAAATGCCCGGTGTGTGTGAGTGAGAGCACGGTCAGCGAACTTGTTACGCCAGCAATCTGTTACCACAGGTTCCAGTTAATCTTTTAATGTGTGTAATTATAATGTGTTGAGTTATTTAAACAAACGATTGGGGAAATAAATGCCGCTTGTCCCTGAGTCTCATTGATAGAGCCTGTGGCTGGATGTAGCTCTATCAATGAGAGCTAGCTCCTCTTAGAATTCCTTTGAAATTCACAAATATTCATTAACTTGAAATCGGACACCGTTGTTAGCTTTATAAGACCTTTAGGGAGATGTTGTATAAGTGGCGTGACGAAATTCAAACTGTAAATATACACAAATTTTGCGGAAAATGAAGCTAACTATCCGTGATTTGTAGCTAGCTAGCTACACATAGCTAGGATTGAAGGGACAGTCATAGCTAACGAAACCCCCACTGTTCACAAAAATTCATTAACTTGAAATCGGACACCGTTGTTAGCTTTATAAGACATTTAGGGAGATGTTGTATAAGTGGCGTGACGAAATTCAAACTGTAATTAAAGCTGCGAGCAGCGATGGACGGGCCCTCGCGCCTCGGTGCGCGTCGGGGTTACCGGCGGACGCCGCTCCTTGTGACCGTGCATTTGCGCGGCACTCAGACGCCGCAAACCGTAACCGATGAAAAGGGAACTCCCTGCCGAGTTCAACAATAGCTCACAGAAGACTCTACGTCATACGGTTCATTAGCTGTGAAAGGGGGCGTGGCTAAAGCATAGGGGGCGGGTCCAACCATCACCAATTAAAAATGAAGCCTCTGCTGAGATGAATGATACCTCACACAAGACTCTACCTTAAATGGGTCAGCATGTATGAAAGGGGGCGTGGCTTAAACATAGGGGGCGGGCCAAACCATCACCAATGAAGAAGGAAGTCTCTGCTGAGTTCAATGATACCTCACACAAGTGTTTACATCAATCGGGCCATTAGTAATAAAAGGGGGCGTGGCTTGAACATAGGGGGCGGGCCAAACCATCACCAATGAAGAAGGAAATCTCTGCTGAGTTCAATGATACCTCACACAAGGGTCCTACCTTAAACGGTTCAAATGTTATGAAAGGGGCGTGGCTTATGGCATAGGGGGCGGGCCAAACCATCAACAATAAAGAAGGAACTCTCTGCTGAGTTCAATTACACCTCACACAAGACTCTACCTTAAACGGTTCAAATGTTATGAAAGGGGGCGTGGCCTGAGTAAGTGGGCGTGGTCATATTATAGGGGGCGGCTCAGTATCACATGTAGACCACACATTCTGAGTTTCATGCAAATCGGATGATGTTTGTCATATAAGGCAGATTTCCTGTTGCCAGGGGGGGGCGCTATGACCAAAAGTCAATTTTGGCCTGTAGGTGTCCTCAGCCCTGGACCCTTGTCCATCGTGAGAAATTTCGGGCAGATACGACAACGTACACTCAAGTTACAACAACTTCTTTGTTCATCGCTAAACACTCAAAATGGCCGCCACGCCACGCCCACACCGTCTGACGAAAAGTTTTTCTTTTAATAACTTTTCATCGTTAAGGTGTTGGGATGGTACAGACCAAGTTTGAAGTCCATCGGATGAAATCTCTAGGAGGAGTTCGTTAAAGTATAGCACCTTGACTTTTAGGCCTACTTCCTGTTGCCACTAGGGGGCGCTATGACTTTAAGTAAATATCGGCCTTTATTTGTCCTCAGGGTCGGACTCTTATGAATCCTGAAATGTTTCGAGGTAATCGGACAACGTACACTCGAGTTACAACCACTTCCTCTTTTGGGCGAAACGCACAAAATGGCCCCCCGCACGCGACCGTCCCTATGACGAAAGTTTTTCTTTAACAACTTTTCATCTTTAACATCTTAAGATGGCACAGACCGAGTTTGAAGTTGATCGGATGAAATCTCTAGGAGGAGTTCGTTAAAGTACGACATGTGGAAATGGCCAAAATCGCACTAATTTCGAACTTTGAAATCAAAATGGCGGACTTCCTGTTGGGTTTAGGGTATGGCTCTAATGAAGTTTTGTGTACGTCTTGACATGTTACATATGTGTACCAAGTTTCGTGAGTCTACGTTAAATGCACTGGAGGGGCTCAATTTTCTTAACTTTGTAGGGGGCGCTAGCGAGCCATTTTTGTGCGCCTATTCCCGAAACCCTTAAAATACGTAAATTTTCACCAGACTTGATGCGACCGCCAAACTTTACGCTGGACTTTGGTAAAGTTTTCACCGGCCCTGATGACAAGAGGCCCTCTTGACATTTGTGTGTGTTCAATGTGTATTGTGGGCATTAGGGAGTGGTCACTTAACCAAGTGAACTGGTATAAAACGGTACACATACACACCTTTGCAGCTTTTACTGTAGCTAAAGTGACTCATCGTGACAATGTCTGCCTTTCGACTCATCGGGTCCGGCTCAAGCTCACGCTCACAGTCTCCACCACACACCACTTATGTACATGCAACTGTGCCTTTTGTCTCCTCTCCTAGCCAGACGCATCCCTCATTCGGGTACGAAGTACGAGGCATGACTGAAAACGTACGTGGTGCGGTGCAGCTACATGGACCTGGACACCATTGAGACTGCTCTGAACAAGTGCCCTTTCTTTACAACGTTGTACCGGCGGAGTGTGCATGCTATGCTAATGTGGAGACATGCCGATCGAGTGTGGGTGCCTGACAACTTCCCTTGTAACCTTATGCACGACAGTGATATCATCATTCTGAAACGTGTGGCTACCCCCCAACCAGAGTACAGCGTGAGACACATAAGGGCTCCCAACGAAGCCTTTGTTGTGCAGATACGACTGACACGTGTGACGCCTGGATGTTTATTAGTGGTGATGGACCCCACAAAGACCATAAGGGAGTCATTGAAGGACGACGGTCGGTTCAGCTCCCAAGTACTAGAGGGTCGCAGCACTCTGCTCAGAAAAGGCAACACGTTGATTCCTGTGGATCAACTCGGTCAGGCTCTGGAACGTGATGCCAAGTATGCTATACGTCTCAAGCTACCTGGATGTGTTTGGAGGACATCTACACTGCGCTCCTTTCTCAAATTTGTTCTCAACTAATGTAGACATTGCTGTGTTCAGTGTTTCATGATCAATGCTAACGATACAAAACCATTTCATGTTTATGAACCTGAATAAAGACTTGTTCAAATTTGTAGCAAAGTGTGGGTGTGTGTTTTTGTCTCTATTGTCAACTTTGGCCTTTGCTCGGATGCATGCTCAATGTGTATTATGGACTGGACGGAGTTAAGTGAACGGGTATAAAACGGTACAAACCTTTACAGCTTGTACTGTAGCTGAAAGGACTCATCGTGACAATGTCTGCCTTTTCACGCATAGGGTCCTACTCAAGCTCAAGCTCGCAGTCTCCACCATGCACCGGTGAGGAACATGCAACTGTGTCTGTTGTCTCCTCTCCTAACCAGATGCATCACTCATTCGGGTACGAAATACCGGGGGTGACTACACCGTACCGGGTACAGTGCTGCTGCACGGACCTGGACACCATCGAGACTGCTCTGGACAAGTGTCCTTTTTTTTCCACATTGTACGGGGGAGCTGTGCGTAATATGCTGGGAATCACTACTCACTCGACGGAACGCACAAGACCGAAGACTTGCACCCACACTTAGACTGGGTAGGGAGACATTACCTAGCCGTGTCACTCCCTGAAGATCGCATGTTCCAACCCGGTCAGTCTGTCACTCCTGTCGGGGTGTTACAGAAGCTGTTTGAAATGAGGGTAGGTGACAAACCTGCCACGGGGTTCAGCCTGCTCTTAGAGAATATAAACATCATGCTAGCTCAACGGGACCCTGAGTGGTATGGGAGGCACTTTGGTCTATGTAGAGCATACGTGAATGGCAAAAAATACAAGTGTACAGAGAGGGTAGACATGGAGGACTTTGCTTGGATGTTGTTCAAGTACGGGGCACACGCTCCGCTGATCGAAGTGATAGCTGGGCTCCAGAATGTTCTAAACAGCACGTGGAAGGGGGGTGTGACGACCACGGCTTTGTGCACGAGCAAGAGCATGCACACTTCATATGTGACACTGTTCAGAGACACGGTGTCAAGGGCTTACGATGCGTTTGTGCGCGTGCACGACAGGGCTCAGAGGGTGCGGAAGGCGCAAGGAGTCGTGTACATGCCTCTCACGGCTGGCTTGAGTGCTGATCGGAGCGAATCTCAAGGAGGTTCTCACACTGTCAGGAACACAGTCTTGTGCTCCGTACTGGAAGGCATCGAAGTGCCCCCTCACATTGGCTGTGCGGCGACAAGCGCAGAGGTGCACAGAGTCTCACATGAAGACCCCTTTGGGTTAGAACAGTCCCTGTCTGCGTTCATGAAACGTAGATGTCTGCAGGGACAGGGTAAAGAGGCGAGGTCATCTACTCGGACTGACACCCAGGAGCATTTTCCCCTTAAAGGATCCGCGTCACCCGACATGCCAGGGCCACTTGTAGAGCGGGTGCTGTTCCCCTTGGCCAAGCGATTCAGCCACTCTGTAGCGCTGTCAAAGACGAGGGCATTGAGGAGAGTAGACAGAGTGTGTATACATAGTTACACAGATACACATAGACAACCACACAGACATGAATGTGCACGCGTAGGGCCTCGGAGATGCGCCGTCGGTGAGCGGCTCTGAGAGCAAGAGACGACGTGTCGAAGAGGATGAGGACCCGAGAACAAAAGCACTCCTGGCCATGTCTAGGTACTGCCAGGAACAATGGTTGAGGAACATGGTAAAGCTGCACATGTCCAGAGGCGAGAGTATGAAAGTGGCATTGCTGAGCGGAGATGCCGGCTGTGGCAAGTCGTATGCCATATCACTGCTCGTGAAGAAGCTCAGGAGCTTGAACATCAGCGTGGCTGTGAGCGCCATGACCAATAAGGCAGCAGGCACTCTGATGGAATCCGGGTCCTTGGACCGAGTCTACACGTTCCACAAGATGATGGGATTCAATAAGGAACTCTTGGATGACAAGCTTTCGCTCAAAGACTTTATGCAGAAGTACCACAAGGTTCACGGGAGAGTGGTGTATCATTTCAATACACTGTACCGGTCCAAATTGCCACGGAAGCGGAACGATGCGATCCTCGGACACTTGTGTAGACACCTAAGGTCAGAGTCGTGTGCCGTGTGCAGTAAAATGTTTGCGCAGCTGAGAGTGTCTGAGAACTTAGAGGACACGCTGCCATTCCTTGGGGTGAACGTGCTGATCGTGGACGAGTACGGTCTGATGAACGTGGAGCTGCTGGAGAGGATGTTGGGCTGCCTGGCTCTCTTCTATGGACCCGGCAAGGGTCCGCTAATCATCTTCGTGGGCAGCGTTTCACAATTGCAGCCCGTGGGTTCGACCACACGCATCTGGGCCACCAATCGCTTCGAAGGGCTTCTCTCTTCTTCCACTCCGCTCTTTGTCAACAGGTGACAGTTCAAGGACTCGTGTTACCCGGAGGCCATGACGTACCTTCAGTTTAACACGGTCACGGAAGAGTCTCGGCGCATTTTCGAGAGCCAGGTGTCAGTAAGTGAGCGCGACGTGATGGACCCAGGATACGAACCTGAGAAGCTGCGGATCTTTCACTAGGACGAGCAGCAGAGCAGGTACACCATGGCCTACCTGAACACAGTGAGCTCAAAGGCCCGGGAAAAGTTTCTGAGCGTGGCTCGCCGCGCGTCCTCCACCAAAGGACCGAGCGCATGGTATGAGGTGCTGAAGCAGGCCACTCAGACGCTACCCAAGCTGTTTTCGATAAAAAGAAAGTGACCAAAAACCGAAAAAGGCCCCCCCCCCAAAAAAGGGGATTATCTGAAGGTGGACAAGCTCTGGGTAGGTTGCAAGGTGCGCATGATCTGGCACATGGACTTGAACGGTATACAGGTTGCGAACAAGAAAGCATCGACTTCCTATGCCGGCTTGTTGGGTGGCCAAACCGCAACACAGAAGCAGCCCCAGTCCATGCTCGACTCGGAAGGTGTGGTGGAAAACATTCGCTTCAAGCGAGAGAGTCGGGTGAACGAGTTCTACGTGAGGGGGGATCGCACCGGGACCCTGTACAAGGTTGCTGAAGGAATGGCAGTGCTT
Organism: Perca fluviatilis; assembly: GCF_010015445.1. Classification (NCBI taxonomy): domain Eukaryota; kingdom Metazoa; phylum Chordata; class Actinopteri; order Perciformes; family Percidae; genus Perca; species Perca fluviatilis. The sequence continues at coordinate 207,132 of NC_053131.1, forward strand.
GAACTGGACAGTGACCACGCACCCGCTGGCCTGCCTCTTGGCGATGAACACCTACGATTGTCAAGGTTGCACCGTGCATGGCCAAGTGCTCTACCACCCGCCCAGGTATTTCGCCATGTCACCGATAAAGCCCTCGGTGTACGTTGTGCTGACTAAGGTAGTTAAAAGAGGCAATCTCCAAATGACAAACTGTAACTTTGCCGAGAATGTAGGCGTCGTGGCCTTTTACGACGACAGACTGGTGGCTTATCGCAAGAGGGTGGAGATGAGCTATTCGTCACGACGCACCTAGTATACACACCAACACCCCGGAGTCATTGCCGTCGCGATCTGCCTCAGTGAACACCAGAACAAAAACACGAGACGTAAAGACGAGGAGATGAGCTGGGCCGCTACGTGGCACGAACTGACGCTCGAGGAGTTGCTATGTCTCACCTCGTCCAGGTCCCAAACAGAACTCGCCAAGGAGTACGAGAATAAGCCCAACCGGGTGCAGCTGATGATCGGCAGCCAAAGGTCTAGCAAGCCAGATCTCAATCATGCGCCACCCCGGGCCAGTGCACAAGATGATCTCAATTCGTACATCATGCTAAGGTGGTGCCCTTGGTTTTCGCAGACGTTCGGTGTGCTCTCCGAGGCAAATCTTAACATGCTCACACTGAGGTTTCTCAGGCTCAACAGCGAGGAAGCTCCCATCCTCCTGGAACTGGTGACAGCAACGATGCTCGTCCTCACGCAGCACAACGTACCACACTCTCCAATCTGTCAAGAGCCACGTGGAGCAGAGAGGTTCCTTTTTTGCAGCTGACCAAGAATTTGCCATACTAGCGCATCGTGCGAGACAATTCAGCAAACTTCAACTGCTGCATTGAGCATCAGCTATGTCGTCCACGAGACTATAGCAACCGATCCGAACGTACACCCATACTCTGACCGAACGTCGGACCAGGACTGTGGACGTGCCTTACGGGTGCTACAAATACGAATCGGGCAAGAACTACCTCCCCGCTGGCCTGTTCCACTTTGTCAAAGATGCGGATGTATACGTGCCAACTCTACACGGGCTGAGCGCGGACCTGATCGGGAACCTGAAAGAGGTTGCGGTCTGCGACAGGAGCAGCACTATTGCCCATAGACCTTTCCTGAACACCCCGCACCTGTACGAAGTGGAGTTGATCAACACGGGACGTGACTCTTTGATGCAGGGAGATCGTTTCACAGTGCAGCTCCCCAACCAACGCAATGTAAATGCTCAACTCGAGGTGATCGGCGACAAAGGTTACAACATGTCTGTGAACAATGGCATCTGGGGAGGATTACTGGCTACTAGAAAAGTGAATTGTGCGTATGGTGGCGACCCCGTTGAAGAGGTGATACAGTCTATCAAGCACGAGGACGACTTTGACGTCACTTTGACGTGTTTAACCTGATTTCACCTTACACACTCTCAATGATGAGGCTCGTGGCCAACGGTGCCGGTTATCACAACGTCAGTGATAATGTAAGACACGAGGCTGTGAACGAGGACTTCAACCTAATGGCCATTGGCACCATAGTGGAGGAAGAGAGTGTCAAAACGTTTTAAGGACCGTGGTCAGACATGCAATGAGTATTGTCGAAAGTGTGCAAGGCTTCGCAGCAGGACAGGTGGTACGAGCCTGCGAAGGTTATAATAACAGCACAATCAAGACCGGGGACAGATTCATGGCTCAGCTCAATATGAACAGATGGCTTTTGTGAACAGTTGATCCGGGATCATCCGTGCGTTGGTTTGTGTACAACATGTGTACTTTGTCATAAAATAAAAGGATATATAAATTCATCATGTGTCTTTGTAAATTTTTTATTTCTGTAACAACGATATGGCTACACAAGCATTTCACACATATACACTCACACACATACATCAGGCTCAATGCAGCAGACAGCAGACATCTTTACTTTGTAATGGATGTGGAACGGTGCTGCCTTGGTCTCAGTGTTTCTTGGTACGCTCACGCTTTGGCTGACCGTGCTTGAGGCGTTCACGCTTTGGCTGTTCACGTTTGGGTTATTATCCAGTGCCTTGCCAGTCACACTTTTCTCTTCTTGCCCTAAAGTCATCCACCATTGATCAAAATCCTGTTTGCTGATGATCTTTGGGCGATGAGCGTCTCCTATTTCGAGCCACCAGTCAGGTCGATGTCCGCACAGGCCTTGATGTTTTTGTTTATCTGCCTTCACGTTGAGAAGGTTCAACCACCAGTTATCTTCGAGATCATCCATCGCAGCCCAAATGTGTCGAGTGCGTTTTCACACTTGTCACTCAACTAAGGAGCTGGCATGGAAACACAGTCTAGCAAACCAGAGGCCGATGTTCAATAAGACCAGTATGCATAGGATCACAGTAATACCTTGCTCCAGACGGTTCGCCAGTGTAGTGAATTCACCTTGTCTTTGAGTCGGTTTTGGGCTGGCGTAGATGGATAGATTTCCTATGCCATGTAGCCGGCTTGCATCTTTCCTTAATACCATACAACATAATACTTTTCATCGTAACATGATCCAGGTTGTTCTCATGGCTCCCCAGTACAGCACGTAAGCAGGTGTGCCGAATAATAGAGGGGATGTGTAAGACAGGGGAACTAGAGCAAGATGTGCCGTGTTGTAGAGGACCATGACTGTCATGAGGCTGCACCAGAATACGGGAGCTGGGTTGTACTGGTCATGAGGAGTGAATTGCATCTGCTCATCATGTCCAAAAGCTGTCTTGCTATAGTGCTCCTCGACACTGTTAGAGGCAGACAGTTTTTCCTCCCTGTACAGAGCAAGCACCTCGCCTTTGCACGTGGTCGCCAGGGCTGAACACTGCAGCTGTCTGGTTCCCTCGAGTAGTGTGTTCAGTTCCAGGCACACATATGACGTTAAGGATTTGACCGCAGCGAGCAAGAACATAACCTTATAGCCAGAGAGCCAGACAACGTTTCCTTCTACTACACCCCATAGTGCTAGCTCGTAGGAGAGACAGACGATGGAAAATAAGAGAAAGTGTAACCGAGCCCCTTGGCGTAATGACATGCGTTCAATTGGCTCGAACCAGTGTGACGAAGCCGATGGTGTTAATCCAGACAAAGACAAACGTAGTCCACGTTAAAATTGGAAACAGACATGCACCTCGTCTGTCTGAACATTCAAGGCGTGAGACAACAAGCTCCATGCTGCCGCAGAATCTGTAGTATAGCCAGGTGTAAATATACGTGACTAAGAAGAAGATGAACATGATGAGTTTCTGGGATATGGACACGGTCGCCATGGGATCAGTTATCGCTCTGGTGTCACTGCGAGCGCTTCGTCTCACCGCGCTCAGCATGCCAACGATGGCACCTCCGATCAATGAGATGCACACCATAAGAGACCACAGGGCACCCAGTAATCCCCACGCAAACAGGTTCCACAGTCTGAGTATGTGCACAAAGAGGGTGACAGACACTAGTGCAATCGAGATAACCTTGACCAGGTTGAACAGTACACTCCTGACACGCAGAACTTGCACATGGGTCCGATTGAGCCAACACACCACGGGTGGAAGGTACAGGGGGTGAACGTTTGTGGTCATCATAGTCCTGTTCGGGGAGGCTTGGTAGAGGATCAGGTCCCCATCGGGTACACACTTTCTGGGTAACATGTCCGTAACTGCTGGGTAACTGCGTACAGTGATATGTGGTATTTTATTTTTTTGGTGTATACAAAAGAACTCGGACCGCTAAGCTTGGTGTACCAGTCTAGCCGAGTCTCCCGTGTCACCGGCCAGACCCGAACTAGCATACTTTGACACGGTCTCATGTCCGATTCTAACCATCCTTTTGAACGCGGTGTGGTTGCAATATAGCCACTCACAGAACCCGGCGCACCTGAAGGTGTTCCCGGACTCCGTGCCGATATGCACGTAGGAGCAGATTCGGCTGTTTCTCAGGTGATCGTACAGTTCATCTTCGGTAGAAACCCATATCAGACCTAGTGTCACACCGGCTTCGTCTCCCAGCACGGTGACATTGTTTCCCCTCGCAGGTACAGATTTTGCTATCAGGTACAATTTCACAGCACGTTTTCTACTTCGCCTGTGCGGTAGACCAGGCCCGAAGTCGACGAGATAGCACCCACAAGTTGCAGGACCTGCTTGAACAGGCATGACACAATAGAGTGTAGCACAAACCACAAATGGTCACTGGCGATGGGCACTTTCTTGAGAGCGAGTTCTGTCACGTTGGAAACCACGGTCAGACGCCGCCGCTTGGTCCCTGCGGTCATCGGATTGTCCTGAACCATATGTCGTGGTGGGATTGCGAGCGATTTGTTCACTCGTGGACAAACGTTTGGATAGGGATCGCGGGTATGTACAGCTCCTTGGAGCCGGTGTAGCCGTCTATACACCTCCTGGCCATCTGCGCGCCCCGGTGCGCGGTGGCAATGTACGTGTTGTACAAGTCCACTAATGTTGAGTATTCTTCCGATTGAGTGAAGACGTCCATGAGTTTGACACACACGTCGCCAACTCGAGCACTGTGTTTGGTAGTCGAGGAGATCAGATCAGAGGATATGTGCTTGAAGTAAAGATTACCCAAGGCCAGGTTGTTCCATTGTCCCCTGTACCCGGTGGACCCTGATGTTACTACGTCGTTATAGCAGTGCTCATCGGTCACGTGGTCCTCTTTCACACGAGACAATGTTATGTCTCTTTCCCTAAGCTGACTGCGTACTTCGTGGAGTGTCCAGTTCAATTGGTCTGTCTCACGCTCGTGAGCTAATACAATCTCGTCAGTGTTAAGTTTCAGTTCGTAACACTTTTCCTGAGAATGAGCGTGCGCCTCAGTCAAGCGGTCAACGTGTGCCTGGGCTTTTTGTAACTCGGTCATAACTGCTTCAAGGTGCATCACTGTCCCACTCGCGGTCTGACTTTCAATCGACCGATTAAGTTTGAGCTCAGTCAAGAGTTTCCTGCCTTTCTCAAGCTCACGGTGCAACCGAGATATTTCGTCCCTAGAGGACGTCAACTCGCTCTGATGCGCTGTGCACTCGTTTGTCGACTCCACAAGCAGTTTGTTACCGTTCTCGACCATGAAAATAAGAGCACTGATTAACTCGAGTACACGTCTCCAATGCACATCAAGAGACTCCCGTATCGCAAGTGCCGATAACAAGTCTGTGTTGTGGTGTGACAACAATCCACCGAGTGCGGTCTGTAGTTCCACTGAACCAGGTCCGGCCTCACTATTCACTAGACGCGCTATGTCACGGAAAGAGTCAAGTTCCGAGGGTGCCGTTAAAATAGACTCTAGCCGCAGCAACACTTGCTCAGCGTCTTGGAGCTCCCGTGCACTTTGTATAAATTTACACCTGCCGAATATGTCCCGTATGCCCTTCCCCAACCTCCTGAGGACGAGCTCGTAACATCCACACAATTCCATAGCCAGGTCAAACCCTATTACATCCCGAGCTCTCGTGCCCTCAAACGACTCAAACCACTTAGCCAGGTCTCCGAAATTGTCCTCAAGCGCCTTGATCACCACCAAGGTGTCATCCAGAGAGTCTGGGTCCTTGGTGGCCCGTGCCGCGGACACTGACTCGGCCGTGCTACACGCCGAGGAGTCCACCTTGGTAGCCAAAGGGAAAAGTCTTGATATGATATGTACGAGTGTGGCACGAGAATTGCTTCCAGTATCCGATAGAAGTAGAGGCTCTACTTCGCTCATCTCCCCTGAGGCCTGAGCCCGAGAGGAACAGCTCCCAGAATCTGTGTTTGCAGACCGTTGGGTTGTGCGTGGTGTACCCGAGTCTGAACCGACACTCTTTCTGCCACGACCACAAGCCGGGCTCGTGATCGGCCTGAGTCCCGCTGATCTTTTACTTCTTGATCGAGCGCTCTTTTGCTTGCTTACGTGATAAGGCTTGGTCCCTCGTGCACCTTTGTTGTTCGTCTTCTTCCCCGTGGTCTTCACCCCAGTAGCATCGTGATCCGTGCTCCCACCACGAGGCGATCCGGTTCGTTCTCGCACTGTTGCGCTCTTGGACATTGTGTTCTTCTGTGTCTTCGTCTTCGTCTTCGTCTTCTTCTCCTCCTTCTCCTTCTCCTTCTCCTTCTCCTTCTCCTTCTCCTCCTCCTCCTTGGCCTCGTCCACTCGGTGTTCCCTTGTTGAGTTCGACGGTCTCCTCAAGACTGGCGCTGTAGTCTCTGCGGTGGTTGAGACAGTATTTGTGTGGTTGAGCGCGGTCTCCCTTTGGGTCGCTCTCGGCTCCATTGCCGATATCTCGGGAGACCGTAGCGCAAAGTGTGGTGCAGATGCTGCCCAGAAGCAATTTGTCTATCTGCAACACAGCTGACACCCTCTTGGGTTCGGGCTCGCACACCACGGGTGATACCCGATACGCGTACCCGCAGCGTTGACACAACTCATCCCTCTTCGGATCACTTGTTGAGTGTAGATGCGCGTCTATTCTCAACAAGGCAGAGAGCTCGTCTAGCTCGCGAGACCAATGGTCCAGTGCTCCGCAACACAGAGCAGTGAGTATAACTGCCCAGTATGGAGCCTTGATAATCTCTTTGGTGCACCTCCCTGGTGAGCTCCCGGTCAACTCCAAACCCATGTACGATAACCTCACGCCCAACCACTGAACTGTGCCCGAGACCGGCGATGTGTCCGTTTCTTGGTTAACAGTTGCACGGGAGAGACTTAGGTCAGAGTCCAGTTTCCACAATACCCGCGTCCCCAGAGAGTCGGCGGATCAGGTATCGTGCAGATCTCCCGGTCCTCGCTGCACCGCAACCTCTCCAGGGTTAGCCTGCTCTGCTCGTGTAACACCTTGAACGCAAGCGGTGCCCCGAGTATGGCTAGAGTCTCGCTTACTAGTTTGGTGGCCAAAGCTTCCCTCTCGTCCGGCTCGTAGGAGGGAGACACCAAGCCGCTGTGCACGCAACGGGTCACTCTGGTGTATATATTTGAGACAATGGCCTCCGGTTGGTACCCGGAAACCGTGTCGCCGGTGTAAAGTTCGTTCCTATCAGCAGTTGTATTCATCTTCACCCAGGCCAAGGGCCCTCTGGCTACATAACTGATATGTTTCACCTGGTGACCCCTGTTGTCTGTGTACATGTCGGAAAAGTGTTTGGCTGTAATTAGACCGTAGCTCTCTCCGGAGTGCATGTATACGGCTCGTAGAACAAGATAATGCGTACCGGGACTCATGTCAGACTCCACAGGTATGCGAAAGACCCCGTCTAACCCGGGCTCCGTGAGGGTTACAGAAATTGGTATCCATTTCTATATGTCAAACATTTGCACCCAAGTGTACGCTAGACGAGTTAGAGCACCCACGTCTTCAAACCGCACAGCCATGTGACGAGTAGAGCTCCAGTCGCCTTTCTGACAATGTTCCATGTTCAGCTCCGCTGAACTAGAGGGAACTCTGTGCAGGGAAATTTGCACGCTCCTCAGTGAAAAAAAAAGAAACACAGAGACAGACTTGCGTTATGAAAAACATTTAGTTTTTATTTCCACTGACTTACGAGACAGAAAGGGAATAACAATGAGGCAACTCTGTCTATAGTACATACAAATCACAAACTGTACACAAAGAAATCAACAACACTCGTCGTAAAGTCTAACTCTAGGCTTCGAGCACAGACTCCTCTTCCGATACATCCTGAAATGCTGGCTTATCTCCGTGTTGCATCCCGTCACCACCAACAGCAGTGGACACGGTGAACCGATCGTCCTGGTCCGAACACCACTCGTCTTTCTCGCAGTCCTCGTCAGAATAATATCCGATGCCATACTCCCTGAATTCTTGGCAGCAGCTGCGAGTGGTATTGCAATTGAAAGCCTCCAGATAATCGCTCATAGACTGTGGAGCATTCTCAACCACGCTCTCCGCGGCCTCGATCACAGCGTTGCAGCTTGCAGTGGGATCACCTTGCTCCACAAGTGGTTGCGGTGTTATCGAGTCCAAGGTCTCAACTCTGCCTTTGTTCTCGGATTCCACAATTATGCTCTCAGAGTCCGTGACGCTCTCGGTGGCCTCAATCACGGTGTTGCAGCTCACGGCGGGGTCACATCGCTCCACGAGTGGTGACTGTGTCGTTGAGGCCAAGGTCTCAACTCTGCCTTTGCTCTCGCGTTCAGTTCCGAAAAGCTCTCCACATACTCTCATAATGTCGGCGATAGCCTCAGTTCTTTGGCCGAACCTGTTCATGAGGGCCAAGTAGACGATGTAGTTCTTCTTACCACTGGCAGAGCATACATGTCGAGCTCTCTGCAATGCAGCGTCAAAGTGTCTAGCTCCGTAATGTGTACATAAGATATCTTTTAACCTGGACGGGGGCAAAAAGTTTATGGCTCTATTCAGCGCCAAGAACGCCTGGTACTGACCGTCTGTGAGAGGTTTGGACATCGTTTGTTTTCTGGTGATACAGAGAGTGGTGTCTACATGGACCTTATCGGAGACCGTTGGACGTGCACACTACACAGCGGCGGTAGAGCGTTTCCATATCAACTAGTACTTCGGAAAATATGGGCTGCTTGCATGTCATACAAGAGGTGTACATCTGTTTCATTTCAGTAAATGTGCACGTGTTGACAGCACTTGTGCTTAGGGGTACATTTATCACGGGCGCAGCACAGCATGAAGACCCGAATTTCATCTGCTCAAAGTCAAATCCCACGTCAATATTCCTCGGGTTGCCCTTCACCTCCGACGAGTGGAAGGTCTGATTCTTTAGACATCTCGAGCACCTCAGGTCTCCCTGTTGACGAGGAGGAGGCTGCTCGCAGGGTTGCCCAGGCACGAGGAGTATCTGCCTGTGGTTGTGGTCCACCCAGTTAATGTGACAGTTGAGCATGGCATATAGTAGCATCTGACACTCAAGCTTCAGTTCGCTCAGCTTCTGAAAACGTTCACTGTGGACAATATCTATGGCTTTGCGCAGTTCGGGTAGACACACCGCGGCCAACTCCAGCGGTTGATCCGTTGTGTACGCCACAGCCAGCTTGTAGTAACAACTCAGACCCCACTCGGAATGGAGCGTTAGCATGGGGTGTCCCACGTTTTTCACAACCTGAAAGGCTATTATGAGCTTTGCGTAGTACGGCTTCTTCAGGGCCGAAAAACTGTACTTTGACCACTTAATGGAATCCTTGCCGTGTCTCGCCCGGTCTAATCCGATCTAATCCCACACACTTTCACGTCCGACTCCTTTGCATATAAAGCCAGATCCTCCTTTTGGTACCTATAAAATTCAGCCAGGAGAGCAAGTCTGAGCACAACTTTGCATCCTTGCATCAGAGACAACCTTTCTTTACTTGGCAGCACAACGCTCAAGCCTTTCAAGTCGATCAGGGCCAAGGACAGGTCATCCCAGAGCTCCAAACAGAACTTGTAAGCGTCACCACAGTCTGAAATCTTTGTCTTAGACGTCAACATCTTTACTATTTTTGTCTGCATTCGGGGCACGGACCTGTTATCTCTCTGTTTAGAATGACAAACTACGGTAAGACACTCGAGGTAGGCCTGGATCAGAGTGGCTTTTGCATAGCTACGGGACCACAGGACTCGGGAATCGTCTACACCTGCCCCGCGAACCCGTTCGCTCCGGTCCTGCTCAAGTCTCCCGTGGTGCTGCATCTCCATTGTCCAGACCTCTTCCCCGACGAGGTGCTGAAAGTGCAAGTGGAACACCTGGGGCACTTCTTGGCTTTGCAGAGCGTGCCTCGCATAAACCAAGAGGTCGAGCAGACGCTTTTCCTGGGCCTGTGCAAACTGTTCACTAGGGACAAGTGAGAGGCACTGTACAAGAGGACCCTGACCGACGAGGCCCTGCATCAACATGTCCTCGACACCTCCGACGATCAGGGTGGGAGTGACTCCTACACAAGTGTTTTTGTCAGCTTCCACAAAGCCAAAGCAGGTCCGATCGTGTCTCTGCTGCGAAAGCTACTTGGGCTGTTTGATGTGGCCGACCTGGTCAACAACGATGTGATGTACAAACACGGAGAGGAGCCAACACACATGCTGTTTCTGTACCTGATTCAGTTGCTGCCAATATTTGTGAGCAGCTGCATTGACGAGAAGGACCTTGCCACCATCATGAGTGTTGCCTCGGCCCCCTTCCTCGAGGCTAATTTCTGCGACCCCTTTTCAACTCTGCTGAAGCCCATGTTCATTCCCTTCTTCAATTGGCAAGGGGGTAGTAACCCCCAAAGGGGTGAGACCGGAGCGGCCGAGTGTCAGGACCCTGACGCGTTCTTGATCCACTGTAGGCTGTTCACGGGATACGAACTGGACAAAGACGGGTCTGATGTGTCCTATGGGATGACTCTCGGCTGGACAGACACTCGCATACTGGAACGTATCCAGGCGTGTAGGATCGTGGAGGGAAAGCATATAAAGCTGTGGTTTGTTGCTCCCCAGATGTGTGACAGAATGGTCATGGTAAAGGAGGCTGGTCTGAGAATGATGGGTGGTCAGACGGACCACAAGGCCCTCAAGATCTGCTCCTACCTGATGTCCGACAACGTAATGGCTTACATGCAGTGCGCAGTATTCGGTACGATCGGCAACATGCTGCCCTGTGCTGCAAACAGCGACTTCACCGAGACTGTAATGACTGTCATTGAGAGGTCAATGGCCAGGTTTTCAGACGCCGTTCATCACCAGAGCGCAAACCTCAAGACAAAGCTGAGTAAAATACCAGACAGCTGCCTGTACACTACTGGGGTAGGCTGTGGTGGCAAATTTTATTTTAACCATTTGTTTAATGATATTAACCATTGGTTTGATTCTTTTATAACGCCAAGATTTAGCTTCTTCATGTGTAGATTCAAAAGGCTCCAAGTGAAATAGTTGGCAACCGTGAACTATAGCCCAGTAGAGTTATTTAGTTCTACTAGCCTGAACCTTCTCACATTGTTGTCTTTTGCTTAGATAGAAGTGGAGAAGGCCGATGACTGTTTACGACAGTGAGAACTACGTAGGATTCTGTCTCCTGAGATAAATTGTTGTTTAGGCTAATGTTAGGTTAAAGAGAGCAAGCAGGGGAAGGTGAGACAATGGTTTGACTTTTCATGATGTCCTCTTTTCAACTATGGCCATACTAAAAGATACATTTAGAGGGGTGGCTTAACAGAGTTTCTTCACTATATGATGTTTGGATGTTTAGACTTTAGGTTAGAAAGTCATTTTCAGTTGTGCTGCGTGTACCTTTGAAACTGTGTTTTCTCCATTTGCAAATGTAAATAAATACTCAAAGACCAAACTTTGGTTTAATTCTCAAACAGTAGTTCGTTTTGATTTTATCACGAATATCACTAACTCTGCTGCTTCAAGGAAAACTTCCACCACAATTTGGCGTTGTCTCGGCAGGACGGATGAGTTAACAGAGAAAAGAGCTCCGTTGGGTCACTGATGACTGGCTATCCAGGGATCAAAAATCACCTGCCTCATACCTCTTAACCTTTAAAAAGGTTTTTCAGAGAGAAGAGGGTTAGGACCGCGGAGCGCTCTTGACTGTTTTCCACTCCGTCAAAACGAACAGGAAGAGATTTCAAGCAACGCGGGTAAGATAAAATTGATTAATTACAATTGGATTGCAAATTCAAGGTTTTGAACAAACATTCTAAACAAGCAACTGTTGCTAAACGAATTAAGTAATGAATAATTGGCGAAATCATTCTCTTAAACAAAGAGAATAAATGAAACTAATTCTGACTTTTGGGAAGTGAGTAACTGGGTATTTTTGGGTCAGATAGGACAAAGATATAACTGGGTTACGAGTGACATCCTTTAACAGACAGACATATTTCTGATTATTTCTTTGTACGAAGGTGTGACAATAGATTACAGAAGAGACAGGCTGTGGACTGTCAACAAAGATAGTTTGATAACTAACCAAAGGGTCTGAAGACCAAAACAATTACAATTGAACAGAAATAGTCTGAGAAACTATTAAATAAAAAATAAAAAAAAAAATATATAGTCTGTGACAATTTAAAGAAGCTCTTGACTATTTATAAGATAGTCTGTGACACTTTGAAGAAGCTACACTTTATAGAAGCTCTTGACTACTTATAAAAACAAAATGGTCTGTGACACTTTAAACAAGCTCTTGACTATTTAGAGACGGACTGCAGAAGACATGAAATAGTAAATAGTCTGTGACACCCTAAGCAGGTTCTTGACTATTAAGCGATTTTTGTCTGCAGGGCTGTCCCGGGTTTTTACGAAGGTTTGCTGAAGAAATAACCTCGCTTTGTGGTGACGATCACATTGAAAAAAATAAAAGCTTCTGTCATCATGGGTAACGAACCATCGAAGCCCTTTGAAGCATCTGGACCCATTGTGGGTGAGATGTGTCAGAAATATGGACCGGATTGTTTGAGATGTCTGTTATATTGGTCAAAAAGCTTTGGCTTTCCGCCAAATGGATCTCTAAGTCTAGTAAAGCTAAGGATGTTAAAACACGCTTTAGAAGAGGAAGAGAGAAAGCAAAAGGGGAAAAAAACAATTAAAACAGAGATTTTAGAACAAATTGAGGATAATAAGGCATGTTTTAATGTGTGGATGAAAGAAGCTGATAACAGAGAGAGAAAACAATTGCAGAAACAGACGACACTGTTAAACATGAGTGATACTAACAAAACGGAGAAAAGAAAAAGACATGAACACTGTCACTGACACAATTTCTCCTCTCTATCCGAGTTTGAAAGGCGTGGATCCAGGTCTCGACGTTCCACTGCCATACCCAAACCCACCGCGCAGCAAGGAAAAGGCCGACGTGCGGACGGGCGAGAAACAGGCGGGCACGAGAAAACCTCCACCCAATTCACCGCCACCTAGTGACATCCCCCGTGCGCTGAATTATCAGCATTCCAAGCCCCCACAGAAGGAACAACAGAGAGGGATGCAGACGAAGATGAAGCTGATGCATTCCCAATGATTCAGGTTGCTACACAGGGGAGTGGGTGTGCTGTATAGACCCTGGACTGAAACGGACATTAGAAGAGCCACAAGCCATCTCCCCGTGTAAAGACTCTGGTGCGCAATTTTCCAAGTCCCTCAAAGCATTCATTGAGACTTTTCTGCCCACTGTTCAAGAAATACGACGCATTTTGATGCAAAATCTTGGGCCTATGGAGTATGCAAAGATCAGAAACTTTTTCCCCCCTAGAAACCCGACCACGATCCAGTCATTCGTCATCCAACTCTTAATAATAGAGCAAATGATGACTACAACGGCACGCTGGAGGAACTCTTCACCGGGATAGAGACCACTTTTCCGGTCAGGATTGATATGTACAGTGCCGCAAACACCGCGCGGGAAAGCAGTTGAAAGGCTGATTGGAGGATTTCCAGCACCGACTGGCTGAGACTTTTGACCCCACAGTGGCATTGCGCACAACCGCCGCCCGAGCGGTGGTTGAACTTTTAGGAAGCCCATTTCAAAAACGTATTTTTGGGTGGGCTGCTCCTGTCGTCCAGAGCCGCGTGGAAGACATGCATTGGATTGCAAGATTCAGCTCTGACGGAGATTGTTAGACATGCCAGACATGCTGAGAAAATCATGGCTAACAGGAAAGAAAAGCTAGAAAGGAAAAGACAACAGAACAATGACAATGCACAGCTGACTCTCATGAAAACTGTAGCAGCACTGTCCCAAGAAAGGAGAGGTGCTGGCAGAGGAGCTTTCAGAGGCACAAATAGAGGGTCTTCAGGGGCGAGGAGGCAAAGGCAATGGCAAGGATAGGGCAGTGATTAGAGACACATGCTTCAACTGTGGCAAGAGAGGACATTGGTCCTATGACCTGTCACTTACCCCAGGAGGGATTCATCCGAAGAACAGCACAAATGACCCTCGGCAGTATGCAGATTGACAGAAGGTGGGGGTGTAGTTTGGTGGTGGGACTAAGAGACTGGAGGACGTTTGCATCTTTTCAGGAGGGTAACATGAACACGCATTACATATACATGCTTGCAATGAAGACATGCTTTTTGCACGCTGCAACACTCCCTACGATAGACAGATCAAATTAGACAAAAATACTGCACATTGAATAGAAACAACTTTTGGAAAATAGCTCAATTTATTCAATGTATTTATGTGATGAGTATACAAATTGCCTACCATGGTGTTAATTATACAAGGGAAGAAAATTGGATTTTTAGTTGATTCGGGAGCAATAATTTGGGTTTAGTGAAGTTTTGTTCTTCAATCAGAAGCTCTCTGGTAAACTAGTTTTTCCTTAGAGAAGTGATTAGTAGAATGGTGATCCCACAAAAAGTTCACCATTCTTATGATATGTGTGTATTCAGATCCTTAGGATCCTGAACTAGATAATAAAGGAAAATGTTCATTGTTTTTTTTTCTCCCTTTCATCTGAGTATCCTGAAAATTTGGCAGGCAGACATTTGAAAATGTCTATTTGAAATTGAAGCCACTGGCTTTAAAGTTGTGGGTTTGATAAAATCACTCTTTGGCTGACATATTTTTGTTGCAGCCTAAAAGTAGCAATTTGTTTACAAATTATAATGGAACACGTACCATGTCAGTCTGTTAATCTCCTGACTACGGTAAAACAAATTGGGACACCAGTAGTTAAACTTAAGGAATCACAAATATTACATGCATTCCTTTTGTCACCTTTTGACCCTGATGAAGACTACGTTGAAAGTTTTTTTTTTTTTTAACAAATCAAAGGACGAGCATGAGTTCTCTTTTGTCTACTGGCATATACACATGTCCAGTGGCTGTCACCTTGACTGATAAACTACAGAAGTTTTTCAGAAATTCTAACTCAAAAGCTCACATTCATGTTTCTTTGTCTCCAACAGAAGAGGAGACAGACCTAGGACACCTTGTGACTATTTGTAAAATTGACTGACTGGACTGACACTATTGATGATGTGTTTATTTGTCTCCATCGACAGGAGACTATAGAAAACCTATACAACAGCGCATGTTTTGTATTCACAGTGTTCAGATATTCAGAGAACCTGTGACTACAAATAGATGCATATTCACACGGTAAAAACGACATTTTTATATACTGATGTTTCACCACACTTTTTGTCTCAGGTACAGCGTTATCTCTGGGCAAAACACACAAATGTGACGTGGATTGATTGACAAATTGTTAACCTGTAGTCATCAAGCTGCGTTCGGACTACAGGCCCCAGAATACATCAGTACACGCTAAAACAGGAAGTAACGAAGAAATCCAACCGTGTTTTTAACTCTTTATTGACGGATGGGGTTTATAGTTCCGTGTTTAGATTCTCCAACACGCGAACTTATTTTCTCAAGTAACATAAATAAGAAGAATAATTTTTATTATGAATGTTAAAGTTTTGTTTCATTCAGGACCTTCGAGCAGTAAATGCAGTGGGTCTATGCTCGAGCACCTAATATCTCCACAGCTAAACATAACATTCTGCAGGGAATGTTAAATGTTTTGATTCTCTGTTGTTTCGTCCTAACGTTTTTCTTTCCTCAGTGTTCCAGCAGAAAAGACAGTAAATATCGTTTTATAGTTTGGGTGATGGTAAGCTGTACACCTTGACACACCTTTATGAGGAATACATTGAGTTGTTAATTAATGATGCCATAAATTACAAAAGAATAACAGTGTGTTTATGGAACCTGGAGAAATCCTTCTTTCTTTGAGAGAGGACAGCCAGAGGAGGAGACACACACACACCACACAAAGATAAGACACAAGCTAAAACCAAACATGAGTAGTATAAGTGAAATTTTGGTTTAAAGAAATGATTTAGATATACATTTTTGTTGAATGTTATATGATATGATGCTTCCCATAACAGGTAACGATTTGGATAAATAGAAGGCTAAAAACTTTAAGTTGTAATGATTCTTGGAACTAGCAGATAGTAATTAGTGTTACTTTGGTTTGTAAACTGGAGATAAAAAATGACATAAACAATGTATTTTGGGTAATTCGTCTTAGTTTAATGGTGATATTGGATAAATGAAGGTTTAAATGAGATTTAATCCTAAAAGCAGTACATTTCATATCATACTCTAATGAGTTTTTGAGTTGCTATGTCACCAATTGTCTAAACTACATTAGTTGATGTTGACGTTGAAACACTTTACTGAGGTGAAAATTCCCCTAAAGAAATAATTCATTGAACTTTGGTTACTGATAAACAGGATTTGTTGTAAAACCTAGAACAATGTTAAGGATTAGTATATTAAACAGATTATTTATATTGCTTTTGAGTTATGAGCTTTGTCATGTCTCAAATAGGAGGGATATAGTAGCAATGATAAATAAGGGGTGTAATAATAGAGAGATAAGGGGTTTAATAAAAGTAGCAAGGGAAATAAATAGTGTTAAATAATTTTTCTAAAGACGTTTGAAACATTTGTTGTGACATCACTGTAGCTCCAGCTTAAAAGACCTTGGATAACCAAAGTGCTAGAATAGTTAACAATTGTACATTGA
This sequence comes from Perca fluviatilis, assembly GCF_010015445.1. Taxonomy (NCBI): domain Eukaryota; kingdom Metazoa; phylum Chordata; class Actinopteri; order Perciformes; family Percidae; genus Perca; species Perca fluviatilis. The sequence continues at coordinate 223,622 of NC_053131.1, forward strand.
GAAAATCTGCTTAGCTGAGAACAAAATGGACAAAATTGATAGTTCAACTGTAAACAAAAGGATCATCTACCCCTGATTGACACAGTAGTGTAAGGGGATGCAATAGTAATTGTTTTATTGGTTCTGATCTGCTCTAAAGAATTTTGCTCTAAAGATTTTCTTTATTTAGACATTACGTGGAGAGGCCCATAAACAAAAACACCTATTTCTTCCACGGCAGTATAAGGGAAATGATAGGTTAGGTTATTACGTGAGAATTTTCTTCTGCTCTTTTTGGCCGTAAGAATCCAGGTGTCAAGCCTGGGGATTTTGGGGTGATAACAACTTCAGGAGGAAGGATTGGCAAATAGACCGGTGACAGAGACCATCGAGATCCTTCCAGTGACACACAGGGCAGTGAAAGGTTCCAGGGAGAGTCACCTGGATACACGCATCACACCAAAAGGTTCCAGATGTGGAGGAGAGAACAGGTTTTTCTACAACCTGCAACAAGTGACGAGCAGATCCTCTGCTGAGTCACCTACGTGCCATTTCTGAAGCGACAGGGGAAACTGGAGTTTTCTCACTGTTTGCCACACATTGAGAGAGGAGAAAAACAAGAAGTTTTTCCAAGGAGGGAAAAACCAGAAGCTACATACTGGTATTGTAGCCTGCTGTTTAAAATCTTTTCAGAAGACAGCAGTGATACTGATCTCTTCTCTGACAACCACAGCACATTCTCTGACAGTGACAGCAGAATATACTTCACAATTGTAGAGGACACACCATATCTCTCTCGAACACACACACACTCACTGCACATTCTTTTGAGGAACTGTTGACATTCCTCTGAGATAAACACACACACTTTCAGAGCAGAGTGCTCTGAACACACACACAAGGAGCAGACGGACAGAAAGGACTGGAACAGGTACCCTTCAAGAAGAACATTTTTCCACATTTGTAGTGTGATTAATATGATTTTCTATTGCATTTATGGTTTTGAAAAGTAGTATGATAAATCACGTGTAACCATTCCTCCCAACATTTACATACACCAACACATTAGGGTGACTGGAGGAAAAGACGGGTGATGCGTTCACTACTTTCCATATCAATGAGAAAATGGTGGTTGGTACGCGAATGCTACTAAATTGGGGCTAATTGGGGTTTGCACCTTATGTGGTTCCTTATGACCACACAAACTCAACTGATAGATTGATGAAAGAAAGTAAATTATTCCTAAACAGCAATATTGTTAATATTGAACAAAGTTAAGTATAAAGACCTAGGCCATTTCGTTGTGTGCTTTAGAACTCAGGAAAAGTTCCTTGTGGATCTTTTATTACATTGAGGTAATTTCACTTTCCACATTGACGCCACACAGACACCACATTCGACATTTGAAAGATTATCTAATAGATGCATTTTCTACTAAAGTATGACTTGGTTTAGTTAAGAAATGTATGTGTGATGTAGGTTATAATGATTTTTGTTCACCATTTCTTCGCTCACAGAAATAAGCTATTTCCAGTGAAACCACACACATAGAATAACTGAATTTTATTTGTGCTCTGACAGCACTTAATGAGGTTAGAGACAAGGAGGGGTTAGTTTTATTCTGATTCTTCTCAAACTTTCACTCTGTGAGAGCTTTGATAATTGCACTGAGCGTGCTTCAATTGATTTATATTAAAATAACCAAAGGAGGGAAGCATTTGATGCTATTGGATAATTTAATTATCAGCTTTATGGAAAATTTGACTTCACGTATGGGTAGATATGAAATTAGTAAATGTTCACACTTCACACCAGGTTATTTTAATGGTTAAATACATAACACATTCTTTACACAAATTATAAGGCACTAGTCTGATGTGACATTAACCAGCAGATTATGTTTGGGTTTCGGATTAGTTTTTTTGTTTGCTATGTCGTTACCCTAATCAAGAAAAAAGAGTTAACTTCATTCTTATGGTAAATATGATTGAGCCTTCTGACCTATTCCGTCTTTCTGAATATGATAATAATGTTTGGACACCGTCTCTGATAGTGTGGGAGATTGATTCATTTTGTTTTATTCTTTGACGTGGATGCTTTTTTTTTTGTACCTTTCCATTTAACATGTAAGAAATAGACATGAAGATCCGTAAGGTTAAATAATAAGAAGTGTGATTAATTCTATAATAAGGGTTGAATCTTTAAAAGTAAAATTTATTTTTGTGATTATTTTGTAATCAAAAGGGTGAACTGTGGTGGCAAATTTTATTTTAACCATTTGTTTAATGATATTAACCATTGGTTTGATTCTTTTATAACGCCAAGATTTAGCTTCTTCATGTGTAGATTCAAAAGGCTCCAAGTGAAATAGTTGGCAACCGTGAACTATAGCCCAGTAGAGTTATTTAGTTCTACTAGCCTGAACCTTCTCACATTGTTGTCTTTTGCTTAGATAGAAGTGGAGAAGGCCGATGACTGTTTACGACAGTGAGAACTACGTGAGGATTCTGTCTCCTGAGATAAATTGTTGTTTAGGCTAATGTTAGGAACAGAGAGCAGAGGGAAGGTGAGACAATGGTTTGACTTTTCATGATGTCCTCTTTTCAACTATGGCCATACTAAAAGATACATTTTGGAGGGTGGCTTAACAGAGTTTCTTCACTATATGATGTTTGGATGTTTAGACTTTAGGTTAGAAAGTCATTTTCAGTTGTGCTGCGTGTACCTTTGAAACTGTGTTTTCTCCATTTGCAAATGTAAATAAATACTCAAAGACCAAACTTTGGTTTAATTCTCAAACAGTAGTTCATTTTGATTTTATCACGAATATCACTAACTCTGCTGCTTCAAGGAAAACTTCCACCACAAGGCTTCTCTGGACAAGACAAAGGCAAAGTTCTATACTTTGGTAAAGTTTTCACCGGCCCTGATGACAAGAGGCCCTCTCCGCCGGAGCCCCATCGATCAAAGGGACCTTCGCTTCAGTGACCCTGGGGATTGCCGACAACACTATGATGAACAACATGCTGGCCATCGCCCTTCAAGACCCAAAGCGCACACACAATGGTAGTTTACAGAGTATGCTGTCTAGGGGGCACAAGTCCATTGGTGTTAAAAAGAAGTCCACTGATGGCTTCCTTTACGCCCGCTTCCACCACAGGTTTAACACGGGCGAATTCACAGAGGTGGCCAATGTTAAAGGCATGAGGGACCCCACCTTCAACGCCTCGGTTCACAAAGGATCCCTGTCCGATGCGACTGACTATCGGCTAATCGTGTCCCACGGAGCCTTGCCCATGTGCACCCTGACCCTGGCCATGACTATACGACAAACGGTGATGATGGTCATGGGGCTTTTCTGTGCCAAGTTAGCCCGCCTTGTCTACAGTCCAAAGGGGCACGACGCAGCCCTGTGCAAACATCTCAGGAAAGGACAAAGAGAGTGGCGGAAACGCATTCGATGCATCTTATGGCAACTCTATAAAACTCACGGGGAAAGTCTTCAGTAAGCCAGATATAATGGGTATCAACTACACCCAGCTGGATACCATGGAGTGGCTGCAAGCGGATGACACTAATCTCCCTGCGTACCTACGGAGGTCACTGGAAATGATTGGGGACACGAAAAACGAAGTCGCCAAGATCATGAAGGAGAGCTCGCTTTCCTACAACAGGGTGTTGTTCTGGGGCGAAACGGGTGTGTTGAAATTTGCCACTGCGTTTGCCAATCAGGAATTCATGATCCATGCGCCTATGATGCAAAAGGTGACCATGAGAACCTTTAACACACTTAACAAGAACTACGGCTGTGTCAAGCTTTGTAGGCAGGGTTGCCACTACCATGTGAGGGTGTTCAGCAACGAGTGCGTCGACACAAATCTCTTTAGCTCCCAGCGTGGTACAGACTTGGCCTGTCTCACCGGTGAGAAGACGAGCTCGATTGATGACTTGGTCGGAAAGATCAAGAGTTCGGTGTCCTGCGTGTTACCCAGGATAGACGTGAATCACATCAAGGCGATGAACCCCGGGCTGAATGAAACAGAGTTTGAATCACTGGTGTCTGCTGTTAAGAGAAACAACATCGAGGTGACTGGAGAAGAGGACGTTAGAGGGGACAGACGTCAGAGGGGACAGACGTCAGAGGGCAACCACCATGTTTCATCTGACCCTCAGCTCCACGGAGCTGGTGAGGAACCTCACGCTAGCCCGGAGAAGAAAAGGGCCAAACTCGATTGTGGGCTGACGATGTGTAACTCAGATGTGGACTTTGGGTTTGATGACTCTGACTGAGCCTGAGCGTGCAACCAATTTATCATTTGCTGTAACTACCCCTTTTCTGTGTGTGATGTATGAAATAAAGAGATGATCAGACACAATGGTCAGTTGTACATTGTGTTTATTTCACATTGCAAGGTGCGGAAAATGAGCGCCTGTAGAACATTTAGGTGTAACAGTTCAACTATAACCATCATCTGCCTATAAGCACATCCTAGCGTGTGCAAGTCCTCTGTTATGGTGAAAATAAAACGATTCTCCATGCTACTTAGAGTGCTTCCCACGTTCCCCTTGTACACTCGCGGTACCCTCATTTTACTCCGTGAGTCGAGTCTAGCAAACTCCTCAGTAGCCCTGTGGTAGTCCGACTCTCCACATTGAGTGAGATCTAGCTCTCCGTGTTCTACCCGTGCGCTGAGGAGTGGGTTCAGTATGCTGCTGGCCGAAATGAGTCTGTGAGAGTTAGCGCTGTTCTCAGGACAGGTGAGCTTGGTAAACTTGCACATAGGCGGCACCCCGTCCCGATGCGAGATCCTGGTCACATTAGGTGGGTCGAAGGAACACATGCCGTATATGTTCATGAACTCGTAGGAGGCGGACACTGTGCTCAGTTTCCGGTCCGCACGTGGACATAACAAGGTACGATGTCTTCCTTGGGTACCTAATGGACTAGCTGGACTGCACGGCTGAGGCTCCGCCGCTCTCCAGCGAAGCCTTAATAGAGTGTCTCGTCAAGCACCGAGAGCTGATCTCAGGCCCTCACGTTTGGTCGCCTAGAGCTCGAGCCTATGTTCACTTTCAGCAGCACGCTCACGGACAATTTGCAGTTATAAAGCCCAGGGGCCCTACTGTGGTTCAGTTCCTGGGAAAGTTGCTAGCGGTGTACTGCAGGCTGTGCTTTTTGTCCGAATGCCACGACCGAGCCAAGGCAGTGGCGCAAGCGTTGCTGGTGCGTGTCACAGGATCTGGTGACTTTAGAAGAAGTGCTGTTGCCGAATTCGAACTCAGAGCCCTCAAGTGCCTGATAGACAACCTCTCTGCAACACCTCCCGCCGAATTCGGCGAGGTGTGTCAGTCGGCTGACGTTTCGGCCGAGACAAAGATCGCCGTGGAGCTCCTCTGGTCTCATTTGGTGTTAGTGTATGCTGGCAATCGTAAGCTCCTGCTCTGTAATCTGGAACTCTTCCTCGTCAGACCTCAGGACGCCCTGCACCTGTGTCCAAGCGAGCCGAGCCGCTGTTTGTGCACGGTAAACATGACCCCTTCTCACAGCGCACGGAACGTTGCCAAAGACGTCGCTCGTACACAAGAGCTAGCCGCGACCAACTGTCTCAGCGCGAGCAACGTTGCCACAGACAACAGAGAAAGTGTCCCGTTCTGCCGCGCGATGCATACACAAGGTCTAAGCGGGCTACGTCTAGATCCAGGCCCGCCGCCGTCAACAGCCTATACGAGTCTCGAGTGTCCCGCATTTACTGGCTCGGAGCCCTGTGGATCCTGGACATTGAGTGCAACAAGAGCACCCTTCACTGGCTTTACAGACCCGAACCGCACAAAGTGTAGCACAAACACGATCCATGCACCCCAGCGGTGGCCACAGCGCGTAGCCTCCCCTCAGAGACCAAATGAAACGCTGAGGACAACAGGTAGCTGCGTGGTGGAGTTGGCCAACGACGTGCTCCTCCATGTGCTACATGTGAACATGGTTGGTAATCAGAAATTCAGTGCGACCGTATTCTCTACGCGTCTCAGACAGTATGCTCTGATGCAGTCCAACACCACTAAAACCACGTTGTTGAGCAGACTGAAGTTTGTGTCAGACAAGATGAGGCTGTGCTCCCAGGCCGGTTATAGAAACACCCGCATACAGTTCTCGTCCAGCCCCTGCCGCAGTGCCAACTACACATCCAACGCCCTATTTCAGAGGTGTGTTTGAGACCATGGCCTTGTCCCAGGGAACCTGCGTGGTCTCCACGAAACCTTTCGAGATCAGCAACGAGAACCTGACCTGTTACATATACGGAGTGGCCAACCCGTCGACCGCAATGATCCTTATGAAGGAAAATAAGAAACATTTCCACACACCCTTCTTTTCCTCCGTCAACGTGACCGGCAAAGAGACCAGACACCAGGTGTTTGCATCGATGTCTATCAACTCGCAGAAGGTGAGGGACGTAGCCACGGAGCTCCCAAATGCCCTGGGTGAAGTGGCCAAGCTGGTGGAGATGCATGTACATCTCAACAGGTTGTGCTGCGAGCTGGCTCAGGAGCGGCGCGGCACGTTGACATCCCAGGATAAGATGGCTCTGGTATACCTCACAGAGACATACTTCATACAAGTGAGAGACCGCAGCCACCCCAAGCACTGGCCAGGATACAGAGAGTCAGTGAGACGCGCATTCGTTGAGCGCTACCGTAGCAGTCTCTCTTCGTGTCAGGATAACGTCCTCGAACGTTACCACCTGAAGAATCCAGAGTTTATTCACTTAGTACCGTGGCTCCTCGACAATCCCAGTGCTCTGCACGAGAACATGATACTCGCGCACGAAACATACCTGAGAGAGAAAGGTAAAGTGAACGCTAGAGTGGAACTGATCGCTACGGTACACAATCACGCCACCCAAAGCCCCAAGTGCTGTCCACCCCAAGGATTTCCAAGCTTAGAGGACGTTGATTTCAAAGAGCTCAGATACAGCGAGCGGACACTACAGCTTGCCTTGAGTAGAGCTCAGTGCCTCACTACGAGCTGAGCATTCTACCTGTAGCACACGCATCGAGTCCTACGTGGCTCGAGTGCTCATTGTCTTTGTGGTACATGTTGTTGATATTAAAGATGCTTTGACTGTGTGTACGTCTCAGTGTGGTGTATTGTTGTATTGACACATTCCCATGTCACAGGTATACTCAATACCGGTTCACAATGTCAGTGTGTGTGGTATGATGATCTGGGTTTCTAAAGTGGGTATGAGCGTTCCGTGATCGTCACCGGTAGCTTGTCGTGCACATTGAGCGTGTAAGCTAATTATTCTCCGGACAGGCACGTGGACTATAGGTAACATTTTGCAGCAGCAGCAGCAGCAGCGGCGCCAGCAACATGACAAGCGATAACTCATCCAGCAGCTGCCAAGCAGCAGTGTCTTCCGTGGCCTCAACAGTCACGATTCTAAGGGTGTGGGACATGGTGAACAGACACTTTGAATCTCTACTAGCAACTGCCGAACGGTCGGCTACGAAGAGCAGGGCTGAGTCCAACATACAGTCTCAGGTCCAGGAACTTAGGAACCTAATGCAAGTGTGTGGCACGTGGCTGCAGAGCATTGAGGCTTATATCTCGGAATTGCATAAACAAGATGAGGGTACTGTGCTCAACAAGAGCCAGAACTGTCCATTGCAACAGACTCCATGATGCGACCTAGTAGGAGACTGGCTCTACATGGAAGACAACTGGGTTTTTGGATACATGAAGCTGGTCCCAGAAACAATCTCAGTCAGTGGCGAAAGCGACAATGGGCAAGGGCACGTAAAGAGAGCCGAATTCACTGTCCCCTTAGGGGTACTGAGAGAGGTGAATGAGACCTCGTGTGGTGATTCCACTCAAACGGGCGACTACACACTGTGTCCCTGTTGTCAGATATCTTTCAAGGTTTCTGAGTTTTGGAAGCACGCGTTGTTTGAGATTGCAGAGAGGGGCAACAGAGTGCCAGCCTGGCAGTCCTTGGAAGGCTCAGCGGCACCCAGATGGATAGTGGAACAGAGTGCGGGTTGGAGCAACCCTATTTACAGACCCAGAGGTTTAGAAAACGCCTGTGAGATTGAACAAAGTCTTGCAGAGCTGAACCTGAAACACTTCCTTTCAGACTACGAATTCTCTCGAGCTCTCGATAGCACTTTTGGGTTTCTGGCTTTACAGTTGAGAGACTAAACCATGTTCTCCTACTTGTACCAACCACAAACTACGCCATTGTCCTCTCCCGTGCCTATGCAGCCGCCTATGCCTCAGCGGCAACCTGTTCATGGGACCGAGGACAGGACGGAACCCATACAAGAAGACATTGTGACGCTCGACTCCTTTATCGGGACCAGATTACTCTTTTGCGAAATACAAGGTCACTGAAAAACACAAAGAGTGTAGAGTGCTAAAGATCAACCGCATTCAGCAGATCAACATGTTCATTCAGACGCTGCGAGACAAGGCCATACCAATAGAGACATGCCTGCATACGCTCATGCCATCAAGCAAAAAGACTCTATGGATGAGAGTGTCACTAACACACCTGGAAGAGCTCAGCTTGGAACCTCTTTGGAAGATTAAGGAGATAGTCCAGCTACACTCCAAAGAGCAGTGGGTCACGATTAAGATGGACTACCGTGCGCTTGATCCGTGTGTCCTTGACCATGAACAGCTGCTGTGCGCTCAACCCGATAGATACCACACAGAGGAATTCCTCAGATTGGCCATGGAAGGTCTAATCGATCACGATCAGGAGGATAAATGTGACGACGTGAGTGATGGTTACGGGTATGAGCATGACGCGAACAGCAGTGGGAAAGAGCAGGCTGGTGATGAGCACACCGAGGACAGGGTTCGAGTCACACAGAAGCGTAAGACGTGTACAGTCGGCGACGACGAGGCTACGGTCACACATAAGAAACTTAAAACCCCGACCGAGGGTTCTCATGTGAGCCTAGGCTCTGAACTCAAGGTCTGGGGAGCAGAAAAAGACTTGCAGGAAAGATGCAATACACCAAATGTTGTACACACAAACTTTAATCTGGGAATGCAAACCAGGATGAAATCCAGACAACAGTCCAAAAGAGGAATGCACACAATGAACAATATGAAGAGGAGAATGCCTCGTCTGTACAACAGCAAGTCACAAGACCCCGTCTCCCTGCACAGAGAAGACGGAGGGTGATCCCAACAATGGCCTTGTCCAGTCCCCAAAGCGCACACACAGAAAGCTCGGGCAGCTCGGGCGATCACGTCCCATGTTGAACCTTGTGCTGCTGTCCCCGCAGCTTCCCACGATCACCGTGGGACGGCACAACGGAGCCCCGTTGAGTCGACAAACTCCGATGCAGTGGAGCAACGCCTCTGTGACCCTGATCCTGAGTCTCAACAGAACCCAGTGTGTGATCTACGTAGAGTCGAGGGTCCGAGGACCCGGGCTTGCTTGCTGATGTAGCCGAGAGCTGCCCCGGGTCCGTGGATTCCGCTGCAACAACCCCCTGATCCCACTCCCTTTCGCCTTCGCACCTCACATCCGAGGGTCTGAGACCCAGCTTGTTGGCCAAGAGTAACCCGTACGCACTCGGATGCAGAGACTCTCTTGTGAGCATGATGTCGTTGACTGTGAGCGAAGCGTCTGGCCTTCTCCCGGACAGGCTGTCTGCGAATGTCACACCGGACGTGTTTAAAAGTGTCACCAGCATGCAGTGGAAAACGTGCACAGGCGACCCAGACTCTAGCTCTCTCACCGTATCCCTGTTGTTGTACTGTATGGTATTGTGTCTCCTGTTGAACTGGCTGAATCCGGACAGGGTGCTTCGCCAAAAATTGGTCCACATGCTCAAGGTCTCCTCCAGGTGAGCCACGCTGACAGACGACGGGTAGTTGCACACAAGTTTGACATCCGATCAGAGCTCTGTCACGGCTTCTTGCTCGTGTGTGGCGTCCTCAGCCTCACCGATCGCCCGTTCCAGCTGCCTTGTGATGGCCTCGGCCAGCTGCAGCAGCCCCCGATCCTTACATTCACTCTTGAGCCGTTCCAAGGCCAGGCGAGGGTGCCTGTTCGCCTCACCGAGAAACTGCTTGAGGAGCAGAACCTCCTTGCCTTCAGAGATCATCGAGGTCATCATTTTACTCAAGCTGAGCGAGACACTCGCAGACTTGTGCTCAGAAACCATAGTCCCGACCCCGGGTCTCAGAAACACATCTGGTAGCGCGGCCGCGTTCAGCCCGAACATGTCGCGCTGCTGTTCGCTGGCCAGCAAGCGGGACAGGTTATCGAGTAAAGGTTGCCCGCGACCGAAAGTCCCGCATGCTGCTGCTCTCCACGGGATGAAAGCATCACGTCGGCCAGGTGTGTCAAAGAGGAGCGGTCTACGCCCGTGCTGGTGTACGCGTGTCTGCTCGACGCCGTCGTCAGACCCTGTATGATCTTGTAAAGAGAGTAGCCCAGCTCTGGACAGTCGTGTGAGATCTCTTGGCCAACGAAGAGAAGGTGGAACCAGCCTACGACCAGCAACTATCCCACATGGAGACGTGCCTGTAGAGGACCCCGTCCACCGAGGCTGTGACAAGGTCCGTCTCCGTGTCATAGAAGGCCAGACACGTGGAAGCCCTGCACTCGGGTATGACCGGAAACCGTCCGTGCTCGAAGGTCTTCATCACGCCCCACAGGGCCACAGTTGTCATCTTCAGCTCTGTTTCCTTGATCGGGTCACGCTTGAGCGCAATGTCCCGTTGCACCCAGTCGGCGATGATCTTACACACCACGGAGACCTGCGTTCTGGGCACCGAATTGTCCATCAGAAGTTTCAGCATGTCCGCAAGCTGATCGAGCGGCACGTCCAAGATCGGAAGCGCAGGGCCCGTTCGGAGCTTCGTTCCTGCACGGCTTCGAAGCGGCAGCCGGTGGACTGAGTCCATCCGGTACAGGGCTAAAGCAAGGTTCGTGATGCTTGTGTCTACCCCTGGCGGACATGTTCACCTCGGCCAGTGTTGTAATCGGGTCTCGTCGGGTTCTATCGCCTCTCAGTCCTCCTCCTCCTCCATTTACTTTGGTCACACACCCCGTGCCAACGCGTGCCCCATGTACACATCCCTATGTACGACAGTTTGGCTTTGACGACTAGGTTAGTCACGGCGGCTTTGCCTGACAACCCCAGACCTAGAGCTCTAACTTTCTTCCAAGGCAAGAAAACGCAGGGCACAAAGCCTGCCAACACGGTCCAGCGGATCATGTTCCTCAGTGTGGTCTTGATGTGTGTGCACACGTGGTTCGCCGAATAGTAGTTGATGAGGTACCGCACCAAGCAAGTGGCGCTCTCGCTGTTGCTCCCTAACACATTGTAAAGCAGCAGTTCCACGGACAGAGCCGGACTGAACGTGTTGACAATCTCCTCTATCGCTATGGCCAGCTGTGGATCCTCACTCACGTAGACCCAGGATTCTGTGTCCCTGTGGATGGGGACCAACCCGTAACGTACATAATCGACAGCGTGAGAGTCAAGACCCGCGTTACGTTGGAACACTCTCTTCTCCTGAAAGTCTCTAACATCGGAATCCCCCTGTCCTCCAAAGCAGCCACGGCCAGCGCTTTCTCGCAATGGACAAGCTGTTCCCTGGACACGCTCGGTGCAGCTCTCGTCATCTCTCTTCCCCGGTCTGAACGTGTGGTGTGCAGTATCGCGTGCGATGTGTAGTTAACGATATCCACAGGTTTCCAGCGTAGACAGCCATTTTCCGATATGTTCTGTATGTTGTTTAGAGCATTTTGTTGTCTGTGTAGCAACAGACAAAGCGCTCCAAACAGAAACCGTGATAACCAACACTTTGACACTGACAACTGGGACGACGAAGGGTTTGCCTCCACCAAGGCCCGGGCACGTGTGGTCGAGCTCTCCAAACTCAAATGCGACGCTGTCGACGTTACCACGGATGTGATTATCGCGGAAAATCTGCTGAGAAGACACGGTGACGATTCCAGTTTACTAATGTACCACGGCAAGTGCAACAGAGAGATGCATCAAGCTCTCGATAAAATCCCTGTGACGTCCCACAGAGCACTAGTGAAGAAGCCCTACTACTACCACTACAACCACAACTCCCGTGGAAACGGTAATGGTGAGCGTTGCACTAGTGACATCGTCTAACCGAAAATACACATTAACGACGCACATGCTGTCCATCCATCTTGCTATTCGCGCTGCAGCCGAGTACCCTGTACAGTTCGGTACTCCGTCGTCATGAGTGTGGTGAACCTGGACCCGAGCAGCTACAAGCTGAAACCGTTGGACACGATCGAGCGCTTGTTGAAAGCCCCCGGTTTTATGACCGATCCCCACAGCTTATTTGCCCAGTTCGTGGTCGACAACCTAACCAGAGCCTCGGCCACCAATAGTTCCATCACCGCAGAGGCCACCGTGATGATGGTGCAAGCTCACATGGGAGCAACTTTGTTTAGGCAACAGAAAGACACGAGTCGTCTACTCGCTGGCTTCGTCTACAAGATGCTAGTCCCAGACAAAGTGGTGCCCACTGGTACCAGATTCTGCAAGCGCTACAGGATCACGGATCAGCGCGAGGCTCAGCATGGCACCTACGACACAATCACCAATGGAGTGCAGAGCAGAGAGTACAGCCAAGTGTTCCAGCACAAGTCCTTTGTGGTCACCATGCAATTTGGATGCCTCCTCAGCGTCACAGTACCCACAGAGGCCTTCGACCTGGTCTCGACCTGGCCTCGGCCAGCTGCAGCAGCCCCCGATCCTTACATTCACTCTTGAGCCGTTCCAAGGCCAGGCGAGGGTGCCTGTTCGCCTCACCGAGAAACTGCTTGAGGAGCAGAACCTCCTTGCCTTCAGAGATCATCGAGGTCATCATTTTACTCAAGCTGAGCGAGACACTCGCAGACTTGTGCTCAGAAACCATAGTCCCGACCCGGGTCTCAGAAACACATCTGGTAGCGCGGCGTTCAGCCCCGAACATGTCGCGCTGCTGTTCGCTGGCCAGCAAGCGGGACAGGTTATCGAGTAAAGGTTGCCCGCGACCGAAAGTCCCGCATGCTGCTGCTCTCCACGGGATGAAAGCATCACGTCGGCCAGGTGTGTCAAAGAGGAGCGGTCTACGCCCGTGCTGGTGTACGCGTGTCTGCTCGACGCCGTCGTCAGACCCTGTATGATCTTGTAAAAGAGAGTAGCCCAGCTCTGGACAGTCGTGTGAGATCTCTTGGCCAACGAAGAGAAGGTGGAACCAGCCTACGACCAGCAACTATCCCACATGGAGACGTGCCTGTAGAGGACCCCGTCCACCGAGGCTGTGACAAGGTCCGTCTCCGTGTCATAGAAGGCCAGACACGTGGAAGCCCTGCACTCGGGTATGACCGGAAACCGTCCGTGCTCGAAGGTCTTCATCACGCCCCACAGGGCCACAGTTGTCATCTTCAGCTCTGTTTCCTTGATCGGGTCACGCTTGAGCGCAATGTCCCGTTGCACCCAGTCGGCGATGATCTTACACACCACGGAGACCTGCGTTCTGGGCACCGAATTGTCCATCAGAAGTTTCAGCATGTCCGCAAGCTGATCGAGCGGCACGTCCAAGATCGAAGGCAGGGCCCGCACGTGAGCTTCTCGTTCCTGCACGGCTTCGAAAGCGGCAGCCGGTGGACTGAGTCCATCCGGTACAGGGCTAAAGCAAGGTTCGTGATGCTTGTGTCTACCCCTGGCGACATGTTCACCTCGGCCAGTGTTGCAATCGGGTCTCGTCGGTCTATCGTGCCTCTCAGTCCTCCTCCTCCTCCATTTACTTTGGTCACACACCCCGTCGCCAACGTGCCCCATGTACACATCCCTATGTACGACCAGTTTGGACGAGACTAGGTTAGTCACGGCGGCTTTGCCTGACAACCCCAGACCTAGAGCTCTAACTTTCTTCCAAGGCAAGAAAACGCAGGGCACAAAGCCTGCCAACACGGTCCAGCGGATCATGTTCCTCAGTGTGGTCTTGATGTGTGTGCACACGTGGTTCGCCGAATAGTAGTTGATGAGGTACCGCACCAAGCAAGTGGCGCTCTCGCTGTTGCTCCCTAACACATTGTAAAGCAGCAGTTCCACGGACAGAGCCGGACTGAACGTGTTGACAATCTCCTCTATCGCTATGGCCAGCTGTGGATCCTCACTCACGTAGACCCAGGATTCTGTGTCCCTGTGGATGGGGACCAACCCGTAACGTACATAATCGAGAGTCAAGACCCCGCTCGGCGTTGGGAACACTCTCTTCTCCTGAAAGTCTCTAACACGTAGGAATCCCCTTGTCCTCCAAAGCAGCCACGGCCAGCGCTTTCGCAATGGACAAGCTGTTCCCTGGACACGCTCGGTGCACGCTCTCGTCATCTCTCTCCCCGGTCTGAACGTGTGTGTGTGCAGTATCGCTGCGGGATGTGTAGTTAACGATATCCACAGGTTTCCAGCGTGACAGCCATTTTCCGATATGTTCTGTATGTTGTTTAGAGCATTTTGTTGTCTGTGTAGCAACAGACAAAGCGCTCAAACAGAAACCGTGATAACCAACACTTTGACACTGACAACTGGGACGACGAAGGGTTTGCCTCCACCAAGGCCCCGGACGTGTGGTCGAGCTCTCCAAACTCAAATACGCGGCGGTCGACGCGAATTACCGGATGTGATTATCGCGGAAAATCTGCTGAGAATACACGGTGACGATTCGCAGTTTACTAATGTACCACGGCAAGTGCAACAGAGAGATGCATCAAGCTCTCGATAAAATCCCTGTGACGTCCCACAGAGCACTAGTGAAGAAGCCCTACTACTACCACTACAACCACAACTCCCGTGGAAACGGTAATGGTGAGCGTTGCACTAGTGACATCGTCTAACCGAAAATACACATTAACGACGCACATGCTGTCCATCCATCTTGCTATTCGCGCTGCAGCCGAGTACCCTGTACAGTTCGGTACTCCGTCGTCATGAGTGTGGTGAACCTGGACCCGAGCAGCTACAAGCTGAAACCGTTGGACACGATCGAGCGCTTGTTGAAAGCCCCCGGTTTTATGACCGATCCCCACAGCTTATTTGCCCAGTTCGTGGTCGACAACCTAACCAGAGCCTCGGCCACCAATAGTTCCATCACCGCAGAGGCCACCGTGATGATGGTGCAAGCTCACATGGGAGCAACTTTGTTTAGGCAACAGAAAGACACGAGTCGTCTACTCGCTGGCTTCGTCTACAAGATGCTAGTCCCAGACAAAGTGGTGCCCACTGGTACCAGATTCTGCAAGCGCTACAGGATCACGGATCAGCGCGAGGCTCAGCATGGCACCTACGACACAATCACCAATGGAGTGCAGAGCAGAGAGTACAGCCAAGTGTTCCAGCACAAGTCCTTTGTGGTCACCATGCAATTTGGATGCCTCCTCAGCGTCACAGTACCCACAGAGGCCTTCGACCTGGTCAAAAGAGAGTTGGACATGGCCAGTACTTCCTGGGAGCTGAAAAGGACCACTGAAGTGCTCCGTTACTGCGCCGCTCAACCCACCCTGACGGACAGGATCGCACAAAGGACCTGCACAGTCGTGCAGAGAAATTGGACTCCGTGTTGATCATGGCAGAACTCATGTGCGGCATGGTCAACATACAGCCCGACTCCTTTGTCTGCGCACTGGAAAACGCTCGGAGGATCGTGGCAAGCGATAAGCCCGAAGTTGTGATCGTAAGTGACACTCTGTTCCGCGTCATCCCCCAGAGAAGCTGCAATGTCTGGCTTCAGATAGTCAGCGAGGACACCCGTATCACGCCCGAGTTTTCCGTGTACACAATGACCAACAAGAACAGTAGAGGCGGGGGAGGGTACGATTTTACCATGCAACAGGTCACACAGCAGGCTCTGGGTGACAAAGATCTACCCTTCACCAACGAGTCGTGCTTCCGGGACAGCCCGTTCGACATGAAAGTACACTACATTGGACTCGGAGGAGGCCCTACGGACAGGATCCCCATTGTGACCGTGGACTCGGTACAGATGGAGCTGGGTGGCCAGAGAAACACTTCCACAGAACACAAGGCCTTCTGTAACTCGGAGGGTTTCAAGTGGGAGTACTTCACTGTCGGTTGCACGGCGCTCGCTCTGCAACAAAAAAAACACCGTCGCACGCCTCTCCCCGCCACAGACTCTAGCGGCGTAACTACAAGCAGCTTGCCCAGCGATCACCCTGCACCTCGTACCTTCACCAGTATGACAGTGCAGTCGCCTCGGTCAGTCTCCGTAGCCTGCACCCCGTGGGTAACCCGGAGGAGCTGTTCACGAGTGAGCGCAGAGCGAGACTGCAACAACAGGTCAACACGTTGATGAGAGGCGACCTGAACGCCATCCCTGTAGCTACACTGGGTTGTCTTGCACGCAGTAGAGACTGGTACAGTAAGATAAACAACCCCGCGTCCGTACTGGAGTTTGACACGCGCAACATGGTGGTACCTATCCCTGATGACTATAATCCCGTACAAGTTGGACAATGGCTGGTCAGACCCAGAGTGGCTCTTTTCAACTCGTCGGCCATGAACAGCATCGATAACGAAATGGCTCAGATCGGCAGTGAGTTACTCACGCACTTTGGTGACACCCAGCAGGCTAAACTGGTGCAAGATAACTTGACGTTCCTCGACCGGGCGCTCCATCACGAACACGGCATAGGGTCAATGATCGAACTAAGATGGAAGATCCTAGCTGGAGAAGTGCCTCAAGAATTTGAAACAGAATGGACCAAGGGCAGGTCATTTTGGTCATGGATAGCCGACCCGATCTGCGCGGTGCACATACGCCACGTTCTCGTAGCAAAAGAGGGGGCCTCGAGCGGTACAATCACCTACCGCTCATCAATCACCGGCCTCATCGGGCTGTTCAAGGCCATCGTTGGATGTAAACTCAACTCTGTGATAGCCTCGATGCCTGCGTGTTACAATTTCGATGGACACGATGTTACAGACTATGGCTACCCGAGGGCCTTTAGTTTGGATGATGTGGACTATTGCAATCTCATGTACTGGATCATTCTACCAGCCCTCCGAGCTCGAGTGTACCGGATTGGCGCCTGTAGTGGAGATGAAAGTGCCCGCGTTCATATCCAATACAGACGGCAGGACCGCAATCTGACCAAGGAGCAACCTTCTCACGGTGATGCGTTTGAATGGCAACTGCGCTTTCTCCAAGGCAGCACTGCGCACCGGCGTAGACGTAAGTGACCTGTTTGAGCCTACTGCGTTGACACACGAGCGGCCTAGCGACACCGGATTCAGCGCAACATCCGTGGTCACCTATATGTGGCCGATCAGACTGCAAAAACTCACGGGTATCAGCAACGACCTAGCCAAGGTGTTACTGGGGATGCACTACAGCACCCTGTTGACCCCCAATGTCATACGAGAGCACTACGATACAAAGTACTACTCGGGTATGTCCTACCTGCTTTTCAGAGGCGTGCGTTTCACGGGATGTGGTGTCTCTCTCATTCGACAAAAGTCAGCTTTGTACACGCTGGGCACCGAGATCCTCTGTAAACCCACGTCTCACAATACGCACCAGGTGCACACCGTGAACCAATACTGCAAGTCTACTGTCATACCAGAGACCATAGAGTCCCCCGGGGTCCACATCCCCAACCTGTACATGAAAGACGTGCGAGGAGGAGACGTGCACATACACACTAATGGCCCCTTCGACATGGTGGTCGCGGACGCGTTCAGTGGTTTCTGCCCAGAGTCAGAGTGCTCGAGCGGTTACCGCAGACCTTACATCTTCACAACCGGTCGCTCCGAAAGACTCAACGGGTCCATTACCAAGGACCCCTGGATGCTAGTCGACGCGTACACTTGTATGCCAAGTCTACTCCATCCCTTCAGCTCCGTGCGCAGGGGTGTAAACAAGTACACCAACAGAGACCGCAACGAGGAAAGCAATCACAAGCTCTTCCGAGAGACACTTCACATTGCGGAGTTTGAAAAGGGAGTACTCGACCGCATTGGCGATCCCTTCAAGGATACCGTGGAGAGAGTGAACGGAGACAAGCGTACCACAGACATAATGCAGCCAAAGCTTGGAGTGGCCTACTGTGGTACCTATAGTATAGGGCTCACATCTGACAAGAAGCTCATGTGTGCCAGCGACTTGACCCAGGAGACCCTGCTCGAGAGGCTAGCGCCTAGAATCAACGGAACGGGTATATTTGCCTGCAACCCCATCCAGACAACCACTCGCCTGATCAACCCTATATTCAACAGGATATTCGCAAATACCAGGTACTCCCGGTACTTGAACCATTAACTTGCGATACCATGGGACGATTGACTAGAGTCAGAATCATTTCACTGTCCCAATGGGACAAAGGGTGCACGGTAGTGGCTTAGCACACACCATAGCCCTGGCACTGTATGCCTTGACCGACTTTGTGCTCTCGTGTGGTGTAAACTTTTTTACCTCGCTCTACATGCACCCCATGGAACAGGAGAACAAGCTAATCCTGAGCAGGAAAAGGGAGGACGCCAAGCTGGACATAGCAATAAATGACATTGCGAGATTCATAGCAAGTTTAGACGCTAACATAGCCCTGCTCAAAGAAACCATGACTACAACCATAGGGGAGGAGTACAAAAAGTTGAACAACGAGCTGCTCTCGAGCCAGAAGCAGAGAGACGACTTTTGTTGCTTACTGGGAGCACTCCGGGGAAGGCTTGATGCTCACAGGTTGATCGGTGCCGTGAAGACTCTCTCAGACAACGTGGGACTACAACTCAATGCATCAGCATATCTCAACAGGCAGGTGTTAACCCTGGCTGTGCAAAGGGACCTGGATGATGCGAGAGAACCTGTCACGAGAGTAACCGTGGAAGATGCTTACCGGGAATACAGTAGAACAAAACCCATGACTGGAACCACTGTTGTATAAAGACCTGTGTGTATAGAAATGTCAATGTGTGTTATGTGCTCTGAATGTTATGAATAAATAATCTCTCCTATACTAGATATGAGTGTATGTCGTGTGTATATCAACTACAATGTGTCCGAGTCGAGGTCCCACACTGTTTGCTGGGTTCATGGCACAATGTATGTTCATGAAACTCCCAGAAAAAGAATGTGTACACAACACGTTCAGCTGCGCCATTGACTTTGTTGATGAAACCAGTGACAGTTGTGGCAACTGCTTACACAATGAGATACAACAAGAAACAGCCCATAGGTTCGTCTCGTCAGGTAACGCCAGTCTAGCATTGGATAGTCAGCTTTGGCTAGTTTAGCCTTGGTTACATCTGCATGGGATACCAGCAGTCGGAGACACGTAGCGCGGTGTTCGATGCGCTGGCCGCCAGCTATCGTTCTACTAAAAGCCCAGGCTGCTGGTGACCAAAGCCTCCCTTGGATGCACACCCGTCCTCGGAGAGACAGCCGTTTTCGGGTATAAAGTCAATGGGCTAAGCTACGGTATTAAAGGCGAAGGTGCGTTCACAGTGGGAAAGAGGATAGCTAAATGCAAACCATGGACACCGTTCAAGTGCCTGTCCAACCTAATGTGACAGCTTGTATCCCCTTAAAGCGCAAGAGGAAACAACAACTGATCCCCAGGGAGACGTTAATAGATGAAATACAACGCTCTCCCCGTTCAAATAGGCTTGTCATGGGGTTTCCGAACTTGGACTTTGGTATGTTTTCGATGGATAAGGATGACATGAAGCGAGCCCTGATTGCCCAATTTCATCTACACACCAAACATGCTGCAAATGACAAGGGGATCGACAATAGAGATTACCAGACCCATCGACTGGCGGCCGTGAGCTGGTTCGAGTTGGTCCTCGGTGAGGATCATAACTCTGTCCTTATACCAGCTGTGAATATCATGGACAGATACGTGACCACTTACGCTCACCTCGGCGATGATACACGTCAGCTATTGAATAATATCTGTAACATCCGAGCAGCCTGCCTCTCGCTCTCAATCAAGATGTACGCTGTGAACATGACAATTGATGCGAAGGATTTGAACCGACACAACCGCGGTGTAAACAAGGCCTTGGTTGTAGACCCATCCGGCAACGCGGGCAAACCCAGGCTCACGTACATCCTGTCAGATGCAAGTGGGATACAAGAGGCTGAGAGGCAGATAATTGTAAAGTTGAAAGGGGCCGTGTTTCCAACGAACGCTCAAAATATGATCAGCTTACTGTGTGTGTATATGATCCTTGACTACAGAAAGCCTTCGACTTTGTTGACAACCGAGTACATCCTGAAGGACCGGGCCGCGTTCGTGGCTAGCAAGCTTTTGTCGAAGACTACGTTGGACGTTGCGTTCCTACGCTTAAAGAGGTGGCTGTGCATAGCTGTGTGCTCCATGCTCGGGGTGATTGTAGAGTGCGTGACAGAACCCAAAGAGGGGCTCCATGTGGAAGACAGTTTGATCGCACTCTTGGAAGAGCTGATGCCTGGCAAGTTCACACAAACGGAGCTAGGTGACCTCAAGATGTTATTAAGCCAGGGATGTGTGGTGTGCACCGGTTCCTTTGTCAGTCGTGCGGTGCAAGACTCTCTACGTAGGATATCGTCTATGTCATGCTCAGATTGTGGGAAAGCCAATGCTAAGGACACTGATCACAATGATGCCACCACGGACAGCGAAGGGTCACCGAATAAAGTGACTCGGTGTTTGGTTTAGCTATATGTGACTGTACCTGGGAATCACGTTGTATGTAACACTGTGTAAATAAAAACAAACTGTGATAGTCGAGCAAGTTGCAACGTCCTTTTGGATCCCGGTTGTTTCTCACAGCCGTGGAAGGACTGTCAGCCATAGTCGGATAGTCACCCGTTGGAAGGACTGTCAGTAACGCGGGCGAACCCAGGCTCAGGTACCTCCTGTCAGATGCAAAAAAACGCTCAAAATATGATCAGCCATAGTCGGATAGTCACCCGTGGAAGGACTGCCAGCCATAGTCGGATAGTCGCCCTTGGAAGGACTGCCAGTCATAGTCGGATAGTCACCCTTGGAAGGACTGTCAGCCATAGTTGGATAGTCACCCGTGGAAGGACTGTCAGCCATAGTCAGACAGGAATGCTTCTTGCTTATATTAACTGGGTTGACCTAAGGGCTATTGCGCAGTAACCACGGGTGACATTCATCTGTTAAGAGGTTTTGTCTCTCACACAGACTGAGCAGTACATTTATCTATCTAAACGCAAGGGTTTGAGCTATAACCATGTATATGCCAGGCAATAGTAGAGAAACATACAATGCAGAAGTGAAGATAATTCAGGGGATTCCTATGATTGTGTTTGTGTCTCAACCTGATCTGGACAGTGATTTGGAAACGGACGGTGATCTGAGCACAGCCGTGGAATGGTCGAGATACACCACTCCAAGAGGCTTTGGTGCGGCTTTGAAGACTGGACCCAAACGGGTGAACGGGCTTAACGGCGTGACGCGCATACCTGGTACGGAGATGTACCAGTGTAATGACTGTGACTACATATACGGCTTGTATACGGACAATGCCGAGCCAGATCGTGCGCACTTCCAGTACGGCGGAGGCCAATGTCTGTCTTTTAAGGCCATAAATGGGGGTCAGGAAAAGGAGCTTCTCATCATACAGGGGAAACTCCGGTTCATGAGGGGATATGTGGCATTCCCCCAGTTCGTGTTCTACTCAGAAGACGGCTGCATGACAATCGATGGGACCAGACACTGCGTTGTCTGCGCACATGAACCCGGAGAAAGACACCCTGGGCCCTATCTTGCACTCGGCGCAATTGCCTTTGTACACCGACGCATGTATCATTCCTATTTTGCACCCGACGCACAGCGGACTTTTCCCTCCACAGACGCACGTCGGTAAATTAGGGAATGTATTTGCGCTCCTGGGGGCGGTTCAGCGAAAAGAGGAGGCGTGTTCCGGCGCAAACGTTACTTTGTGCTATTCTGCAGTTTCAGAAAACAATTTCGCCATTGACCAGGAAAAACCTGGTCTAAAGTCAGTGCGCGCTAGTCTAAAGTCAGTAGCGCGTTATTCAGATGCTATTTTAGGGGCGCATGCTTGGCCATAATGTAGAGAGTGCACAACGCGCATACACTTCTCTCATCTACATGGATGCAGCAGTTAACCATTTTTGCAAACCATACATAATTACAAAGGAAAATATTACTGAAAATGCGCTTCAGGTGTTTGGATAGATCAGGAGGCATTTTACAGTACAGTCCTCAAAAAGTCGCAGCATTCTTTGAGGCTTGTTGTGTTTTACACAACATTTACCTGAATCATGGATGTGTTGATGACATAAATGAGGAAATATTAGAGGACTTAAGGAGACGTGATGTTGAACTACGGCGGGATCTGGTCCGGGAGTAATACGCGATGCGCTCCTGATGGAGCGGGTGGACGGAGATGGAGTGGGGGGAAGAGGAAGGGGCACAGCAGGAGCAGGTGGTGCGTTTGGAGGCCCACGCTCCATGGCTGCAGCAATCCTCTCCAGACTTGAGGAGATGCGCCCGAGGCCGCAGCAACATCGCCACTCGGCCAAGACGGGCATTTATTACTTTGTCGCATCTCGCATCGGCCGCTCGCGCCTGGCGCGCCAGGCAAATCGCCCCTCATAATAGCAATCCGCCATGGAACAAGCGCCCTGCTCTTAAAGGGAATGTGAGATGACGCTCTGATTGGTTTATTGCACGTTACGCCCAAACCACACCTAGCTACTTCAGACCAACCCATTTTAGATTTGCGTCGGGCGCAAGAGTCATTTATCCCGCCGGTATAATAGCAACAGCGCCCAAGATCCGCCCACAAAGCTACTTGCGTTTTGCGTTTCACACTTGCGTTTCAGATCGTTAAAATAGGGCCCCCTGACTCTAACTGTGGTAAAATGAAGCGCCTTCTCAAGATCAAGCTGATGTCTTTGAAACTGCATGAGAACATGGACACGGTTCGACTGTTCCCTACCGCGAGAAGTACCACTTGGGACATCATCGAATGCGACGGTATCTCAACGCGCTGCACCACGGATTTTAGTATACTGGGACCGCGCGCAAACATGCAATACATTCACGGTACGGTTGACTCACATCAATGTTTCCAGTGTGGGATCACAGTCAGTAACTTTGTGGAGAATGACACCTTACTGGGTGAACACATTCATCACAGCAACGGCAATTGTCCGTACATCGCACGTGAGTTCAAGAACCAAAAAGGCGAGCTGGATGCTATCATGGGCAAGGAGCGATACAGACGGGGACATATCGCAATCCCGGCTCTTGCCATACAGGCCCATTATGGGCATATAGGATCCCGCGGTGCACGCCGCTGTGTCGTCTGCAGCGCGATCGAGCGAACCCACCTGCCCGCCAATGGTCATTACTTGTACTGCGATGCCATGAAAGAGTCACTTCAGAAAAAGCTCAATAATATGTGCATGTTATAAACATACACCATCCAAGTGTAACAAATATATCTTAAAGCGCCCATATTATGCTCATTTTCAGGTTCATAACTGTATTTTAAGATTGTACCAGAATAGGTTTACATGGTTTAATTTTCAAAAAACACCATATTTTTGTTGTACTGCACAGCTCTCTCTCACTGCTGCAGATGCTCTTTTCACCTGGTTTCTGTTTTAGCTACAGAGTGAGACCTCTTTTCATCTTCTTCTTCTGTACTATCTTTGATTGCACTCGCACATGCTCAGTAGCTCAGATGTAGAGCATGTCAGCTAGCTAACTCTAGAGACAGTAAAAGAAAGCCTGTTTCTCCAACTTTGGTCAGTTACAAGGCAGGATTAGCTGGGAGACTTCTAAATGAGGGCACACATGTAAGTAGCTCTTTTGTAGATTATGGTGAACTTGTGTGTGTTGTAGCAGTGCTTTGCTATTGAGAACGACGTTAGCATGCTAATGCTAACGGTTAGCATGCTAAAGAGCTAACGGTTGTGGTTAGCCAGCTCATTTCGGACTGTGACGTCCGAGCCGATTTTGAACAGCTCACTAGGAGACTGAAAGCAGGACACATTCAGAAACCGTATCTCACTCAAAACAGCATGGATGGATTTTTTTCAAAGTTTGTATGTGTGTGGAAGCACCAGAGACACAAAAGAACACCCCAAATCCCAGAAAAAGTGATTTTTTCATAATATGGGCACTTTAACATTGTATGTATTACGGCCCTTGTTCCTGACTATTGTTCTGATGTCACGTACTGTTCAATAAAGTGTAACAAGTGTATCCTAACGTTGTATGTGTTACGGCTCGTTGTCCCTGACCATTGTTCTGATGTCACGTTCTGTTCAATAAAGTTCATTGTTTATTCACCTTCCGACTAGCTGCTCATTTCTGTGTGGCTTTTACACAAAGGGGTGTGATCTGTGGTGTTTACGTACTCTAGACCCCAGGGTGACTTGACCCATAATGTGTAAGTAACCATCACTCTTTAGGTGACGGTGCTAGGTTACACACATCCTTGGGTGAGACAATGGGCTAGCAGCTAGGCACGACTTGCACAATGGAGGCAAGCGGTTATGGTATTGAGGGTAAAAACAGTAATACGTACGTCGGCAACGCGGGCAAACCCAGGCTCAGGTACATCCTGTCAGATGCAAGTGGGATACAAGAGGCTGAGCGGCAGATCATTGTAAAGTTGAAAGGGGCCGTGTTTCCAACGAACGCTCAAAATATGATCAGTCATAGTCGGATAGTCACCCGTGGAAGGACTGTCAGCCATAGTTGGATAGTCACCCGTGGAAGGACTGTCAGCCATAGTCGGACAGGAATGCTTCTTGCTTATATTAACTGGGTTGACCTAAGGGCTATTGCACAGTAACCACAGGTGACATTCATCTGTTAAGAGGTTTTGTCTATCACACAGACTGAGCACGACATTTATCTATCTAAACACAAGGGTTTGTGCTATAACAATGCAAATGCCAGGCAATAGTAGAGACAGATCCGACGGAGAAGTAAAGATGATTCAGGGGATTCCTATGATTGTGTATGTGTCTCAACCTCAACTGGACAGTGATCTGGAAGAGGACAGTGATCTGGAAGAGGACAGTGATCTGATTTGTATTGAGGGTAAAAACAGAGCCGTGGCAGCTGAACCCAGTACCTCAATATCCCGAGACTCGCCGGACAATGAGACGAGGCAACTCATACATAGGTGCCTAGACGACTTCACGGGACTCGTGAAACCCACGTGGGACGAAAGCCAAGCTCTGTCTACGATGAAAAGAGTTATTGGAGAAATACAGATGCAAATATAATGGTGGGTATTGATGTATACAAATGACCGTTGTGACTGCTTATAGGGAGTTTAACATGTTTCTGATCTGGACCCTTAGGTCTGGTCAAACGCGCATTGGAGCATTGGACCAGAAATCATGACATGGGGTTTGTCAGCAAGATAGCTACGAACATTTTCAATGATGGGACCAGGAACTGGGGCTGCGTTGCCAGCTTGATAGCAAAATGATAGCCAAAATGTATGCTACGTGTTGCACTCTCAATTCCGTGCCCCTCTCGTCCTGCACGAGCACTGTAGCCAGTCGAGAGAACGTGTCCCCTAGAGCGCCGAGAGAATTGTTCATTGTGGTCACACACGCCTGGGCCTTCTCGTCGAGATCTCGGTTGAAGTCAGGGCAGTAGAGGACCGCGACGGCTTCCACGATCCTGGAGGTGAGCGGTCCCAGGGCCGCGATGTAGCTTTTCACATTGGGGCCCAGGGACTCATCTCTTTGCATGTAGTAGCCCGGTGCGGGCTGAGGGGACGAGGGCGGCTGGGATCCAAAAGAGAACAGCTCCAGGTCACACGGGATCTCAACGCGCCTCAAACCGTGGTTGACAGCGACTATCATCTTAAGCAACATGTCGCCGTGTGTGTCAACGCCACTTGAAATGGCAATCGGGTACCCTGTGCCTCCTTGAGGCCAACCGTTATGAGCATAGTCTCCCAACTCCATGCACGAAGTAGCAATCGCCTAGGTCGCCTATAGCAATCGCCGGCCCTGGGGACGGGCAGGAGACGTCCATGGAGATGATGCTGTGATCAGAAACACCCAGGCCCAGGAGTAGGAGCATCAACATGCTGTATGAGATTGAGACAGCCCAATACATTTAGAAATTCAGCTGCCAACGGAGAGGAGGAATTTTCAATGTGAATGTTCATGTCGCCAAGTATAATATTATTGGAGGATAAAGAGCAGAAAGAGGTGAAGAGGTCATGAATCTCTGCGATAAAGGATGGATGAGGTTTGGGCGGCCGGTAGATCAGTACTGCATTTATCTTGGAGGGGGGTTTTGATTTAAAAGCCAGATATTCAAAAGAGGACACATCAGGTAGAGACAGAGGAGAAAGCTTGAGAGCGTCGCGGCAAATTACCGCCAGGCCACCACCTCGACCAGTGCAGCGCGCCCTGTGCAGGTAACTAAATCCAGGGGGACAGGCTTCATTTAATGATGAAAAAACCTCAGCTTTGTGCCAGGTCTTAGTGAGGCACATCAGGTCAATATCTTTCTCAAGAATATGATCATGTATCAGACTAGATTTATTTGACAGAGACTGGATGTTAAAAAGTTCAGGTTTAACGTAAGATTTATGGTCAGTGGACCTCTGGATGGGGCAGAGCAGGCTGAGATCCACGCCTTCCATCGTACGCAGCGTGCCATAGTCTCGCGATGTTCCTGGTGATATTTCTTTCCATGATGGCAGCGCTCTGATGACGTATCCGCGATGCGACAGGAAGGGCAGCGGACCAAACGGGCGAGACGGGGCCGGCGTGGAGAGGCTGGATGTAAGTAATCTTTCTCAGCGATTTTCCAGCTTTAAGCTGCGTTAAGGTAGCGTGTCCATTCACTGGAGCAAGCATAGGTGATGGCTCCGGGAAAACAGGACAGATCCATCGGCTGCATACGAACCAGGCAGCGGGAGAAAGTCCGAGGCGCGATTCAGCCAAGGAAGAGGCTCACAAGTGAGCTTTAAGTCGGGCAATCATACCGGCACGTTTCCCACGTCTTCTAGAACGCTTTCTCAGGGGTGGTGGGCACAATAGCCATCGTCGGTGTTCAGATCGGTAGGATCCATTTGATCCGTTTGAGCGAGACTTTTGGTCCTGGTCCCTCCGAGGATAGACTGTAGGCATACGGCGCAGGTGATCAGGGATATCCGCCAGCACCGGTGTTAGTTGGTTGAATAGTGGGCGATCAGATGGCAGCAGGGTCTCTGACCAAGCCCTGAGGTCGAGGACGGTTTGGCGATCATATGCCAGCAGAGCGGATACATATCGGAAGGCAAAAAATAGTAAAAGCAAAACAGACTCAACAGCAAAGGAGCGAGGCGGACGACTTGCCAAGACGGGCGCCATATTTCTTCCTACAGTGAAGATATTTTTAACCTTGATATGTTTGTGTGGGAATTCAAATTAGAAAAAAAGCCTGATTGATAAAGACTGTATCGAACCTGGCATTCTGTACCTAAACAGTTATGTGTACCTTTACACCCCTAGTTGACATATACCCTCAGCTGAAGTCAGCCAGCCACCGCGAGGTGCCAGTCAGCCAGCCAGCCAGCCAGTCAGCTTCGCAGCCGGAAAACTGCAGGGCAGACCCTGGTCCCAGACGCACCCCGATTCCAGGCCGCCGCCAGCCAGGGCAACCCACCATATAGCTGACAGGCAAGAGGTCCAGGGTGGGGAGCCTCAGCACCTTTGAAAGATGTTTAGTTAGTACTATAGAAAAGAGTGACAGCCCCCCTCTAACCCCCCCTCTAACCCCCCCTCCACCAAGTGACCCTGATGACCTCTTTCTCCATAGCCTGTTGCCACAGCTTCAGTCTCTCTCTCCTGCCAGGAGAGAGGAAGGTAAGTTTGAAATCTATAGGCTGATCTCTGAGGCGAGGTGCAGGCAAAGGGAGGAGGAGCAGCAGCTGAGGCCATGAGTAGCCGTTTTGCTTTTGATAGTGTTGTCAGCTTTGTCTTCTTTCTTTTTTTATCTTAGCCGTGTTGTGTTGTGGCCTTGATCTCATCCCCACCTCTGCTTTGCCACATATTCCCGCGTTTCACCGCTGAGGATGTCCCCTTACCAGCTATCAGAATCAAGAAACACCACAGGCTGAGGTGCTGGTCTCTGTAGCAGGCGAAGCTCGCGTAGTGTGTCGAGAATTCCGTCTGTAATAAAGTGTACTGCATATTCTCCGATCTGTACCAATGTATCCCGGTGGTACACATGTGCGGTAGTTTGAATGCACATAATTGTAATAATGTAATTGTAATGTAGTAATAAAAAGCTATCACATAAAGCTTCATATCTTCATCATCTGTTCTGTCGCTAGGTTCTGTATAAGGGACCATTGACTAATTACCGTTTTGGTAGATCGTCAATGACAGTAGGGATGCAACACTTTGGCTATTAAAAAATATTCAGTAATAATTTGTTTTCATGATGATTGCATTACTTACCAATACGTACAATTCACTTATTATTTCTGGAAAATATGAAATAAAAATCTAAATCTCTCATTCTGATTGCTGTAGTAGGCTACTTCCCAGTCACTCACTGCTATTCACTACAGGTCACGGTTTCCTGAAAAGACGATGTATATGGAAGCAAGACTCAATTTTCTCAGAAAAATAGGACCTGGGCTGGCACGTGTTCATGTTAAAAAGTGTGTGCGTGCACAAGCACTACAGTCATGCACAAAGTGTCCTGGTTTTAGTTCTGGGGAAATCTGGTCACCCTAGTTTAGCAAAGATTCAAGATGGCTGACGCTCGTTTTGCTTCGGCAAGCTTCGGGTAAAGACTTCAGTCCATCCCCCTATGGGCGGGTTGAAAACATGCGGAAGTAGCTCCTATTACTGGCTGTAGTCCATTGCCTCTGGTCAAAAAATCTTCAGACGACGCAAAAATCATAATTTTTCCGTCATCGGAAGATTTTTTCCAGACCCACAATACAGAGATCTCTGGTTTCAGGGGGAATGAGGGAGGGAAGCACGGTCATTCAAAAGTACTACTGGGTTTTTACTGATACAAAGCTTAATGCTAAATCGGTGAAGTATCCCTTTAAGTATTTATGACAAGACTTATCATACGTATCCTTTCATTTCAATATAAATATAGCAAGACTACATTACATAATTAACTTTTTTTCTTTTCTCCCTGCAACTCCTACATTTATACCCAGCTACTCAACTTCCAACTTCCCTGTCCTGATTTATTAAAAACCAAAGGCATTTTTAAGAGCCAACCTCTTCCCATCTCTTACTTTAATCTGTATCTCTCTCTTAAAGGGGTGATAGAATGATTATAGAGGGTATTTTACACTGTTCCTTAAGGTCTCCTAATGGGGTATGTAACATTGGTTGGGCTGAAAATTGCCCGAATGCTATTTTATTAGGCCTTTAACTACCCTGTGAATATGGCTCTATTTGGAACAAGAGCTTTTCTGCCAAATATGGTATGCTCATGAATATTCAGAATGAGCTACGCGCTGATTGGTTTGAGCAAACTACATAGAAACACATGGGAGACTCGACGGCAGGTCTCATATTTCAGACACTGCAAAGTTATACATTGTTTATCGGGCTATTTTGTTATTAAATTCACTTCTGAGACTTTTTTTTTTAGCGAGAAATCAACTATATAAAGCTCAAATATGGGCCGTTTTACGAAAATTTATGGCCAATTGCAAATTTGGTAAAACTGTGTTCAGTGGCCGGTGTTCAGCGGCCGGTGCTGCTGCCTCACCGCTCGGCCTGCCTTCCTTCACAGACCCTGGCCTGCTATGAGGTACTTGAAGCTCCTTCACGGCTGGCAGCCCACAGCACTCCATACCCGCGCAAAGTCACTGTTTTTTGCGCTAATGGACAACCAAACGCTGCTGCCTTGACAGAGCTCCAGGGCCTGCAACTCCCCTCTTCCTGCTAGCTAAACGTCATGGCTCATCCAACTCATACTTACCTGGCAGGGGAGATACCATGATCAAGAAGGTGGTTCACCCAAGGCGAGGCTTAACCATTGCACCCAGGTTATGCTGACCCGTGCGAATTCCCCAAATGTGGGAATCTCGACTGCATAATTTGTGGTAGTGGGGGACTGCGTTCGCGCTCACCCCTGGTCATGACGTTGAAAAATAAAACAAGAGACTTTTGGTTTCAAACGGGCTGCAATGTGCAGATTTCCAACTTTGGAGCTGCTCGTACTGTACTTTTGAGGCCTTCCGGTTGCTTTAGCATTTTCTCCAGGAAATTGCAGCTTTGCTGTACGCTCTGAACATTTATGTAGAGTAATGCCAAGTGCCAGCGATTCGATGGCAGTGGGTGTGGCTTTTGGGTGGGACCAAATGAATTGCGTGTTCTCCGCCTCCAAGGTTGTTCTCTCTTTGTGCAAAAAATGTCCTCTGAACATTTTGCCAATGCTAGCATGGTTAGGTTTAAGGCTTTTGTGGAACAGGTTTGCTTTCTCACATGCAGAAACATCTTGCCAAGCTAAGATAATGCTAAAAGCACTGAACTCTGGGATTATGCATTGTAGAAACCGTCACACAGAGTTTTGTGTCTGGGAATGAAGCCCCTTTCTCTGGCTCATCCAACTCATACTTACCTGGCAGGGGAGATACCATGATCAAGAAGGTGGTTCACCCAAGGCGAGGCTTAACCATTGCACCCGGTTATGCTGACCTCGTGCGAAATTCCCCAAATGTGGGAATCTCGACTGCATAATTTGTGGTAGTGGGGACTCGTGTCACTCACCCCTGGTCATGACGTTGAAAAATAAAACAAGAGAGACTTTTGGTTTCAAACGGGCTGCTATGTGCAGATTTCCAACTTTGGAGCTGCTTTCGATTACTGTACTTTTGAGGCCTTCCGGTTGCTTTAGCATTTTCTCCAGGAAATTGCAGCTTTGCTGCATGCGCGTGAACATTTATGTAGAGTAATGCCAAGTGCCAGCGATTCGGATGGCAGTGGGTGTGGCTTTTTGGGTGGGACCAAATGAATTGCGTGTTCTCCGCTCCAAGGTTGTTCTCTCTTTGTGCAAAAAATGTCCTCTGAACATTTTGCCAATGCTAGCATGGTTAGGTTTAAGGCTTTTGTGGAACAGGTTTGCTTTCTCACATGCAGAAACATCTTGCCAAGCTAAGATAATGCTAAAAGCACTGAACTCTGGGATTATGCATTGTAGAAACCGTCACACAGAGTTTTGTGTCTGGGAATGAAGCCCCTTTCTCTGGCTCATCCAACTCATACTTACCTGGCAGGGGAGATACCATGATCAAGAAGGTGGTTCACCCAAGGCGAGGCTTAACCATTGCACCCCGGTTATGCTGACCCGTGCGAATTCCCCAAATGTGGGAATCTCGACTGCATAATTTGTGGTAGTGGGGGACTGCGTTCGCGCTCTCCCCTGGTCATGACGTTGAAAAATAAAACAAGAGACTTTTGGTTTCAAACGGGCTGCAATGTGCAGATTTCCAACTTTGGAGCTGCTCGTACTGTACTTTTTGAGGCCTTCCGGTTGCTTTAGCATTTTCTCCAGGAAATTGCAGCTTTGCTGTACGCTGTGAACATTTATGTAGAGTAATGCCAAGTGCCAGCGATTCGGATGGCAGTGGGTGTGGCTTTTTGGGTGGGACCAAATGAATTGCGTGTTCTCCGCTCCAAGGTTGTTCTCTCTTTGTGCAAAAAATGTCCTCTGAACATTTTGCCAATGCTAGCATGGTTAGGTTTAAGGCTTTTGTGGAACAGGTTTGCTTTCTCACATGCAGAAACATCTTGCCAAGCTAAGATAATGCTAAAAGCACTGAACTCTGGGATTATGCATTGTAGAAACCGTCACACAGAGTTTTGTGTCTGGGAATGAAGCCCCTTTCTCTGGCTCATCCAACTCATACTTACCTGGCAGGGGAGATACCATGATCAAGAAGGTGGTTCACCCAAGGCGAGGCTTAACCATTGCACCCGGTTATGCTGACCCGTGCGAATTCCCCAAATGTGGGAATCTCGACTGCATAATTTGTGGTAGTGGGGGACTGCGTTCGCGCTCTCCCCTGATCATGACGTTGAAGAATAAAACAAGAGATTTTCGGTTTCAAATGGGCTGCAATGTGCAGATTTCCAACTTTGGAGCTGCTCGTACTGTACTTTTTGAGGCCTTCCGGTTGCTTTAGCATTTTCTCCAGGAAATTGCAGCTTTGCTGTACGCTGTGAACATTTATGTAGAGTAATGCCAAGTGCCAGCGATTCGGATGGCAGTGGGTGTGGCTTTTTGGGGGCAACCAAAGAATTGCGTGTTCTCCGCTCCAAGGTTGTTCTCTCTTTGTGCAAAAAATGTCCTCTGAACATTTTGCCAATGCTAGCATGGTTAGGTTTAAGGCTTTTGTGGAACAGGTTTGCTTTCTCACATGCAGAAACATCTTGCCAAGCTAAGATAATGCTAAAAGCACTGAACTCTGGGATTATGCATTGTAGAAACCGTCACACAGAGTTTTGTGTCTGGGAATGAAGCCCCTTTCTCTGGCTCATCCAACTCATACTTACCTGGCAGGGGAGATACCATGATCAAGAAGGTGGTTCACCCAAGGCGAGGCTTAACCATTGCACCCCGGTTATGCTGACTGCGCGAATTCCCCAAATGTGGGAATCTCGACTGCATAATTTGTGGTAGTGGGGGACTGCGTTCGCGCTCTCCCCTGATCATGACGTTGAAGAATAAAACAAGAGACTTTCGGTTTCAAACGGGCTGCAATGTGCAGATTTCCAACTTTGGAGCTGCTCGTACTGTACTTTTTGAGGCCTTCCGGTTGCTTTAGCATTTTCTCCAGGAAATTGCAGCTTTGCTGTACGCTGTGAACATTTATGTAGAGTAATGCCAAGTGGCCGCGATCTCGGATGGCAGTGGGTGTGGCTTTTTGGGTGGGACCAAATGAATTGCGTGTTCTCCGCTCCAAGGTTGTTCTCTCTTTGTGCAAAAAATGTCCTCTGAACATTTTGCCAATGGTAGCATGGTTAGGTTTAAGGCTTTTGTGGAACAGGTTTGCTTTCTCACATGCAGAAACATCTTGCCAAGCTAAGATAATGCTAAAAGCACTGAACTCTGGGATTATGCATTGTAGAAACCGTCACACAGAGTTTTGTGTCTGGGAATGAAGCCCCTTTCTCTGGCTCATCCAACTCATACTTACCTGGCAGGGGAGATACCATGATCAAGAAGGTGGTTCACCCAAGGCGAGGCTTAACCATTGCACTCCGGTTATGCTGACCCGTGCGAATTCCCCAAATGTGGGAATCTCGACTGCATAATTTGTGGTAGTGGGGGACTGCGTTCGCGCTCACCCCTGGTCATGACGTTGAAAAATAAAACAAGAGACTTTTGGTTTCAAACGGGCTGCAATGTGCAGATTTCCAACTTTGGAGCTGCTCGTACTGTACTTTTTGAGGCCTTCCGGTTGCTTTAGCATTTTCTCCAGGAAATTGCAGCTTTGCTGTACGCTGTGAACATTTATGTAGAGTAATGCCAAGTGCCAGCGATTCGGATGGCAGTGGGTGTGGCTTTTTGGGTGGGACCAAATGAATTGCGTGTTCTCCGCTCCAAGGTTGTTCTCTCTTTGTGCAAAAAATGTCCTCTGAACATTTTGCCAATGCTAGCATGGTTAGGTTTAAGGCTTTTGTGGAACAGGTTTGCTTTCTCACATGCAGAAACATCTTGCCAAGCTAAGATAATGCTAAAAGCACTGAACTCTGGGATTATGCATTGTAGAAACCGTCACACAGAGTTTTGTGTCTGGGAATGAAGCCCCTTTCTCTGGCTCATCCAACTCATACTTACCTGGCAGGGGAGATACCATGATCAAGAAGGTGGTTCACCCAAGGCGAGGCTTAACCATTGCACCCGGTTATGCTGACCCGTGCGAATTCCCCAAATGTGGGAATCTCGACTGCATAATTTGTGGTAGTGGGGGACTGCGTTCGCGCTCACCCCTGGTCATGACGTTGAAAAATAAAACAAGAGACTTTTGGTTTCAAACGGGCTGCAATGTGCAGATTTCCAACTTTGGAGCTGCTCGTACTGTACTTTTTGAGGCCTTCCGGTTGCTTTAGCATTTTCTCCAGGAAATTGCAGCTTTGCTGTACGCTGTGAACATTTATGTAGAGTAATGCCAAGTGCCAGCGATTCGGATGGCAGTGGGTGTGGCTTTTTGGGTGGGACCAAATGAATTGCGTGTTCTCCGCTCCAAGGTTGTTCTCTCTTTGTGCAAAAAATGTCCTCTGAACATTTTGCCAATGCTAGCATGGTTAGGTTTAAGGCTTTTGTGGAACAGGTTTGCTTTCTCACATGCAGAAACATCTTGCCAAGCTAAGATAATGCTAAAAGCACTGAACTCTGGGATTATGCATTGTAGAAACCGTCACACAGAGTTTTGTGTCTGGGAATGAAGCCCCTTTCTCTGGCTCATCCAACTCATACTTACCTGGCAGGGGAGATACCATGATCAAGAAGGTGGTTCACCCAAGGCGAGGCTTAACCATTGCACCCCGGTTATGCTGACCCGTGCGAATTCCCCAAATGTGGGAATCTCGACTGCATAATTTGTGGTAGTGGGGACTCGCGTCAGCGCTCCCCCTGGTCATGACGTTGAAAAATAAAAACAAGAGACTTTTGGGTTTTCAAACGGGCTGCAATGTGCAGATTTCCAACTTTGGAGCTGCTCGTACTGTACTTTTGAGGCCTTCCGGTTGCTTTAGCATTTTCTCCAGGAAATTGCAGCTTTGGCTGTACGCTGTGAACATTTATGTAGAGTAATGCCAAGTGCCAGCGATCCGGATGGCAGTGGGTGTGGCTTTTGGGTGGGACCAAATGAATTGCGTTGTTCTCCCGCCCAAGGTTGTTCTCTCTTTGTGCAAAAAATGTCCTCTGAACATTTTGCCAATGCTAGCATGGTTAGGTTTAAGGCTTTTGTGGAACAGGTTTGCTTTCTCACATGCAGAAACATCTTGCCAAGCTAAGATAATGCTAAAAGCACTGAACTCTGGGATTATGCATTGTAGAAACCGTCACACAGAGTTTTGTGTCTGGGAATGAAGCCCCTTTCTCTGGCTCATCCAACTCATACTTACCTGGCAGGGGAGATACCATGATCAAGAAGGTGGTTCACCCAAGGCGAGGCTTAACCATTGCACCCGGTTATGCTGACCGTCGCGGAATTCCCCAAATGTGGGAATCTCGACTGCATAATTTGTGGTAGTGGGGGACTGCGTTCGCGCTCTCCCCTGATCATGACGTTGAAAAATAAAACAAGAGACTTTTGGTTTCAAACGGGCTGCAATGTGCAGATTTCCAACTTTGGAGCTGCTCGTACTGTACTTTTTGAGGCCTTCCGGTTGCTTTAGCATTTTCTCCAGGAAATTGCAGCTTTGCTGTACGCTGTGAACATTTATGTAGAGTAATGCCAAGTGCCAGCGATTCGGATGGCAGTGGGTGTGGCTTTTTGGGTGGGACCAAATGAATTGCGTGTTCTCCGCTCCAAGGTTGTTCTCTCTTTGTGCAAAAAATGTCCTCTGAACATTTTGCCAATGCTAGCATGGTTAGGTTTAAGGCTTTTGTGGAACAGGTTTGCTTTCTCACATGCAGAAACATCTTGCCAAGCTAAGATAATGCTAAAAGCACTGAACTCTGGGATTATGCATTGTAGAAACCGTCACACAGAGTTTTGTGTCTGGGAATGAAGCCCCTTTCTCTGGCTCATCCAACTCATACTTACCTGGCAGGGGAGATACCATGATCAAGAAGGTGGTTCACCCAAGGCGAGGCTTAACCATTGCACCCCGGTTATGCTGACCCGTGCGAATTCCCCAAATGTGGGAATCTCGACTGCATAATTTGTGGTAGTGGGGGACTGCGTTCGCGCTCACCCCTGGTCATGACGTTGAAAAATAAAACAAGAGACTTTTGGTTTCAAACGGGCTGCAATATGCAGATTTCCAACTTTGGAGCTGCTCGTACTGTACTTTTTGAGGCCTTCCGGTTGCTTTAGCATTTTCTCCAGGAAATTGCAGCTTTGCTGTACGCTGTGAACATTTATGTAGAGTAATGCCAAGTGCCAGCGATTCGGATGGCAGTGGGTGTGGCTTTTTGGGTGGGACCAAATGAATTGCGTGTTCTCCTCCGTAAAAGGTTGTTCTCTCTTTGTGCAAAAAATGTCCTCTGAACATTTTGCCAATGCTAGCATGGTTAGGTTTAAGGCTTTTGTGGAACAGGTTTGCTTTCTCACATGCAGAAACATCTTGCCAAGCTAAGATAATGCTAAAAGCACTGAACTCTGGGATTATGCATTGTAGAAACCGTCACACAGAGTTTTGTGTCTGGGAATGAAGCCCCTTTCTCTGGCTCATCCAACTCATACTTACCTGGCAGGGGAGATACCATGATCAAGAAGGTGGTTCACCCAAGGCGAGGCTTAACCATTGCACCCCGGTTATGCTGACCCGTGCGAATTCCCCAAATGTGGGAATCTCGACTGCATAATTTGTGGTAGTGGGGACCGCGTTCGCGCTCACCCCTGGTCATGACGTTGAAAAATAAAACAAGAGACTTTTGGTTTCAAACGGGCTGCAATATGCAGATTTCCAACTTTGGAGCTGCTCGTACTGTACTTTTTGAGGCCTTCCGGTTGCTTTAGCATTTTCTCCAGGAAATTGCAGCTTTGCTGTACGCTGTGAACATTTATGTAGAGTAATGCCAAGTGCCAGCGATTCGGATGGCAGTGGGTGTGGCTTTTTGGGTGGGACCAAATGAATTGCGTGTTCTCCGCTCCAAGGTTGTTCTCTCTTTGTGCAAAAAATGTCCTCTGAACATTTTGCCAATGCTAGCATGGTTAGGTTTAAGGCTTTTGTGGAACAGGTTTGCTTTCTCACATGCAGAAACATCTTGCCAAGCTAAGATAATGCTAAAAGCACTGAACTCTGGGATTATGCATTGTAGAAACCGTCACACAGAGTTTTGTGTCTGGGAATGAAGCCCCTTTCCTCTGGCTCATCCAACTCATACTTACCTGGCAGGGAGATACCACGATCAAGAAGGTGGTTCACCCAAGGCGAGGCTTAACCATTGCACCCCGGTTATGCTGACCCGTGCGAATTCCCCAAATGTGGGAATCTCGACTGCATAATTTGTGGTAGTGGGGGACTGCGTTCGCGCTCACCCCTGGTCATGACGTTGAAAAATAAAACAAGAGACTTTTGGTTTCAAACGGGCTGCAATATGCAGATTTCCAACTTTGGAGCTGCTCGTACTGTACTTTTTGAGGCCTTCCGGTTGCTTTAGCATTTTCTCCAGGAAATTGCAGCTTTGCTGTACGCTGTGAACATTTATGTAGAGTAATGCCAAGTGCCAGCGATTCGGATGGCAGTGGGTGTGGCTTTTTGGGTGGGACCAAATGAATTGCGTGTTCTCCGCTCCAAGGTTGTTCTCTCTTTGTGCAAAAAATGTCCTCTGAACATTTTGCCAATGCTAGCATGGTTAGGTTTAAGGCAGCTTTGTGGAACAGGTTTGCTTTCTCACATGCAGAAACATCTTGCCAAGCTAAGATAATGCTAAAAGCACTGAACTCTGGGATTATGCATTGTAGAAACCGTCACACAGAGTTTTGTGTCTGGGAATGAAGCCCCTTTCTCTGGCTCATCCAACTCATACTTACCTGGCAGGGGAGATACCATGATCAAGAAGGTGGTTCACCCAAGGCGAGGCTTAACCATTGCACCCTCGGTTATGCTGACCGTCGCGGAATTCCCCAAATGTGGGAATCTCGACTGCATAATTTGTGGTAGTGGGGGACTGCGTTCGCGCTCTCCCCTGATCATGACGTTGAAGAATAAAACAAGAGATTTTCGGTTTCAAATGGGCTGCAATGTGCAGATTTCCAACTTTGGAGCTGCTCTCGTACTGTACTTTTGAGGCCTTCCGGTTGCTTTAGCATTTTCTCCAGGAAATTGCAGCTTTGCTGTACGCTGTGAACATTTATGTAGAGTAATGCCAAGTGCCAGCCGATTCGGATGGCAGTGGGTGTGGCTTTTGGGTGGGACCAAATGAATTGCGTGTTCTCCCGCTCCAAGGTTGTTCTCTCTTTGTGCAAAAAATGTCCTCTGAACATTTTGCCAATGCTAGCATGGTTAGGTTTAAGGCTTTTGTGGAACAGGTTTGCTTTCTCACATGCAGAAACATCTTGCCAAGCTAAGATAATGCTAAAAGCACTGAACTCTGGGATTATGCATTGTAGAAACCGTCACACAGAGTTTTGTGTCTGGGAATGAAGCCCCCTTTCCTCTGGCTCATCCAACTCATACTTACCTGGCAGGGGAGATACCATGATCAAGAAGGTGGTTCACCCAAGGCGAGGCTTAACCATTGCACCCGGTTATGCTGACCCGTGCGAATTCCCCAAATGTGGGAATCTCGACTGCATAATTTGTGGTAGTGGGGGACTGCGTTCGCGCTCACCCCTGGTCATGACGTTGAAAAATAAAACAAGAGACTTTTGGTTTCAAACGGGCTGCAATATGCAGATTTCCAACTTTGGAGCTGCTCGTACTGTACTTTTTGAGGCCTTCCGGTTGCTTTAGCATTTTCTCCAGGAAATTGCAGCTTTGCTGTACGCTGTGAACATTTATGTAGAGTAATGCCAAGTGCCAGCGATTCGGATGGCAGTGGGGTGTGGCTTTTTGGGTGGGACCAAATGAATTGCGTGTTCTCCGCTCCAAGGTTGTTCTCTCTTTGTGCAAAAAATGTCCTCTGAACATTTTGCCAATGCTAGCATGGTTAGGTTTAAGGCTTTTGTGGAACAGGTTTGCTTTCTCACATGCAGAAACATCTTGCCAAGCTAAGATAATGCTAAAAGCACTGAACTCTGGGATTATGCATTGTAGAAACCGTCACACAGAGTTTTGTGTCTGGGAATGAAGCCCCTTTCTCTGGCTCATCCAACTCATACTTACCTGGCAGGGGAGATACCATGATCAAGAAGGTGGTTCACCCAAGTTGAGGCTTAACCATTGCACTCCGGTTATGCTGACCCGTGCGAATTCCCCAAATGTGGGAATCTCGACTGCATAATTTGTGGTAGTGGGGGACTGCGTTCGCGCTCTCCCCTGATCATGACGTTGAAGAATAAAACAAGAGATTTTCGGTTTCAAATGGGCTGCAATGTGCAGATTTCCAACTTTGGAGCTGCTCGTACTGTACTTTTTGAGGCCTTCCGGTTGCTTTAGCATTTTCTCCAGGAAATTGCAGCTTTGCTGTACGCTGTGAACATTTATGTAGAGTAATGCCAAGTGCCAGCGATTCGGATGGCAGTGGGTGTGGCTTTTTGGGTGGGACCAAATGAATTGCGTGTTCTCCGCTCCAAGGTTGTTCTCTCTTTGTGCAAAAAATGTCCTCTGAACATTTTGCCAATGCTAGCATGGTTAGGTTTAAGGCTTTTGTGGAACAGGTTTGCTTTCTCACATGCAGAAACATCTTGCCAAGCTAAGATAATGCTAAAAGCACTGAACTCTGGGATTATGCATTGTAGAAACCGTCACACAGAGTTTTGCGGGGTCTCGGAATGAAGCCCCTTTCTCTGGCTCATCCAACTCATACTTACCTGGCAGGGGAGATACCATGATCAAGAAGGTGGTTCACCCAAGGCGAGGCTTAACCATTGCACCCGGTTTATGCTGACCGTCGCGAATTCCCCAAATGTGGGAATCTCGACTGCATAATTTGTGGTAGTGGGGACTCGTGTCGCACACCCTGGTCATGACGTTGAAAAATAAAACAAGAGACTTTTGGTTTCAAACGGGCTGCAATATGCAGATTTCCAACTTTGGAGCTGCTCGTACTGTACTTTTTGAGGCCTTCCGGTTGCTTTAGCATTTTCTCCAGGAAATTGCAGCTTTGCTGTACGCTGTGAACATTTATGTAGAGTAATGCCAAGTGCCAGCGATTCGGATGGCAGTGGGTGTGGCTTTTTGGGTGGGACCAAATGAATTGCGCTTGTTCTCCGGTCCAAGGGTTGTTCTCTCTTTGTGCAAAAAATGTCCTCTGAACATTTTGCCAATGCTAGCATGGTTAGGTTTAAGGCTTTTGTGGAACAGGTTTGCTTTCTCACATGCAGAAACATCTTCGCCAAGCTAAGATAATGCTAAAAGCACTGAACTCTGGGATTATGCATTGTAGAAACCGTCACACAGAGTTTTGTGTCTGGGAATGAAGCCCCTTTCTCTGGCTCATCCAACTCATACTTACCTGGCAGGGGAGATACCATGATCAAGAAGGTGGTTCACCCAAGGCGAGGCTTAACCATTGCACCCGGTTATGCTGACCGTGCGCGAATTCCCCAAATGTGGGAATCTCGACTGCATAATTTGTGGTAGTGGGGACTCGCGTCCGCTCACCCCTGGTCATGACGTTGAAAAATAAAACAAGAGATTTTCGGTTTCAAACGGGCTGCAATATGTGCAGATTTCCAACTTTGGAGCGTGTTCGTACTGTACTTTTTGAGGCCTTCCGGTTGCTTTAGCATTTTCTCCAGGAAATTGCAGCTTTGCTGTAGCGGTGTGAACATTTATGTAGAGTAATGCCAAGTGCCAGCGATTCGGATGGCAGTGGGGTGTGGCTTTTGGGGGGGGACCAAATGAATTGCGTGTTCTCCGCTCCAAGGTTGTTCTCTCTTTGTGCAAAAAATGTCCTCTGAACATTTTGCCAATGCTAGCATGGTTAGGTTTAAGGCTTTTGTGGAACAGGTTTGCTTTCTCACATGCAGAAACATCTTGCCAAGCTAAGATAATGCTAAAAGCACTGAACTCTGGGATTATGCATTGTAGAAACCGTCACACAGAGTTTTTTGTCTGGGAATGAAGCCCCTTTCTCTGGCTCATCCAACTCATACTTACCTGGTAGGGGAGATACCATGATCAAGAAGGTGGTTCACTCCGGTTATGCTGACCCGTGCGAATTCCCCAAATGTGGGAATCTCGACTGCATAATTTGTGGTAGTGGGGGACTGCGTTCGCGCTCTCCCCTGATCATGACGTTGAAAAATAAAACAAGAGACTTTTGGTTTCAAACGGGCTGCAATGTGCAGATTTCCAACTTTGGAGCTGCTCGTACTGTACTTTTTGAGGCCTTCCGGTTGCTTTAGCATTTTCTCCAGGAAATTGCAGCTTTGCTGTACGCTGTGAACATTTATGTAGAGTAATGCCAAGTGCCAGCGATTCGGATGGCAGTGGGTGTGGCTTTTTGGGTGGGACCAAATGAATTGCGTGTTCTCTCCGGCTCCAAGTTGTTCTCTCTTTGTGCAAAAAATGTCCTCTGAACATTTTGCCAATGCTAGCATGGTTAGGTTTAAGGCTTTTGTGGAACAGGTTTGCTTTCTCACATGCAGAAACATCTTGCCAAGCTAAGATAATGCTAAAAGCACTGAACTCTGGGATTATGCATTGTAGAAACCGTCACACAGAGTTTTGTGTCTGGGAATGAAGCCCCTTTCTCTGGCTCATCCAACTCATACTTACCTGGCAGGGGAGATACCATGATCAAGAAGGTGGTTCACCCAAGGCGAGGCTTAACCATTGCACCCGGTTATGCTGACCCGTGCGAATTCCCCAAATGTGGGAATCTCTGACCGCATAATTTGTGGTAGTGGACCGCGCTCTACGCCCTGATCATGATCGCTTTGAAGAATAAAACAAGAGATTTCGGTTCTTAAATGGGCTGCAATGTGCAGATTTCCAACTTTGAGCTGCTCGTACCGTACTTTTGAGGCCTCCGCTGTTTCCAGCATTTTCTCCATGAAATTGCAGCTTTGCTGCACGGGCCAGAATATTTAGCGTAGTAGTAAATGCCGCGCCAGCCGACCGATGGTAAGTGGGTGTGGCTTTGGGTGACCAAATGAATTGGCGGTTCTCCTCGGCCCAAGGTTGTCGTTCTTCGTGCAAAATGTCCTCTGGAACATTTTGCCAATGCTAGCATGGTTAGGGTTTAAGGTTTTGTGGAACAGGTTTGCTTTCACATGCAGAAACATCTTTGCCGCTTTCAAGATAATGCTGCTAAAAGCACTGAACTTGGATTATGCATTGCAGAAACCGTCAGCCACGAGTTTTGTGTCTGGGAACAGCTCCTTCGGCTCATCCAACTCATAATTTTACCTGGCAGGATGGCCATTACATCAAGAAGGTGGTTCACCCGCTACGCAGGCTTAACCATTGTTCTCGGTTATAAAGTTGACCTCGCGCTAAATTCCCGTCGTGGAATCTCTCGACTGCATAATTTGTGTGGTGGGGACTGCGTCACAATACCCCTGGTCATGACGCTGAAAAATAAGACAAGAGACTTTGCCTCAAACGGGCTGTACCGTGCAGATTTCAACTTTGAGCTGCTCGTGACTGTACTTTGAGGCCTTCCGTTGTTTTAGCATTTTCCAGGAAATGCGCCTTTGGCTGCACTTTCGTGAACATTTATGAGTAAATGCCGCTAATGTCTTTGACAAAGTATGTTTTTCCACAATTAGAGGGACCACTGATAACAAGGCTGAAAGGGTGTTTGAAGCCTACCATCAAATCCTGAAACATCCCTAGTAGCCATAAAGATGCGGTTGTATAGTCTTGGAGCCGCGTCGTTTATTGTAACGACCTGTACTCCTGGTGAGTGTGTCGTTTTTGAGATGGAACTGTTTTTTGTGCGTGTTATTGTGAAGGCCGTTGTGGTCAGATGGTTAGGAGGCGCTGCTGCGCTTGGTCACAAAGTCGATTGAACCAGACCAATTACGATTCATATGCTGTAACCACTTTGGCATTTGTGGCATTGGGGGTTACACCCTTGCATTAAACTCTGTGTATTTCCTTGGCGGTCCTATAAGCATAGCATTTAGGACCCGAAACAAACTCAGTTATATAATCTTCGGTAGAGCCCCACAGACTTGGGGCCTATTTAGTTCATCCGTTAAATTCGCCAAGGTAAGGACCTAGGAGGTGGGATCACTCGCCGTCTCTGCTTGTGAACAGAATGCTGTCAGTGTCAACATATAAAATACTTCCGCATGCGTTTATCAACAAACCTTATAAGCTCCCATGCGAGCATAGGCTGTGGTCATGGCCCCTATAAAAACATTCACATCTTTTACTCTGGATGCGACCCCTCCTGTGTATCGCCATTGGACAATCGCTACTTCTGGTGAGATGAATGAGAACTGGCGAACATCAAAGTTTCGCTGAACATCAGCGGTGTGAAGTCGGGATTGGTTGAGTTATGAGCTCAGCAGTAGTCATGTTATTCACCGCATGGCAAATTTGCCCCAAAGACTATTCAGAAGCAATTTATTTGTATGCCTGACAGCTTTGTTAAAACATATCTTGGTCGGATCAAGACGAATGCCTTCGTGTGCATAATAGTCATCTATGTACTTTTTGTTTTGGTCTTCCGTTTGATATGCCCAGGGTATCCTGAAGCTTCTTGCTACGTTTAAGAAATGTTTTAACATAGGCTTAAAAAGCTGATCAGTTTTTTCTGGGAAATGCCAAACTTCAGCAATGGAAACAATCTTATACCCTTTCTCTATGGCTTTCTGTAATTCAAACGTCACCCTAACGCAGACAACAACCTCTCTTGATCGCTATGTGTGCATGGTGTTGTTTGATTCATCTCACGGCACTACACCGCTATATAGGGGAACATCAGTTTACCGTTACAGTGGTAGGGCAACACAGGGGTGATACAGGCCTCTGGCGGTGCTACTGTACATTTCCACAATGCCAAAGTATTTGTTTATGTCATCAAAATCCTTGTGTATTATTTGGGGGTGTCCTATTGGATAATCTCTTTTAGACTGAACAGTTGGGTACAAACTTGTGAAATCATAGTATCTGATCTTTTCATCATTTTCTGCCTATCGTGGTACAGTTTCATTGCATTTGTGCGGCCTCCAAAGAGGGATTCTCGTGGATTGAGACGCCCTGGCTTTTCATATGTTAACATGAACTCCTTAACGTCTGGGTCATTGTCCACAGCCTGTCTCCAATCACATTCCCACATCACCACAACTTTCAGCTGATGCTTATTTTTAGAGCAGACACTCTGTTATGGAACTCCGATAGCAGTTCACCTTCTGTTTTTTTGTTTTTGGTGAGAGGATTGATTTCACCTGGCCGCATAGCACTTATCACAGCCGTGAAAGAAGCAGCCATTAAATTAACTGCGTGCGTGTGTCTTCACAATAGCCATCTACAAAGAACTGACCAAATGGCTTTTCACCTCTGTTCAGAGCGTGCTGTATGTCAAGGCCCTCTCTGTCTGCAACATACTCAAGCCACTGTATTGAAACATCAGAACATGTCTTGTTTTTGCCTAAGGTAGGCCCCCGTCCGTATGTCAGAGCAACAGAATCTTTGGGGAGGAACAACGTTTTAAATACACCCATACATGAAGGAGGCCAATGTAGCATATGCAACGGGTCTAGGCCTGTGCACTTCGTGGAAGGCCTCTCTGTATATTTTGCATGCTTTAATCAAAACCGTTACATCGTTAACACAATAGCTGAGCAGCTCTTTTCGAAGTCAAAAGGTGTGTTAATACGCCGTAGCGATACC
This sequence comes from Perca fluviatilis, assembly GCF_010015445.1. Lineage (NCBI taxonomy): Eukaryota > Metazoa > Chordata > Actinopteri > Perciformes > Percidae > Perca > Perca fluviatilis. The sequence goes on from NC_053131.1 coordinate 268,242, forward strand.
ACTCCATGAACGTTTTCTTAAAGGCGTCACTCATAGCATCATAACCATATAGAGCTGGTGCAGGATACGGACCAATATAATTCTCATTCTCTCGCGTGTTAAATGTGGGTGGGAAGAAGCCTTTGAGAAGATCGGAGAACCCCGCCGCTGCCGGTGTTTTAGATAGAGCCATAGGGATAAAACTGAACGAATCGATCCAACGCTGATTGAAAGTAGAATCGATCATCAGAAGCACCCTAGAACCGCGCGTAGTAATAGTTGGACAAAGTTTCTGACTCACCAGATACTCTAAAACTATATAACTGTCAAAACCTGATGCATTGTGTGCGCTATAAAAGTATAGCCTCTGTATTTCTCCTGTCTGTAGTTCTTAATGAATGATGCGACACAGTTTGTTGTTTACTAGCAGTTTTTTGACCGTCCATATCCATAACGCATACAAAATTAGCTTCATGCGCCCCACATTGATACGTGTTTGAAATCGTAAAGATATACTTATCACTACTTTCTTTCGGTTCGCGGGTTGTATATAGCAAGAGTGCGTAAGTAGCCCCTAAAGGCTCTCTACAATGTAGGCATTTAGGTTTTTACAGCTGTGTGGATTTTTCGACACGATATGTTAGCGTGACAGGACTCGCAATATTTGATTTTATTGCAGGGTATAAGCCCGTGTTTCACGCGTCGGGTTTTTATGGTTTTCAAAACACTGTTGCGATTTGCAATGACGTCCACAGCCTGTGCATTTAATGGTCTTGTCAGGTATACAAGCAGTGTAACACACATTACAAAGCCAACTACAAAGGTGCCCCAGAGGGTTCTGGTAGGTCTTGTAACACCCATCGCACAAGCGTCCGGCCCAAAAAGCCGTTTTATTTACGATGAGATAATAATGTTCGTCATGCAAATACAACCATGCTGTTTTCACATCTGGTTGGTCGTGCGCTTTTGAAGATCGTTGGGTTTTACATCCGGCTACATGATGGAATATCACAATTTTCATTTTCAAATGTTTCTGAAATCTGTCAACATCAGAGAACGAAACCTTATGTGTGTAGTTAAAACCCAAATCACTATGCAGATGCTTGGCATAATTCATCTTCTCATCATGCGACCATCTGCTATTTACATAATGTGCCAGGCAGAGAGAAAAGCAGAAATTGTCGTTACCAGCGTTATTCTTGGGGTTATACAAAGCATTACCTTTTTCTGACAATATTTGATCGTAACCAATGCTTCCTAGTTTTCGGCGTTCTCCGACACCCCTCCCGACATATTCGCGGCTATTGTCACAATTAATTCTAAAGAGTCATCGGTCAGTGAATTATCGTTACTCTGCATCGCTTGTGCGACTTGCTCCAGAAATGTGTCCTCGTGTTATAGCCATCGGCGGAGTTCAACATTGTTTGGATAGGGACATCTACGGCTGGCCCCTTAACTCAACATTTAAAACGCTGTCCTGTGTTGCATTGCCCAAAGCCCTCGCTATTAAATCTGTTAAGGTGCTATACTCCCTTTCAGGAACACTACCGATATCAGTCAAATCAATATTTCGCGGGTCGACATCTTGACCGAAATTCAGCAGCATTAAAAGGGGTATCTGTCTGGATGCTATTTCGGATGTTACCTTAAAACGCCCGCCCAACCACACTGCACACCACCCTGAGGATTTTCTGTGGGTGATGGAGGGGTACTATAAGGCTTGTGGACGGTTGGGGACCGGGCTGCTCATCTGTACAGGATCTTTTGACGGCTGAACACTCGGAAAACATGCAGGTCTCTTATTACTCTGATCTATGTCTGGGGGTCTGTATTTGATGATTGTGTAAGCGTCTGTATTGGACGCGGTGTATTGCTGGAATACACGTCTGAAGGACCATTATGTGACAACTGTTCAAGGGACGGACTATCTAATTCTTGTGTTTTTCTCACTGTTGCTTTCACTAGCGCTAGCACTAGGCATAGATTGGGCCCAGGCTTCGAATATTTTGGCATGTATAGCACACAAACGTGCAAAATCCTGAGGATTGCTTACTGCTCTTGTGTAATCGTCCTCGCATGGCCATTCTAGTTCCTCGTCACTACTATCGTCACACACACCTAAGGGTTCAGATTTTTTTTGTTTTTTTGGGTGGCGGTGGCATTTTGTTTTTAATTTTTTTTTAATTTTTTTTTTTTAAATTTTTTTTTTTTTTTTTTTATATTGTACACAAACTATAGCCTGTTTTTTTTTTACTGGGTGGCGCATATTCATAGTCTTTTTAAGGCATACTATCATAGGTACAATCAGCGTATTGAGAGAGCTGACCTGATTGGCCAGCGTGGTGCCAAAACCTGTGACCAAATCAACCAAATGCGTGTTAGCTCTGACCTGGCTGGCCAGCGTTGTTCCAAAGTCTGTGACCAAACCAGTCAATTTTGTGTTAGCTGTTTGCAAGACATCTAATTTATTCATAAGAGCATCGTTTTGTTTTCGTAATTCGGCTAATTCTGATTGTATTTGTTTATAATTGCCATCTGACGCAGGTTGTTGAGGTGTAGTGTTGACACAATACTCAAAAAGCTCTTCACCCTGAAGCAATGTCACCTGCTCAGGACCTCCTAGTGCCCCACAGTGTTCAAACTGGTTGTAAGTATTATAATTAGGCACTGCTTGCTTATCAAGGAATGGAACGTTAACCTCTAATACATTTACAGGATTGGTTACTGATGTATTACCCCTGTTACACTTTTTATCTGACACCGTTATGACAGAGGTGTGTGGTATACAGCTGACATAGTCGGATCCTTCCTCTGTGCTATAGATACAGTTAAAGAGGTATGCACCTACATTATATTCAGGGAACACCTGCAAAGATGCCTGACTCGATTGATGGGCTGTAAGTGGTGTCTCTGCTATTCCGGCGTCTTCAGACCCTTCTGCTGTAGCTAGCCGATTTGGTTGAGGGGGTGTAGGAGCTGTCGCTGTTAGTCCTGTGTCTTCAGACCCTTCTCCGGCTTCTACGGCATGGATTGTCTAGAGGTATAACAACATATTTTTCTGGTTAAATAAAGACACGCGCGCGCACGCACACACACACAACACACACGCACACACACACACACAACACAGACACACAACACACACACACAACACACAAACACACACCTCAAAAGGACACCACCTTTGTAAAGGGGTGTCCTTTTGTCCCCTCTCAATGGAGTCACTCGTGGGGTGGTAGGGCTTTGGTGTACTATGTGTGAAATCACACTTAGACGACAACAAATGCAAGGACTCTAAGTCTTCGGTCGTCGTTACTTGCTAAAACAAAAGAAATGCCTTTTTAACAATATATACATTTTATTTAAAAAGCTTTTATAACACTATGTAAATATATTCTGTTAGATACAAAAGGGTTTCTCACCTCTGCAGCTGTGTTAGGATCATAAGATACAGAGGCCGTGTAAGAGGAGTCTGGAACAAAGGAAGGGCGGCGTCTTTTGGGTGGGAAACCGTCCGTGTATGGCTTCTCAGGATGAAATAAGCATTAGATTAGAAAAAAATCTCTTTTTTTTTTTTTTTTTTTTTTAAATACAACACTCTATTTTCATGTTTTTCTTTTCAATTCACCTCAATAGATCTCTTCTTTGATCCCTTCTTAGGCTTGTGTAGAACATCCGTTTCTGCTCCATGGGGGTGGCTGGCTGTGAAATCGTCCTCAGGCGTCAAATACAATGAAACTAAGTCTTCCGTAGCCTTTAGTTGCTAAAACAAAAGAAAGGTCTTTTTAACAACATATACATTTTATTTAAAAAGCTTTTATAACACATGTAAATATATTCTGCTAGATACAAAGGGGTTTCCCACCTCTGCAACTGTGTTAGGATCATAAGATACAGTGGCCGGGTAAGATGAGACGCGGAACAAAGGAATGGTTGGCGTCTTTTGGGGGGGAACGCCTTTCTGGTATGGCTCAGGCTGTAATAAGCATTAGATTAGATGCATTAGATTATTTTTTTATACAACACAGCATTTTACCGTTTTTCTTTTCAACTCACCTCAATAAATTGCTTCTTAGGCTTACGATGGTGACGTTTTTAGGGGTAGCAGCTTTCACAGAGAGGTTTAGAGAAACACCGCCTTTTATCATGGTTGATTTCCGCCGTATGTGCTATCGAGTAGCCATCACCCTTACGGATCCTTTGTTCAGGAACAGATTGTCTAGACACAGAATATATATATATTAGAGGACTAGAAACACGGTGATAAATTAAATAGTAATAAATATTACAGCCTGAAAGAGATAAATAGCCCCATAAATACCTGTTTCCAACGTTCTTATTCCTTATTAGAAGGACCTTTTGTTTTATGTTCTGGTGTGTTGGGGTCTGTAGGATCCGGGCTACACAGCTCTTTTTTAAAAACAAAAACAAAAAATTAATGAAAACACAGTACTAAATCAATTAATGCTGTAGTGTATAATATATTTATAGGTTTTTACCTTGTGGTATAAGTGTTTCATCAACTAACACAGCCACATTGTCCCAGCTCTTTGGAAAATCACCTAATGACGCAACTGCATTATACAACAAAAAAAACTTTTAAGTCACAAATGACTGAATGAATTAAACACCTTACAATAAGCTTTTTTTAAAATTTACTCACCAAACGCAGCCATTTCTGTAGAAACGAATCCTCTTTTCTTCAGAGGTCTTTGTTGAGGACCCGAAGAAAACAAGGGAAAATTTTTAGCTAGCACCTTAGCTAAAAACTGCAGGGTAAAGTGAGCAGTCAGCCTTGAAAACAAGGGGGTTTTTAAACACCACAAACCACCCCCTTTATGACGATTTAACACCCACAACAATAGACCTCACATTTACAAGCTAACCACTGGGCTAACACGTGTTTTTTACTATCGTCATATGGTACAACCACGCCCGCATTACGAACACACGGTCAAAAGTTTTAGCTAATTCATGAATGACTGAATGAATTAAATATCTTTGAACATCCTTAAACACAAGAGGTGCTTTTAAATTTACTTACCACTAGTAGGTATTGCTGAAAAACGAAACACCTGCGTTGCGTTTCACCAAGAAGAATTAAAAAGTGAAACTCCAGAGGGTTTTTTTTTTTTGATGAGGAAAAACGTGGTAGCTATCTAGCTAGCTACCAGACTAGCTAGAAAAAGCATCTAAAAAAGAGACAGCTAGCATGAAACAAAAGGCTAAACAGTGCACTGCTGAAAAAGGATCCTCTTTTTTTTTCTCACAAAAAAGAACAACTCACTGTTATTGATTGTGGAAAAAAGTGGTAGTAAGCTAGCTAGCTAGCAGCAGAAAGCTAAAAAGTGTGCGCACCCCCAGGTAGTACGCGACAGAGTGACCTCATTCGAGCGGGTGTGAGGGCCGCCTCAGCTCAAGGCCACAAGACCCTTGTTGCAGGGAGGCGTACGACCGCGATACCGACGTCATCACATCCGCTAGATGCACTAACATATTCGGCCACTAGATGGCTCCGCGAAGGTCCGACGTTGGACCGCGGCATCATCACATCCGCTGGATCGTGGCGCACCGGCGGTCGATAGATGCACTAACATATTCGGCCACTAGATGGCGATCGCGAGTAACGACGTGCGGCCGCGACGTCATCACGCACGCTCATATCATCAGTTGGCATGGCAGGTTTGCGTGTGCGTGTGAGATGACGTCACACATGCACGCGCAAAACCGCCATCTTTATACTACTTACGCGCGCGCTTTGAGGAGGTGGCAGCAACACCCGAAGAGGAATCTTCCTCAGCCTTACCCTTGACCTCCACTTCTGCCATGCCCTCCGCTGCAAAACGGCGCCAGGAAGAAAAATCCGATGATAGCTCCACCACTTGCTCCGACGTGGTGGAGTATCAGGAGTCCGGCTCCTCGTCACTGGAGGATGATATCGACGATGTCAGTGAGGAGGAGGACGTCACCGGTCAGATTGAGGAAAACGTAAGTAAAAAACAATACTTTAACTTTAAAAGGAGAATTTCAGTCGTTTTCAAGATGTAGACGTGGTCTACATATACCCACACAGTTGTTATTTGTGTCAGTAGTCCAATCAAGAGGAGGAACAGGGGCAGAAGAAGAAGAAAAGGAGGAAGATGAAGGCCACCAGGAGGAGCAAGGAGTCTGTAAGTAAAACCTATGCTTTAAAAGACTGTCTGTGTTCTGTGACACCAATGTTATGTGGATACACTCTAAGTTTGTATTGCCTCTGTGCTTCCTCAACAGACACCAAAGAAGAGGCCCAATGCACCCAAAGTTAAAATGCAGCTGAGAGTAACATTGAGCCCCTTGCAAGGTCTTTCGAGATCAATTTCAAACCGAAATAAGAGGGCGGTGGCCAGGTCCCAAGAACGTAAGTGGAAAGAAACAGAGCGTAAAGCCCTGATGAAACAAAAAGCAAAGCATTTGGAAAAAAAAGAGGAGGGGGGGGATTAATTTAATCCCAGTGACACACAAACACTCTCACACACACACACACATACACACAAACACACACCGCTACACACAAAACATTTAGTTTAGTTTAGTTTATAGAGCCCCTGTTACGCTTTCTTTATCTTTTAGTGTGTTTTATAGTTGTTTGTGTACAGTATGTATTAGCTTTCTCTCAACTTTTTCTCAACTGCCTGAAATTCCTCCATCCTCCATTGTCACTGATTGAGAAAGCCAGCCCAGTTTTTCATGTAAACATGTAAACCTATATTCTACATCGAAGAGCCCCTATCATGATCCTTTCAGCATCATATTTGTACTCTTGGGCTCTACCTGAATAGGATTTTTGTTCATAGATTTATTATAGTGTAGTTATAGTATTATTATAGTATAGTGTTTTTTTTCATTGTTTCAATTGTTCATACTAATAGTATAGTTTTATAAGGTTATTTTAATATCGAAATTTTCTTTTGTATAATGTTGCATGGGTTATAATAATGTGTTATGTGTATATATGTTTAAATTGTTGATCAAATTATTAGTATTTCATAAGGTTCTTTTTTGTATTCAAGTTTTTTATATTAAGATTGTTGATATGTTTAGATATAATCGTAAATAAATGTGTTCTTGTTTGATTACAGTGCTTCTCGCTATTTATTCACCTATAATGACATTAATTTATGGTTCATTCAACAATAAAGGGTGCCCTTTAAGTCTATCTGATACTACTGAGCAAGAAATAGAGGTGTTAGTTTAAGTTAATTGAACATTAATTGAATCATTCTGAATGTTTTTGGTGGTATTAATGGGAACACTTCTTCCATTTGGGAAGGACAATTGGGAACACTCAACCACCCTATTAAAAACAGGCCAAATGTCCCGGGTTGGGCTTCCCTTACAGTGCCCTTCACTTATTTAAAATGGGACATTTGGCCTTGAAGCCTAAGAGTGGGCTCAGCCCCAGACTGGCCTCCCTTCCTGTCCCTGGAAGTCAGGGTTAGTATACCAGGGGCACGAAAAAAATTTAAAGGCGATACAAGGATGCAAGGTCCGACCCAGGACATTTGGCCTGTTTTTAATAGGGTGGGTGGGTGTTCCCAATTGTCCTTCACAAATGGCAAAAGTGTTCCCAATTTTCCTTCCCAAATGGCAAAAGTGTTCCCAATTGTCCTTCCCAAATGGAAGAAGTGTTCCCAAGTGTCCCAAAATATAAGAGCCAAAGGTCAAAAGGCCATTTTCAATGATAATGATTTTTTTTCCACATTTAACATTGAATTAATGGCCTGGAACCTATTCAATGTTGAAGAGGGTGTTCTGAAGAACCAGTGACTACTTCTTGGTGGTCCTGGACCCATGGGAAGGGCCCCTAATGGCTCCTCAAAAAGGTTTTTGGACATTTGGGAACATTTCTTCCATTTCCCATGGCATTTTCAAAAATTATAAATATTCATAATTAATAAAGGAAAGCCCCCAGAGACCCCAGATTTTGCACAGTAGTCGGCTGTGTGCCCCTCTACAACAGCGCATAATTATTTTTGTTCTAAACCCTCTAGAAAAAAAAACAAGTCCCGTTCAAAATTCCCCCAAAACATGGTCTTAATATCTGTATGTCCAACACCATGTTGAGATATTGTTTTGAACGGAGAAACTTTTGTTCTGATTGTGCCAGTGCCCCGAAACTTCAGTATGTTGTTGCCAGCGCTTTATGGAGTAAAACGGTGTTGGTTTGGACAAGCTAGCACTTAGCATGGCTGCACAGGAAGGTCGGCCATTTGGGAACACTTTTGCCATTTGGGAAGGACAATTGGGAACACCCACCCACCCTATTAAAAACAGGCCAAATGTCCCGGGTTGGGCTTCCCTTACAGTGCCCTTCACTTATTTAAAATGGGACATTTGTTCTGTTTTTAATAGGGTGGTTGAGTGTTCCCAATTGTCTTCCTTCCCAAAGCAAAAAATGTTCCCAAATGTCCTACCTTCCTGAGCAGCTGCTAAGGTGCTAACCGACTACTGAAGCCTAAGAGTGGGCTCAGCCCCAGACTGGCCTCCCTTCCTGTCCCTGGAAGTCAGGGTTAGTATACCAGGGCCCGAAAAAATTTAAAGAGCGATACAAGGATGCAAGGTCCGCCCAGGACATTTGGCCTGTTTTTAATAGGGTGGGTGGGTGTTCCCAATTGTCCTTCACAAATGGCAAAAGTGTTCCCAAATTTCCCTTCCCCAAATGGCAAAAGTGTTCCCAATTGTCCTTCCCAAATGGAAGAAGTGTTCCCAAGTGTCCCAAAATATAAGAGCCAAAGGTCAAAAGGCCATTTTCAATGATAATGATTTTTTTTCCACATTTAACATTGAATTAATGGCCTGGAACCTATTCAATGTTGAAGAGGGTGTTCTGAAGAACCAGTGACTACTTCTTGGTGGTCCTGGACCCATGGGAAGGGCCCCTAATGGCTCCTCAAAAAGGTTTTTGGACATTTGGGAACATTTCTTCCATTTCCCATGGTATTTTCAAAAATTATAAATATTCATAATTAATAAAGGAAAGCCCCCAGAGACCCCAGATTTTGCACAGTAGTCGGCTGTGTGCCCCTCTACAACAGCGCATAATTATTTTTGTTCTAAACCCTCTAGAAAAAAAAAACAAATCCCGTTCAAAATTCCCCCAAAACATGGTCTTAATATCTGTATGTCCAACACCATGTTGAGATATTGTTTTGAACGGAGAAACTTTTGTTCTGATTGTGCCAGTGCCCCGAAACTTCAGTATGTTGTTGCCAGCGCTTTATGGAGTAAAACGGTGTTGGTTTGGACAAGCTAGCACTTAGCATGGCTGCACAGGAAGGTCGGCCATTTGGGAAAACTTTTGCCATTTGGGAAGGACAATTGGGAACACCCACCCACACCTTATATAAAACAGGCCAAATGTCCGGGGTGGGCGGGCTTCCCTTACAGTGCCCTTCACTTATTTAAAATGGGACATTTGGCCTGTTTTTAATAGGGTGGTTGAGTGTTCCCAATTGTCCTTCCCAAATGGCAAAAGTGTTCCCAAATGTCCTACCTTCCTGAGCAGCCCTGCTAAGTGCTAGCCGACTTTGAAGCCTAAGAGTGGGCTCAGCCCCAGACTGGCCTCCCTTCCTGTCCCTGGAAGTCAGGGTTAGTATACCAGGGGCACGAAAAAAAATTAAAGGCGATACAAGGATGCAAGGTCCGACCCAGGACATTTGGCCTGTTTTTAATAGGGTGGTTCAGTGTTCCCAATTGTCCTTTCCAAATGGCACAAAGTATCCCAATTGTCCTTCCCAAATGGCTAAAATCTTCCCGATTGTCCTTCCCAAATTGCAAAAATGTTCCCAAATGTCCTAAATTCTATCAGTTTCCCTAATTAATTAATTGATTCCTTTACTTTTTCTAATTAACGACAGTTTGCATAAATATTGACCTAGTTACTATTAATAATGAGTTAGTATCACTAAATAATGACTTAGTTTCAAATTCTGGTGGTCCTGGACCCATGGGAAGGGTCCATACTGGCTCCCTCAGAAGGGGTCAGACAACACCTTTGAAAGCCCAGGACATTTGGCCTGTTTTTAATAGGGTGGGTTAGTGTTGCCAATTGTCCTTCCCAAATGGCAAAATTGTTCCCAATTGTCCTTCCCAAATGGCAAAAGTGTTCCCAATTGTCCTTCTCAAATGGCAAAACGTATCCCAATTGTCCTTCCCAAATGGCAAAAATCTTCCCAATTGTCCTTCCCAAGTTGCAAAAGTCTTCCCAAATGTCCTAAATTCTATCAGTTTCCCTAATTAATTAATTGAATCCCTTACTTTGTCTAATTAACGACAGTTTGCATATATTTTGACCTAGTTACTATTAATAATGAGTTAGTATCACTAAATAATGACTTAATTTCAAATTCTGGTGGTCCTGGACCCATGGGAAGGGTCCATACTGGCTCCCTCAGAAGGGGTCAGACAACACTTTTGAAAGCCCAGGACATTTGGCCTGTTTTTAATAGGGTGGGTGTGTGTTGCCAATTGTCCTTCCCAAATGGCAAAAGTGTTCCCAATTGTCCTTCCCATTTGGCAAAAGTGTTCCCAATTGTCCTTCCCAAATGGCAAAAAGTCTCCCAATTGTCCTTCCCAAATGGCTAAAATCTTCCCGATTGTCCTTTCCAAATTGCAAAAATGTTCCCAAATGTCCTAAATTCTATCAGTTTCCCTAATTAATTAATTGATTCCTTTACTTTTTCTAATTAACGACAGTTTGCATAAATATTGACGTAGTTACTATTAATAATGAGTTAGTTTCACTAAATAATGACTTATTTTCAAATTCTGGTGGTCCTGGACCCATGGGAAGGGTCCATACTGGCACCCTCAGAAGGGGTCAGACAACAATTTTGAAAGCCCAGGACATTTGGCCTGTTTTTAATAGGGTGGGTGAGTGTTGCCAATTGTCCTTCCCAAATGGCAAAAGTGTTCCCAATTGTCCCTCCCAAATGGCAAAAGTGTTCCCAATTGTCCTTCTCAAATGGCAAAAAGTATCCCAATTGTCCTTCCCAAATGGCAAAAACCTTCCCAATTGTCCTTCCCAAATTGCAAAAGTCTTCCCAAATGTCCTAAATTCTATCAGTTTACCTAATTAATTAATTGAATCCCTTACTTTTTCTAATTAACGACCGTTTGCATAAATATTGACCTAGTTACTATTAATAATGAGTTAGTTTCACTAAATAATGACTTAGTTTCACTAAATAATGACTTAGTTTCAAATTCTGGTGGTCCTGGACCCATGGGAAGGGTCCATACTGGCACCCTCAGAAGGGGTCAGACAACACTTTTGAAAGCCCAGGACATTTGGCCTGTTTTAATAGGGTGGGTTAGTGTTGCCAATTGTCCTTCCCAAATGGCAAAAGTGTTCCCAATTGTCCTTCCCAAATGGCAAAAAGTATCCCAATTGTCCTTCCCAAATGGCAAAAATCTTCCCAATTGTCCTTCCCAAGTTGCAAAAGTCTTCCCAAATTTCCTAAATTCTATCAGTTTCCCTAATTAATTAATTGAATCCCTTACTTTTTATAATTAATGACCGTTTGCATAAATATTGACCTAGTTACTATTAAAAATTAGTTAGTATCACTAAATAATGACTTAGTTTCAAATTCTGGTGATCCTGGACCCATGGGAAGGGTCCATACTGGCTCCCTCAGAAGGGGTCAGACAACACTTTTGAAAGCCCAGGACATTTGGCCTGTTTTTAATAGGGTGGGTTAGTGTTGCCAATTGTCCTTCCCAAATGGCAAAAGTGTTCCCAATTGTCCTTCCTAAATGGCAAAAGTCTTCCCAAATGTCCTAAATTCTATCAGTTTCCCTAACTCATTAATTGAATCCCTTACTTTGTCTAATTAACGACAGTTTGCATAAATATTGACCTAGTTACTATTAATAATGAGTTAGTATCACTAAATAATGACTTAGTTTCAAATTCTGGTGGTCCTGGACCCATGGGAAGGGTCCATACTGGAACCCTCAGAAGGGTTTAGACAACACTTTTGAAAGCCCAGGACATTTGGCCTTTTTTTAATAGGGTGGGTGAGTGTTGCCAATTGTCCTTCCCAAATGGCAAAAGTGTTCCCAATTGTCCTTCCCAAATGGCAAAAGTGTTCCCAATTGTCCTTCTCAAATGGCAAAACGTGTTCCCAATTGTCCTTCCCAAATGGCAAAAATCAGTTTCCCTAACTCATTAATTGATTCCCTTACTTTTTCTAATTAACGACCGTTTGCATAAATATTGACCTAGTTACTATTAATATTGAGTTAGTTTCACTAAATAATGACTTAGTTTCTCTAGATCAAGTGTTGAGAGCCAATCCTAGGACATTTGGCCTGTTTCTAATAGGGTGGTGGAGTGGTCCCAATTTCCCTACCCAAATGGCAAAAGTGTTCCCAATTGTCAAAAGTGTTCCCAATTGTCCTTCCCAAATGGCAAAAGTGTTCCCAATTGTCATTCCAAAATGGCAAAAGTGTTCCCAATTGTCATTCCCAAATGGCAAAAGTGTTCCCAATTGTCCTTTCCCAAAAATAGGCAACCAGGGTCACGAAAAAAAGTTAAAGTTTTTTGACCAGGGAAGGGGAGGCAAGCAGTTAGAGGTCAACTGCTTCTGCATTCCCCCTTCTCTGGTAAAAAACTTAGAAAAAAATTCAAGATTTTTTTGACCCATCCCATGCCACTTGGCATGTGAGCATGTTAACCCAGGGTTAGAGCCACATACTGGGCCTGGGAGGTGAGCCTGAGGGCTCTGGAGGTCAACCTCCACCCATAGAAGCACAAGTGTTCCCAAATGGAAAAAGTGTTCCCAAATGTCCTTTCCCAAAAATAGGCTACCAGGGGCACAAAAATGTGAGAAAAAAAGTTAAAGTTTTTCGACCGGAGAAGGGGGAGGCAAGCAGTTAGAGGTCACCTGCTTCTGCATTTCCCCTTCTCTGGTCAAAAAACTTAGAAAAAAGCCCTGGAGGTCAACCACTAGCCACAGCAGGACTAAGTGTTCCCAAATGGAAAAAGTGTTCCCAAATGTCCTTTCCCAAAAATAGGCTGCCAGGGGCACAAAAATTTGAGAAAAAAAGTTAAAGTTTTTCGACCGGAGAAGGGGGAGGCAAGCAGTTAGAGGTCAACTGCTTCTGCATTTCCCCTTCTCTGGTCAAAAAACTTCGAAAAAAGCCCTGGAGGTCAACCACTAGCCACAGAAGGACTAAGTGTTCCCAAATGGAAAAAGTGTTCCCAAATGTCCTTTCCCAAAAATAGGCTACCAGGGGCATGAGCCTGTTAACCCAGGATTAGAGCCACTGAAAAGGCCTGGGAGGTGAGACTGAGGGACCTGGAGGTCACCGTCCACCCATAGAAGCATAAGTGTTCCCAAATGGAAAAAGTGTTCCCAAATGTCCTTTCCCAAAAATAGGCTACCAGGGGCACAAAAAGTTGAGAAAAAAAGTTAAAGTTTTTCGACCGGGGAAGGGGAGGCAAGCAGTTAGAGGTCAACTGCTTCTGCATTCCCCCTTCTCTGGTCAAAAACTTAGAAAAATGTCAAAAAGTTTTTGACCCATCCCAGGCCACTTTGCATGTGAGCATGTTAACCCAGGCTTAGAGCCACTTATTGGGCCTCGGAGGTGAGACTGAGGGCCCTGGAGGTCAACGTCCACCCATAGAAGCATAAGTATTCCCAAATGGCAAAAGTCTTCCCAATTGTCCTTCTCAAATGGCAAAATTCTTCCCAAGTGTCCTTCCCAAATGGCATGAAGTTTCCAAATTGTCCTTCCCAAATGGCAAAAGTGTTCCCAAATGTCCTACATGTTTAGGTAAAGTAGGAAAAAACCCAAACCAGGACATTTGGCCTGTTTTTAATAGGGGGTTGACTGTTCCCAAGTGTCCTTCCCAAATGGACAACGTTTTCCCAGTTGTCCTTCCCAAATGGAAGCATTGTTCCCAAGTGTCCAACAATGAAACGACCCAAAGGTCGTAGGACATTTGGGAACACTTTCTGCCATTTGGGGGGGACACTTGGGGACAGTCATGTCCCCTATTGAAAACAGGCCAAATGTCCCATGTTTAAGTAAAGTAGGAGCAAGCCCAACCCAGGACATTTGGCCTGTTTTTAATAGGGGGTTGACTGTTCCCAAGTGTCCTTCCCAAATGGCAAAAAGTTTCTAAATTGTCCTTCCCAAATGGCAAAAGTGTTCCCAAATGTCCTACATGTTTAGGTAAAGTAGGAGAAACCCCAAACCAGGACATTTGGCCTGTTTATAATAGGGGGTTGACTGTTCCCAAGTGTCCTTCCCAAATGGACAACGTTTTCCCAGTTGTCCTTCCCAAATGGAAGCATTGTTCCCAAGTGTCCAACAATGAAACGACCCAAAGGTCATAGGACATTTGGGAACACTTTCTGCCATTTGGGGGAGACACTTGGGGACAGTCATGTCCCCTATTGAAAACAGGCCAAATGTCCCATGTTTAAGTAAAGTAGGAGCAAGCCCAACCCTGGACATTTTGCCTGTTTTTAATAGGGGGTTGACTGTTCCCAAGTGTCCTTCCCAAATGGCATGAAGTTTCCAAATTGTCCTTCCCAAATGGCCTAAGTGTTCCCAAATGTCCTACATGTTTAGGTAAAGTAGGAAAAAACCCAGCGACATTTGGCCTGTTTTAATAGGGGTTGACTGTTCCCAAGTGTCCTTCCCAAATGGACAACGTTTTCCCAGTTGTCCTTCCCAAATGGAAGCATTGTTCCCAAGTGTCCAACAATGAAACGACCCAAAGGTCGTAGGACATTTGGGAACACTTTCTGCCATTTGGGGGGGACACTTGGGGACAGTCATGTCCCCTATTGAAAACAGGCCAAATGTCCCATGTTTAAGTAAAGTAGGAGCAAGCCCAACCCAGGACATTTGGCCTGTTTTTAATAGGGGGTTGACTGTTCCCAAGTGTCCTTCCCAAATGGACAACGTTTTCCCAGTTGTCCTTCCCAAATGGAAGAATTGTTCCCAAGTGTCCAAACATATAAAGATCCAAAGGTCAGAGGACATCTGGGACCAATTTTGCCACCAAGAGGGGACACTTGGCAACAGTCAAGTCCCCTATTGAAAACAGGCCAAGTGTCCCACGTCCCACGTGGCCTAGCTTCGTCAGCAGCCGTGCTAAGTGCTACCGTGTCCGAATGCTTCCCTGGTAGTCCGGGGGGCTAGTGCGCGTGAAGTCGCCAGGAAAGGAGACCCCAGAGGCCCACGGACTCTCGCCGGCCGTCCCCCCTGTCGCTCCCTGGCGGCGAGGTCAATTTGGGAACGCTTTGGCCATTTGGGACGTTCGGGCCTCCATAAGGGGGCTCGGCGGACATTTGGCATGCGTTTCAATAGAGCGGTTGTCCTCCCGATCGTCCTTCCCGAATGGCATAAGTGTTCCCGATTGTCCTCCCCAAATGTCAAAAGTGTTCCCGTTTGGCATTTTGCGATTCCATAAAGTGTTCCCTTTTGTCCCGCCGGACCTTAAAGTGTTCCCGTTTGGCCGAGGGACAATTGGGAACATTCCGGGACACTTCGGATGAGCATACGTTCCCTTTTGTCCCAAGTGTTCCCGATTGTCCCCCGGGCCCTGCAATTTTCGCCCCCTGGTGGACGAAAGCGGTATATATTCGAAAACGGGACATTTGGGAACGTTTGGAAAAAACGCTAGAGAAGCCGCGGTCCGGACACCGAGGGCCCCTCGGCCGCGGCCCCCGGCCGGGATCGAGGGCCGGGCCGGCGTGCTCGGCCCTGCGGCGCTTTGCGATTTTTAGGGCCTCCCGTGGCGGCGCGGCGTCCCAGGACAGATGGGGCGCCCGAAGTCCCCTTACTTTCGGACAAAGTGTTCCCGTTTGTCCTCCGAGTGTTAACGGGGAATAATCAAGGATCCTAGTCGGCGGGGAGCTTATCGGTGCCCAACAATGCTACAACGTCTGACTTTGACCAAAGCGAGGAAGCACTGTGCGACTTTCAGCTTGACGAAATTGTGCAGCTTCTCGAGCTCGCGGCAGACAACTCTCCTGTGGATAATCAAGGATCCCTGTCCGCGGGGGTCTTACCGTTGCCCAACGATGCTACGTGTGACTTTGAACAAAGCGAAGATGCACTGTTACTGCTTGACGAAATTGTGCAGTGTCACGAGCTTGTGATGACTAACTTCCCTGTGGATAATCAAAGATCCAAGTCCGCGGCGGGCTTACCGGTGCCCAACAATGCTACAACGTCTGACTTTGACCAAAGCGAAGAAGCACTGTACGACTTTCAGCTTGACGAAATTGTGCAGCTTCTCGAGCTCGCGGCAGACAAGTCTCCTGTGGATAATCAAGGATCCAAGTCCGCGGCGGGCTTACCGGTGCCCAATGATGCTACAATGTTTGACTTTGACCAAAGCGAGGAAGCACTGTGCGACTCTCAGCTTGACGAAATTGAGCTGCTTCCCGAACTTACAACAGACAACTCTCCTGTGGATAATCAAAGATCCCTGTCCGCGGGGGTCTTACCGTTGCCCGATGATACTACAATGTTTGACGTTGACCAAAGCGAAAAAAGTGCACTGTATCTGCTCGATGAGATCATGCAGCTTGACGATGTCGTGACAATGATGACCAACTTTCCTGCAGACACGCTATATTGGGAGCGAGACCTGGAGCTTTGTATGGACCACAGAGAGCTTGCTAGCGACCGCACTATGATGTGACAGGTCACATGCATGTTTGTGTTATTGGGGCGGCGTGTGCCCTAGAACCGAGGATTGATCTTGGTATTTCCACGTGTGTGTAGAGTGACGTTGTACACGCTGTGACATGACTGTGTAAGAGTCATGAAGAAGAAGTCTTTTGTCTGTGTTTTGACCATGCATGCTGTAGTGTATAACATTGATATTAAATAAGAACAAACGCACTTGTTCAATTGTTTATTATTCCAATCCAATACACACACACACACAATAACTTGTCAACGTTTTCATCGAGGAGCATAAGCCTGGTGTTCACTTGATCAACAAGGACAGAGCTGCCCCAATGCCAGCAAATCCAGCAGTCGTGAGGAGTATGTTTGTCAAAGTAGACTCCTGGTCTGGTACCTGAAAGAATTCCACAAAGCCGTTCTGGAAAGAAAAAAAAGAATTGAACTCGACTTTAGCTACTCATTAGAGTGACAAGGGTAGAATTGCTCAGATACACTGTGAGTCGACTAACCCAGGAGTCGTTTCTAATCAGCCAGTCCATGTGGGCAGTCAGCAGGTACAGGGAGATTTCCTCTCCCACTAGCGCCACACAGTCCTCTCTGCCAATCTCATTGAAGCGCTGACACAAAGCAGCACCGAATGCTATCAAGCTGGCAACGCGGCCCCAGTTCCTGGTCCCATCATTGAAAATGTTCGTAGCTATCTTGCTGACAAACCCCATGTCATCATTTCTGGTTTGACCAGACCTAAGGGTCCAGATCAGAAACATGTTAAACTCCCTATAATTCAATTTCAATTCAATTCAATTTTATTTATAGTATCAAATCATAACATAGGTTATCTCGAGACACTTTACAGATAGAGTAGGTCTAGACCACACTCTATAATTTACAAAGCCCCAACAATTACAATAAGTCCCTCAAGAGCAAGCAGTGCGACAGTGGCGAGGAAAAACTCCCTCTTGGGAAGAAACCTCGGACAGACCCAGGCTCTTGGTAGGCGGTGTCTGACGAGCCGATTGGGGGTGTGATGAACAGTGGCAATAGTAGTCACATTAATAATGGAACTGTGACTTCAATGGTAGTTGTAGTAGTTCATGTCATATCAGGGCGCTGCAGGGCGTTACAGGATGTAGCGTGGCCCAGCAGAGCATGGATGGATGTAGCGGGAAGCTGCAGGGTTCAGCAGGAAGCAGCAGGATTCCGCCGGAAGCAGCAAGGTTCAGCAGGACGCAGCATGACATTGCAGGGCACCGCTGAGCTCAGCAGGGAGTGCAGCAGGACCACGGCGACAGCTGGAACCAGGATCTTGGTGCCAACGTTCTCCAAGGAAATACGCCTGGGGGAAAAAACATAAGGACTCCGGGGAGTAAACTCCCCAGAAGCTAGGATTAGTAACAAGCATTTCTGGGACGGGACACCCACAAATAGTAATAGTAATAGTAATAGAAAGGGAGAGGAGAGAGCAGCTCAGTGTGTCAAAGGAAGGAAGTCCCCCGGCAGTCTAGAACTATAACAGCGTAACTATAACAGCGTAACTAAGAGAGACAGGTCATAAGGAGAGGAAGCTTTTTCGGGCTTAGAACTCTCCCCCTGCCGGATCGGGCTTGGCTGGCCTGCCTCCCTCTACTTTGTTATGTATTATTAATCTAACAATTATGAAGAGAAGCAGGTGGGCCAGTTAGGTGAACACTGCAACTCCTCACTCCCTAACTATAAGCTTTATCAAATAGAAGAGTTTTAAGTTCATTCTTGAAAGCAATTACAGTTTCTGCCCCCCGAACCCAGATCGGGAGGTGGTTCCATAGGAGAGGAGCCTGATAACTGAAGGCTCTGGCTCCCATTCTACTTTTAGAGACTCTAGGTACCACCAGTAACTCTGCATTCTGGGAGTGCAGTGCTCTAGTGGGACAATAGGGTATTAGGAGCTCTTCTAGATATGATGGTGCTAGACCATTTAGAGCTTTGTAGGTCAAGAGAAGGATTTTAAACTCAATCCTGGATTCAACAGGAAGCCAGTGCAGAGAAGCTAATACAGGAGAAATATGATCTCTTCTCTTAGTTCTTGTGAGAACATGCGCTGCAGCATTCTGGATCAGCTGGAGAGTCTTAAGGGACTTATTTGAGCAACCTGACAGTAGGGAATTACAATAGTCCAGCCTGGACGTAACAAATGCATGGACTAGTTTTTCAGCGTCGTTTTGAGACAGGATATTCCTAATTTTGGCAATGTTACAAATATAAGCAGTCACAACGGTGACTGCGGTTATACTCAATACCATAACCGCTTGCCTCCATTGTGCAAGTCGTGCCTAGCTGCTAGCCAATTGTCTCACCCAAGGATGTGTGTAACCTAGCACTGTCACCTAAAGACTGATGGTTACTTACACATTATGGGTCAAGTCACTCTGGGGTCTAGAGTACGTAAACACCACAGATCACACCCCTTTCTGTAAAAGCCACACAGAAATGAGCAGCTAGTCGGAAGGTGAATACACAATGAACTTTATTGAACAGAACGTGACATCCGAACAATGGTCAGGGACAACGAGCCGTAACATATACAACGTTAGGATACACTTGTTACACTTTATTGAACAGTACGTGACATCAGAACAATGGTCAGGAACAAGGGCCGTAATACATACAATGTTAAGATATATTTGTTACAATTGGATGGTGTATGTTTATAACATGCACATATTATTGAGCTTTTTCTGAAGTGACTCTTTCATGGCATCACAGTACGAGTAATGACCATTGGTGGGCAAGTGGGTTCGCTCGATCACGCTGCAGACAATGCAGCGGCGTGCACCGTGGGATCCTATATGCCCATAATGGGCCTGTATGGCAAGAGCCGGGATTGCGATATGTCCCCGTCTGTATCGCTCCTTGCCCATGATAGCATCCAGCTCGCCTTTTTGGTTCTTGAACTCACGTGCGATGTACAAACAATTGCCGTTGCTGTGATGAATGTGTTCACCCAGTAAGGTGTCGTTCTCCACAAAGTTGCTGAGTGTGATCCCACATTGGAAACAATGATGTGATTCAATTGTACAGTGAGTGTATTGCATGTTTGCCGCGGTCCCAGTATACTGAAATCTGTGGTGCAGCGCGTTGAGGTACCGTCGGTTTCGATGAGGCCCCAAGTGGTACTTCTCGCGGTAGGGAACAGTCGAACCTTGTCCATGTTCTCATGCAGTTTCAAAGACATCAGCTTGATCTTGAGAAGGTGCTTCATGTTACCACAGTTAGAGTCAGGGTGTCCTTTTCCGGGTTCATGTGCACAGACAACGCAGTGTCTGGTCCCATCAATTGTCATGCAGCCGTCTTCTGAGTAGAATACAAACTGGGGGAATGCCACATATCCCCTCATGAACCGGAGTTTCCCCTGTATGATGAAAAGCTCCTTTTCCTGACCCCCATTTATGGCCTTAAAAGACAGACATTGGCCTCCGCCGTACTGGAAGTGTGCACGATCTGGCTCGGCATTGTCCGTATACAAGCCGTATATGTAGTCACACACTGTGTCATTACACTGGTACATCTCCGTACCAGGTATGTGCGACACACCGTTAAGCCCGTTCACTGGTTTGGGTCCAGTCTTCAAAGCTGCACCAAAGCCTATGGGAGTGGTGTATCTTGACCATTCCACGGCTGTGCTCAGATCACCGTCCGTTTCCACATCACTGTCCAGTTCAGGTTGAGACACAAACACAATCATAGGAATCCCCTGAATTATCTTCACTTCTGCGTTGTATGTTTCTCTACTATTGCTTGGCATATACATGGTTATAGCTCAAACCCTTGCGTTTAGATAGATAAATGTACTGCTCAGTCTGTGTGATAGACAAAACCTCTTAACAAATGAATGTCACCCGTGGTTACTGCGCAATAGCCCTTAGGTCAACACAGTTAATATAAGCAAGATGCATTCCTGTCCGACTATGGCTGACAGTCCTTCCACGGGTGACTATCCGACTATGGCTGACAGTCCTTCCAAGGGTGACTATCCAACTATGGCTGGCAGTCCTTCCACAGGTGACTATTCGACTATGGCTGATCATATTTTGAGCGTTCGTTGGAAACACGGCTCCTTTCAACTTTACAATGGTCTGCCTCTCAGCCTCTTGTATCCCACTTGCATCTGACAGGATGTACCTGAGCCTGGGTTTGCCCGCGTTACCGACAGTCCTTCCACGGGTTACTATCCGACTATGGCTGACAGTCCTTCCAAGGCTGTGAGAAACAACCGGGATCCAAAGGGACGTTGCAACTTGCTCAACTATCACGGTTTGTTTTTATTTACACAGTGTTACATACAGCGTGATTCACAGGTACAGTCACATATAGCTAAACCAAACACCGAGTCACTTTATTCGGTGACCCTTCGCTGTCCGTGGTGGCATCATTGTGATCAGTGTCCTTAGCATTGCCTTTCCCACAATCTGAGCATGACATAGATGATATCCTACGTAGAGAGTCTTGCACCGCACAGCTGACAAACGAACCGGTGCACACCACACATCCCTGGCTTAATAACATCTTGAGGTCACCTAGCTCCGTTTGTGTGAACTTCCCAGGCATCAGCTCTTCCAAGAATGTGATCAAACTGTCTTCCACACGGAGCCCCTCTTTGGGTTCTGTCACGCACTCTACAATCACCCCGAGCATGCAGCACACAGCTATGCACAGCCACCTCTTTAAGCGTAGGAACGCAACGTCCAACGTAGTCTTCGACAAAAGCTTGCTAGCCACGAACGCGGCCCGGTCCTTCAGGATGTACTCGGTTGTCAACAAAGTCGAAGGCTTTCCGTAGTCCAGGATCAGATACGCACACAGTAAGCTGATCATATTTTGATCCTTCGCATCAATTGTCATGTTCACAGCGTACATTTTGATTGAGAGCGAGAGGCAGGCTGCTCGGATGTTACCGATATTATTCAATAGCTGACGTGTATCATCGCCGAGGTGAGCGCAAGTGGTCACGTATCTGTCCATGATATTCACAGCTGGTATAAGGACAGAGTTATGATCCTCACCGAGGACCAACTCGAACCAGCTCACAGCCGCCAGTCGATGGGTCTGGTAATCTCTATTGTCGATCCCCTTGTCATTTGCAGCGTGTTTGGTGTGTAGATGAAATTGGGCAATCAGGGCTCGCTTCATGTCATCCTTATCCATCGAAAACATACCAAAGTCCAAGTTCGGAAACCCCATGACAAGCCTATTTGAACGGGGAGAGCGTTGTATTTCATCTATTAACGTCTCTCTGGGGATCAGTTGTTGTTTCCTCTTGCGCTTTAAGGGAATACAAGCTGTCACATTAGGTTGGACAGGCACTTGAACGGTGTCCATGGTTTGCATTTCACTATCCTCTTTCCCACTGTGAACGCAACTTCGCCTTTAATACCACAGCTTAGCCCATTGACTTTATACCCGAAAACGGCTGTCTCTCCGAGGACGGGTGTGCATCCGAGGGAGGCTTTGGTCACCAGCAGCCTGGGTTACTAGAGTGTGCGGAGCTACATGAAGGCATCCGACCGCAGCTACGTGTCTCCGACTGCTGGTATCCAATGCAGATGTAACCAAAGCTAAGCTGACTATCCAATGCTAGACTGACGTTACCTGACGAGACGAACCTATGGGCTGTTTCTTGTTGTATGTCATTGTGTAAGCAGTTGCCACGACTGTCACTGGTTTCATCAACAAAGTCAATGGCGCAGCTGAACGTGTTGTGTACACTTTTCTGGGAGTTTCATGAACATACGTTGTGCCATAAACTCAGCACACAGTGTGGGACTTTGACTTGGACACACTGTAGTTGATATACACACGACATACACACATATCTAGTATAGGAGAGATTATTTATTCATAACATTCAGAGCACAATAACACACATTGACATTTCTATACACACAGGTCTTTATACAACAGTGGTTCCAGTCATGGATTTTGTTCTACTGTATTCCCGGTAAGCATCTTCGACGGTTACTCTCGTGACAGGTTCTCTCGCATCGTCCAGGTCCCCAGCCCACCGAACTGCAACCCCTCCCCACCCCGACTACGCCTCGATATCCTGTCCATAAATATTACAAACAGGATTGGTGACAAAGCGCAGCCCTGGCGGAGGCCAACCCTCACCTGAAACGAGTCCGACTTACTGCCGAGAACCCGGACACAGCTCTCACTTTGGTCGTACAGAGATTGGATGGCCCTGAGTAGAGACCCCCTCACCCCATACTCCCGCAGCACCTCCCACAGTATCTCCCGGGGGACCCGGTCATACGCCTTCTCCAAATCCACAAAACACATGTAGACCGGTTGGGCATACTCCCAGGCTCCCTCCAGGATCCTTGCGAGAGTTAAGAGCTGGTCCGTTGTTCCACGACCAGGACGGAATCCGCATTGTTCCTCCTCAACCCGAGGTTCGACTATCGGCCGAACCCTCCTTTCCAGCACCTTGGAGAAGACTTTACCAGGGAGGCTGAGAAGTGTGATACCCCTGTAATTGGCACACACCCTCTGGTCCCCCTTTTTAAAAAGGGGGACCTTCACTGCCACCCATGTGGCAGCGCACCCGACCCCAGCGGTTCTTCCCACAGGTGGTGGGCCCATGGGCTGGAGAGATGGGAGCCACGTAGCTTGTTCGGGCTGTGCCCGGCCGGGCTCCGTGGCAAACCCGGCCACCAGTCGCTCGCCGACGAGCCCGCCATCTGGGCCTGGCTCCAGACGGGGGGCCCGGGCTTCCTCCGGGCAGGGTCACTCCATCTCTACCTTGTTTTTCCATAGGGTTTTTGAGGTGAGCGTTGAGAGAACCCGTTTCAGTATGGGACTCTGACCGACGAATAGAGAAGGATGATCGCCATGGAGTATAACAGGGAGGAATCTGAGCGACAGGCAGCGTCGCAGAAAGAGCACGAGAGGATGCTCGATTCGATCAAGGCCAGCATAAGGGACGTGATACTAGAACAACAGCGCAGCTCCACGTCAACAGAGTCGTCATTGACAGAGTCCTCGTCCAATCGATCCAATATGGACACGTTGCAGAGTTTGGCCAAGGGCACCCCATATAGGCGTGTGCGCGCCAAGGACGAGCAGGAGCCCGTGGGCATCTCGCAATTGATGAGCGAACTACGCGAGCTCACAAAGCAGATCTCAAAGCGCGGAACTAGCCACCCGGACGAGGAGGATAGTGGCGAAGTGGTCACGATGGACACTGAAGACGGTCCGGGCCCCACACTGTCAACTTCCAACAACCAGCAGCCCACCGAGCAGCAGTCCAATACAGCCGTGATAAACAAACAACAGGCCGGATACTTGGTAACCTCGGGTAAAGGCAGCTCTCATACAACTTCTACAGCAGTGGGAGAGTTCATCTCAGCGGTTGTCGCAAAGGTGTTGTGAGGAGCGTGCTTGTTGTGGACCTTGTGTAATGCATGTGGTGATATATACATGTGTGTGTATATATGTGTGTACAGGATTAAATAAAGTCTTACAGATGCACCTAAATGTCAACGTGTTTCCTTTAAGGTATCCTTACGCAGACACCATGTTATCAAGTGTTTATGTATTATCAAGCGAGCCACTAACGACACACATGTCAATGTAAACTACGCTGACCCCCGAGACTCCACTTCCGCTCACTATGTCACACAATTCGATCTGCTTCATGCTCAATGAAGAATGCGTGAGAGTGCAATCACAGGGGAATGCTGTTACCGCGATACACCTGGTGACCGATGAGCACTGCGATAACGACGTAGTAACATCGGAGTCCACCGGGTACAGGGGACAATGGAACAACCTGGCCTTAGGTAATCTTTACTGCAAGCACATATCCTCTGATCTGATCGCCTCGACTACCAAACACAGTCCTCGAGTTGGCGACGTGTAACCAAACTGTGTATAAAAAGCTCCGATCAGACGCACTATGGCATTGTCAAAAGACATATTCTAGAACGATTTTCGGAAATAATCATGGTATTCATTCATAATCTGTCTGAAGAATGTGTAAAAACAGAACTGGATCTGTTTACGGTTCCATACACACAAACATCAATCGAAAAATCTACATTTTTGGAAATAGCACTGTCGTGGAAGTTTTCTAGGAAGCAGCAGAGTAAATAAATATCAATGATAAAAATGAAAACTCATAAAGACTGTTTGAGAATTAAACCAAAGTCTGGTCTTTGAGTATTTATTATATTTTGCAAAATATGAGAATACAGATTCAAAGGTACATGCAGTACAACTGAATGAGCATTACTAATTACAAGTCTAAATATTCAAACATTATATAGTGAAGAAACTCCGTTAAGCCATCCCTCTTCAAGTATCTTTAGCATGCTGTAATTTTTCTAAGAAAAATATCATAGACAGTCAAATCATCTTTCAACCTTCCATTCTGCTCCTGTGTCTCCTATATTAGACAAAACACCTGCTTATCTCAGGAGACAGAAAGAGATACGGTTCAGACAGTGTTATAGCCTTCTTCACTTTATCTGAAATAAACAGATGAGGAGCTGCAATCCTTTAGCGAAAATAACTTATGCTATTGCTCACAGTCTACAAGGCCAGCTCTCTCACTGGTGCCTTTAAGTCTACAGGAAGAAACAGGATTATGTGGAGGTTTAAAACAATCTTTAAACAAATGGTCAAAATTAATTAAAACAAATGGTTAAAATAAAATTTGCCACCATACCACCAATATCAGCGTTAACAACCAGTGGACCTATTGAGTTTTTCATATCTGCTAGCGGTGAAGATTATCTGGATATGAACAATTCATATTTGTATACGCGTGTACAAATTACAACCCCTGATGGTACAGCACTGGCTAATGCCACAGATGTGGGTTTTATAAATTTACCAGGGTGTAGCCTTTTTTCACAAGTAGATATAATGTTGGGTGATAGGCTAATTACACAGTCGTCAAATACATATTCATACAGAGCAATCATTGAATGTCTGCTCAACTATGGAAAGGACACATTGGACACTCAGTTTAGTGTGGCACTATTCTGTAAGGACACCGGGGGTAAAATGGACGAAACATCTATTACAGGCAATAATGTGGGATTGGAGCAACGGAGGGAATACACTGCTGAAAGCCGTATTGTGGAATTAATATCACCAGTACATGCTGATCTGTTTTTTCAAGAAAAAGTAATGCTAAATGGAGTGGATATTTCTCTGAAATGTATCAGGTCAAAAGATGACTTTGTTTGAATGACCCCCGGCAATGTCCAATTCATTGTGATAGTATCTGCCAGTCTGTTTGTAAAGAAAATAACGGTTGTACCCACTATTAGGTTGGCTCACAGTTGAGTACTGCAGCAAACCTGCAGACTGCAGAGTGACCCTAAAAACATTTTCCATACAAGCGGGGACCCGCGTGTGCAATCAAGAAAATGTATTCATTGGGCAGATACCAAAATGTGTTGTTATTTCTTTTTTTGATAATGAAGCATATACAGGTAGCTACGCCTGCAATCCCTTCAATTTTGAACACTATAATACAGAGTTTATCTGTCTGTTTGCAGATGGTCAGCCTTACCCTGCTAGACCTTTTCAACCACATTTCCAAAGAGGGCAATACACAAGAGAATATTACCAGCTGATTGAATCAACAGGACGCCACTTAAAAGACAGACCCCTGGCCATAACCCAATCAGATTTTGGGGAGGGTTATACAATGTTTTGTTTCAACTTGGAACCTGATGGTGGTTGTTCAGGAAATGTTTCACTGATTAAAAAAGGCAACATCAGATTGGAGGCACATTTCAGAATCCCCCTACCTTGTACGGCGACCCTGATCTGTTATTCGGTTTTTGATTCTGTAACAGAGATATCTAACCGTAGACAAGTACTTCTGGATCACTACTAAAGATGAATACCATAGAACTAACTAATATTCTTAGAAAAAGAATAACTAGTGATACAAATTTTCTAGGAGTCATGGCATTCGATCAACTCCCAAAATACAGAGTCTGTAAACTAACATCTATGTTGGTTGTAAATACCCACCCTAGTAATATGCCCGGTGAACACTGGCTAGCTATTTATATTACAAAAAACAAACAAGGTTATTTCTTTGACAGTTTTGGTAACCCTCCTACCAGTTTTACCCTGGAGATAAACAATTTCCTCTTAACAAATTGCTTGGATATACATCATTCTGTGTATTGTATTGTGTATTCTTTTCATGCAATATTCAGAAAAACATGTCTTATAAATATGTATGAAAAAGTACGGCTCTAATCTTCTATGTAATGACACAATGGTATGTCATTTTGTTAAAACCATACACCCAGATGTACTTCATGATCAGACGTTTAAATGTGTACAGTGTGCATGTTGTGCCTACCGTTAAAACCTTGTGTAATGATGCTTTTTTTCACTAATAAATAAATGTGATCACAATGATTTTATCAGTTTTTGTTATTTTATTCAATTATCAGTCAAAAATAAGGATAAAAAGATACATTCAATAGGATACATACATCCTTTTTACCGTCGCAGTTTTACATTCAATACTGTCTTTGATATCACATTAGAGATAAACATTTCGTGTGTCACGATGCATGAAATAGAAAATACATGAAAATATATGAAAATAGAAAATTAGTATTAAAACAAATATAAAGTAGTAAAAATAGTGTAACATTCTTTAACGCTGAGCTACATTCAATACTGTCTTTGATATCACCTTACAGATGAACATTTCTGGTGTCACAATACATGAAAAAATATAAAATACATGAAAATAGAAAAAAATAGAAAATTAGTATTAAAACAATAAATATAAAGTAGTAAAATTTGTGTAACATTCTTTAACTCTGAGCTACATTCAATACTGTCTTTGATATCACATTAGAGATAAACATTTTCTTGTGTCATTAATACATGGTTATGATGAATAATCATCAACAACAAAAATAGAAAATAGTAAAAATGAAATAATGACAAATGATATAAAATTAGAAAAAAAGACATGCCTGTGCAACATGAAAATAAAAAAAAATAAAATAAAAAACTAGCCCACATAGATGTTGTAATGGGAGAAGCAAACCTTAATGTCCTAGGAGTGAGAGGCGAACGTGAATCAGTCAATGAGGGCTGTCTAATAGTTTCAACTGTATACCCTGATTTAAATGCTGCAATAGCACGACGCACCGATGTGTTAGGAATTGCTGATAGTAGAACATTTAGGCTAGCTAGTGTTTTTAAAAATATATTCCACGCCGTAGGTCTAGAACTGTCTAAAATATTATTATGTGATGTGACACTTTTCAACAAGTCATACAAATGGGATCCAGGCACATTCTTATTTTCTCATTAACAATTTCCCCCTGATCAGTCCATGATATCTGATTATTATTACGGGCTAAAGCATCCATGATATATTCAGCATGTCTCTTGTTCCTTTTAGGTAGGTGTTTTAACACCTTTGTCCTTATCACATTGTTTTCTACGACTTCGTCATTTAAATCATTCTCTGGTAGGGATAGTGTAATTACAGTTTTTCACGCTCATCCTGTTTCACCATGGCAAGGTAACGTTGTAAAATACGTAAAAAAACGTTGCGTGATCAGGGTGCTGCCTTATGAAGATGTTGCAGCAATATGAGATTTCTCTGCATGCGTGACGACATTATCACACCTTGTGTTTTCTCGGTATGTACACAACCTGTTGATCTGAGATCAGAGTGTTCTGAGTCTTAAAATATCAGGCGTGGTGGATTTATAATCTATGAGGAGATAACCGTATGCTGAACTAGTGACATCATTAAAGGCTTCTAAAAAATATTTGTTGTTTCCAGGATACATCTGTCTACCCAATAAACTTATCTGGTTCTTGTCCCGAGGATGTTTGAATACCATGTAATTTGTATTCAAACTAATTGTACGACTAGTTTTACCTTGAATAAACATTTTATGCACTAAATATATACAGCTGAGGTTTCTATGGTGAACATATTTTTGAACCTCAATATTACCGCTAGCATCTTCATCAAATCATCTATAATGAGTAAATTATTCTTATCGGTTGGTAGAAGGGTGTTGTCGCAAAGTGATTCAGGTATGCCATTCACAAAATTTATATTCACAGTCTTAAGTAGTTGATCATATAAAGGTTGCCAACACGAAAACGTGAAAACGACACTATCTGTATCAAAATACAACACACGCTCTTGCAGTTTATCTAGGAAATCATAAAGCTCGAGTCGGGCATATGCAATAGTCATAGCACGGAGAATGGCGGACCCAAAATGCGGAGAGAGCAGGCAGGCAGGCAGGAGGACGTTTGCAGTGGAGGATTTATTAAAGGCAGGAGTCCAAACAACAAAAAAGGAGTCCAAAATTCCAGTAACAGAAACGAAAGACAAAAACTCACAGACGAGGAGACCGGACTGAACATGGTAGGGTACAAACAAACACACAAAAAACAACCCACGTAGGGTGAGGGAGTCCGGAGGAGGGTCCACAGGCGGGAAACAGTCACCGGGGCACCAGGAACAGAGTGCCCCGGGGCACAGGAAACAGAGGGACCCGGGGGCACAGAGGGAACATTAGGGACAGGGGGAGACAGAGAGAGACCACTAGGGACAGGGAGCTTTGGGACTGGGGACTGAGGGAACGCAGAACTGGGCAGACTGTGACAGAAATGACTCAGACAAAACAGACATGGACAGAACAGGCTCGGACAGGACAGACTCAGACGAGACAGACTCAGACACAGACAGGACAGACTCAGACGGGACGGACACAGACGGGACAGACAGGACAGACTCAGACACAGACAGGACAGACTCAGACGGGACGGACAGACACAGACACAGACGGGACACGGATAGTGAAAGGGACAGAGACGGGCACGGTGACAGGGACGAGGATGGGCACGGTGACAGGGACAAGGATGGGCACGGTGACAGGGATGGAGACAGGGACAGTGACAGGGACGAAGACAGGGACAGTAACAGGGATGAAGACAGGGACAGTGACAGGGATGAAGACAGGGACAGTGACAGGGATGAAGACAGGGACAGTGACAGGGATGAAGTCAGGGACAGTGACAGGGATGGTCCCAGAGGCGGTCTCCGGGGCACCGGAGGCCAGCAAAGTCTCAGAGGGGGTCTCCCGGGGAGCCCCAGGGGCGTCTCTGGGACACTAGAGAGCTCAGGGACACTAAGGACACTAGAGCGCACAAGGACACTAAAGGGGCTGCCAGCTAGCTGGAATCCTGGGGAGCTGCTAGCTCGCTGGGAGTCAGGGGAGCTGCTAGCTCGCTGCGAGTCAGGGGAGCTGCTAGCTAGATGGGAGTCAGGGGAGCTGCTAGCTAGCTGCGAGGCGGGGGAGCTGCTAGCTAGCTACGAGTCAGGGGAGCTGCTAGCTAGCTGCGAGTCGGGGGAGCTGATAGCTAGCTGCGAGTCGGGGGAGCTGATAGCTAGCTGCGAATCGGGGGAGCTGATAGCTAGCTGCGAGTCGAGGGAGCTGCTAGCTAGCGGGGAGTCAGGGAGGTTGCTAGCTAGCCTGGATTCCGGGGAACTGCTAGCTAGCGGCGACCCCGGGCGGCTGCACGTCAGCGGCGAAGCAGGGCGGCGGCTGCACGTCAGCGGCCGATCTGGGCGGCTGCTGCACGTCAGCGGCGAATCAGGGCGGCTGCTGCACGTCAGCGGCGAATCAGGGCGGCTGCACGTCAGCGGCGAACCAGGGCGGCTGCACGTCAGCGGCAACTGGGCTGAAGGAGGGAGGCCGAGCATCAAGCGTCGGGCTTAACCGGGCCGCATGCGTGCCGGGCGGACCGGGCTGCAGGAGCGCGTCGACGACTGGGCTGCAGGAGCCGGGCGTCAGGCGACTGGGCGCAGGCCGGCGACAAGCCGGCAACCGGGCTGCGGGCGTCGGGCGACCGGGCTGCAGGCGTGGCGCCGGGCGACCGGGCTGCAGGCGCAAGGCCGGGCCGCGCGCAGGCGTGCGCCGGGCGACTGGGCTGCAGGCTACGTCGGCGACTGGGCTGCATGGGTGCAGGCACATGCGACTGGCCGCGACCGGGCTGCAGGCGTGGCGTCGGGCCACTGGGCTGCAGGCTTGGCGTTGGGTGACTGGGCTGCAGGCGTGGCTGCAGGCGTGGCTGCAGGCGTGGCGTCGGGCCACTGGGCTGGAGGCTTGGCGTTGGGTGACTGGGCTGCAGGCGTGGCTGCAGGCGTGGCTGCAGGCGTGGCGTCGGGCGACTGGGCGACCGGGCTGCAGTGTGGGTTGGGCGACTGGACTGCCGGGCGTGGAGGGCACACAGGTCGGCTCAGGCTCAGGTCCACTGTGAGGCTGATTGGGGACATGGCGCTGAGAGCCACGACGTCCCTTCCTCCGTCCACGGCCTCCACGGGTCCCCGTGAAGACGGCCAGGCGGGTTCCGTCATAGGACTGCTGGTGGTTGGGGGCATACACTGACCGGGTAGCGTCTGAGCAGTCTCCCAAGAGTTCTGGGGAAGCTGGCAAAGTGGCAGGCGGGGCGCACAAAGCACACACCGACGGCTTACGGTGTTGGCCGACTGGGGAGGAGGCAGGCTGGTGGTGGGTGAGTCACTGGGGGTGGCTTGGTAAAAACGCCTAGTACGGAGCTTGAATTCCTCCAGCTGGGGAACAAAGTGACTCACCCAAGGCCTCTCTGCCAACCACTGTCGCTGAATGGCGAGCTTCTCCAGGAGAGGAGGGTGCCGGTCTGGCTCAGAGCAGAGCAAACACTGCACAGTCCAGCCAAATTCCAACACCTTCTTGGTGAAAAGAAGTTTCTCCGCTGGGTCCATGATGGTCAGGTCATTATGTCAGGTGTAGCAGGGAGGAGTAGGGAATGGCGGACCCAAAATGCGGAGAGAGCAGGCAGGCAGGCAGGAGGACGTTTGCAGTGGAGGATTTATTAAAGGCAGGAGTCCAAACAACAATAAAGGAGTCCAAAATTCCAGTAACAGAAACGAAAGACAAAAACTCACAGACGAGGAGACCGGACTGAACACGGTAGGGTACAAACAACCAAACACACAAAATGACCTGACAAAGGACAAGGGGAAACACACAGACTA